>NC_052152.1:25598149-25947776 GCF_902713615.1 Scyliorhinus canicula | reverse complement strand
TTGTTGGGGCAGGAAATATGGTGTATCACAACCAGATGCTCAAATAGATGATGTTAGGATCACCATCTAAACGAGGGAGGGGGTATCCGACCCGGGAGGGGCCTCCACTGCGCCGGGCCCCTGTAGCTCTCCGCCATGTTGCGTTGGGGCCAGCGCAGAGAAGGCAACTCGTGCACATGCGCAAGTTCCCGCCGATCATAACGCGCATGCACAAATTCATGACGGCTGCAGAGCGCATGCGTAGACCCACGGCACCCATTTGACGCCGGTATCGGCAGCTGGAGCAGCGTGAGGCTCTCCAGTGCCATGCTGGCCCCCTGTGAGACGCAGGATCGCTGCTCCTGATGGCCTGTTGACGACACCGTCAACACTTAGCCTCAGGATCAGAGAATCCCGCCCATGATTCTTGGGGGAACCCTATTGTGGGGTGGAGAACCTTTCAGCCAGTAAAATGAAAATTTCTTGCCGATTTTAAATGTCATAATGCAATGGTGTATGATAATTTAAATGTGTTTTTAATGTAGAAACTGATCATAGGGCTCTTCTTAAAATGTAAGTGACCATGAAATTTACCTGAATTCTGTAGGTGTTTTTGTGCATTAGAGTACTTTATCCAGTGGTTAAACAGTATTGGGAATCTGATTCAAATATGTTGTCTGAACACTATAGCTTGGGTTTTACAGTGACTTAAAGACAAGAGACCTTTTGGAAAAACTGAATATTTGCTGGACTTCTCTGGTTGAAACTAGATTTATCCCTTCAAAGAAAAGGAAATCTGGTCAGGCAAATAATCTACTGTATGGAGCTCTCTTTGGTTTGTTTATGCACCTGTATAATATAATCCCATTCTGAATTCATGGCTGAGTTCCAAACCTCGTGAATGGATTGAGCTCAACAGGGTTATTGACAAGCTCTGAAGTGTAATGTGTACTTGACTTGATTTACAGTTTGCTATGCTTCTCATAGAACTAAATGTTTTGAAGGGGATGCAGAATGGTGGTTTGTTTCTTTTAACAAAGTAATGGATACTTGAGATAAGAAAACGGGCTGACGTTTTAGATAGCGAGCGCCCGTCAGTCTGAGAATTATCGGCGGATGGAGCCCCACCAACTCTGACATACCTGCAGCCATTTTACGCTCAATTGAACTGTGATTGGCAGCAGGTGGGATGGCTGTTCATACTCCAATGTAACCCCATTCTGAATTCATGGCTGAGTTCCAAACCTCCTGAATGGATTGATGGAGGCCCCACGTTGGAGAAATGTCGGCCAATCAGGTAGCGCACAGCTCCATCGAGATACAGTACTGCAGTGGCTCAAAGAGGTATTGGAACTCCATGCCTGGGACTGAGGAATGAGAAAATAGCATTAATATCGAACAAATATTTTGGACAGTGTGGTGATATGCATCACTGTAAATACACAAGGGGTTAATGTAAATACATGTAGACTAGATAGACACTAGAGGGAGCACCAAAGACATGAACACAGACATTCAACTAATAGGCCCATAAGATAGGACATGACCAATGGGCAGTCATGACATACTCAGAGGTGACACTACCACAGGGGGGCATTACACCAACCCATATAAAAGGACACAGCACACATGATATTTCTCTTTCCAGTGGAGACACTATTTGAGTCCAGAGGGTTGATTTGAAACACATCACACCCACCACATGGATTGTAGCAGACTGGTTCGTCAGTCTGAGTAGCTATAGCAGGATTAACAGGAGAGTCGAATCCAAGTAGGAGAATTGTTAACAGTCTAATAAATGTGTTAAAGCTATCTCCCAGTCTGAACCTTCCTTTGTCAGAGTGCACACATCAAGGAAGCAGCTTATGCTACGTCAAGAGCATAACAAAACAGACAGGATTCCCTGGTGGCAGAGGATATGAGCAATGGGAAACCCTGAATTAAGGGTCCATAAATGGAAAATCTAGTCCTACTAGTTATATCCTCAAAAAATGCTAATTAAATTTGTCAAACATATTTTCCCTTTTATAAAACAATGTTGACATTGTCTGAGTATAGTGTATAAGAATTCCTGAATAAAAGCCTTTTCACAACGACTGTTGTCAGGGTTACAGGCCTGTTGTTCCCTGTTCCCTTGAAGGATGGTGTTCTATTTTTCATTCCCAATCCACTGGGAGTGTTCTCAAATCGAGGGATTTTGGGGACTCATAACCAATACATCCACAATCTCAGCAGCTTCTGTTTTAGGCATTTGCCATACGGTCCGAGGGAATTGTCAGATTTTAGTCCTTTACATTTCTCCAATACTTTTATTTTGCTGATATTAATCGCTTTAATTCTCATGTTTCTTAATATCTAGGTTACCCTCTTTCTGCTATGCATGTTGCGTCTTCTACTGTGAAGACAGACACAAAGGGCGGGTGTAATATCCCACATGGGACTTACAGGATGGGAATGATGATCTTCCCATGGTTTTTGCGGGGTACCAGTCCATTAACCATCGCCCGCAATCAACATCCTGGGAATACCATTGGTCAGAAACTGAACTGGACTAGCCGCATTAATACAGTGACTACTAGGACAGGTCAAAGGCCAGGAATCCTACGGCACGTACCTCACCTCCTGACCCTCCAAATCGTGTCCATCATCTACAAGGCGCAAGTCAGGAGTGTAATGGAATACTCTCCACTTGCCTGGATGAGTGCAGCTCCAACAACACTCAAGAAGCTGGACACCATCCAGGACAAAGCAGCCCGCTTGATCGCTCTTCCTTCCACAAACATTCAAACCATCCACCACCGACGAACAGTGGCAGCCTCGTGTACCATCTACAAGATAACTCACCAAGGTTCCTTAAACAGCACCTTCCAAACCCACGACCACTACTATCCAGAAGGACAAGAGCAGCAGATACCTGGGAACCCCACCACCTGGAGGTTCCCCTCCAAGTCACTCACCACCCTGACTTGGAAATTGATCGCCGTTCCTTCATGTCGCTGGGACAACATCCTGAAACTCCCTCCCTAACAGCACAGTGGGTGTGCCTACACCTGAAGGACTACAGCAGTTCAAGAAGGCAACTCACCACCACCTTCTGAAGGGCAACTAGGGATGGGCAATTAATGCTGGGCTAACCAGCGATGCCCGCATCCCGTAAATGAATTTTCTTTTTAAATTGTATAAAAGGTCGGTCAGTAAGGCACTGACCAGAGAGAGAGCCATTAGGGATCTACCGGGAGGTATATGTACCATTATTGTAAATAAATCAAAGTGCTTTATTCTACTCTGTGTGGACTCCTCATGTCTTTATTAACGTGGATTCTCCACACTCCCGCTGTGGCATGTTTAGCAGAATTGGCCTGCCATTGGCCAGTGGTGGGATCTTCCAGTCCTGCTGTTGTCACTGGACTTTCCCCCATTGTTCACTTGTTTCTTCAAATGTTTCCGGCTGTTTACTAACTGCCATACCAGTTAGTCTATTGACCCAAGTCAGGAGTGTAATGGAATACTCTCCACTTGCCTGGATGAGTGCAGTTCCATCAACACTCAAGAAGCTCGACACCATCCAGGACAAAGCAACCTGCATGATTGTTACCCCTTGCACAAACATTCAAACCCTACACCACCGACGAACAGTGGCACCCGTGTGTACCATCCACAAGATGCACTGCAGTAACTCACCAAGATTCCTTAGACAGCACCTTCCAAACCCACAATCACTATCATCTAGAAGGAAAAGAGCAACAGATACCTGGGAACCCCACCGCCAGGAGGTTCTCCTCCAAGTCACTCACCACCCTGACTTGGAAATTGATCGCCGTTCCTTCACTGGCACTGGGGCATCATCCTGGAACCGGGTACCCTAACAGCACAGTGGGTGTACCTACACCTCAAGCTCTGCAGCGGTTCAACAGGCAACTCACCACCACCTTCTGAGAGCAACTAGGGATGGGCAATAAATGCTGGCCTAACCAGCGAAGCCCACATCCTGTAAATGATTTTTTTAAAAATCAATTTTAGGCAGCTCTCCCCCCTCTAACTACACAACAGGATTTGTTGAATGTTTAAGATTCTTGTTCAGGACTGGAACTGAATTGTATCATGGTCACTTTTTCGCAGCAGAACTTTAACAATGAGATTACGAGCTAATCCTGCCTCATTGCAGAATAGTAAAATTGCTTTATCCCTAGTTGGTTCCACAATGTATTCGTCCAGGAAACTGTCACAAGAGCATTCTACATAATCATCTTCCAGGCTATTTTTGCGATTTGATTAGTCCAGTCTATATGAAGCTTGAAGAGCCACAACTATTACATTGCTTTTGTTACAAGTTTCAGTTATTTCCTTCAGTCTAACGGTATAACTACTGTTAGGGAGGGGCTATCTGTATTTTGCATTTGTTACTTTATCTGGCGTGGCCCGTTCTTCTACTCCCCACCCCCCAACACCCCAACGTCTGTATCTACTCACACATCTTTCCAACTTTCAGCACCACTGCGTAAAATGTTCCCATGGCTTGTGAAATGTCAAAGTTTCAGCCAAGTTGAAAATTACATGCACTGGCAAGGCGGACAAGTTTGAAAGTTGATCCCCTCCAGAGCTTCGAGTCATAAGTGGGCTTGTGTGACTGTGAAACAATGCAGTCAGTTAACCAGCTAGATAAGATGTAGCCAAGCATCTAATGGAGGAAAAGGCAGGGGCAAAGCACAATGCAAAGTTTTGGCCATCCTAAACTTTTACGAGCACCGCGAGCTTTTCAGTATTAGAACATAGAACAGTACAGCACAGAACAGGCCCTTCAGCCCTCAATGTTGTGCCGAGCAATGATCACCCTACTTAAACCCACGTAACCCGTATACCCGTAACCCAACAATCCCCCCATTAACCTTACACTACGGGCAATTTAGCATGGCCAATCCACCTAACCCGCACATCTTTGGACTGTGGGAGGAAACCGGAGCACCCGGAGGAAACCCACGCACACACGGGGAGGACGTGCAGACTCCACACAGACAGTGACCCAGCCGGGCATCGAACCTGGGACCCTGGAGCTGTGAAGCATTGATGCTAACCACCATGCTACCGTGAGGCCTTCTACATGAGGACACGGACACAGGTACTTATTCCAGCCAGCACTCAGGAAGCTTGACACTATTCAAGACAAAGCCATCCATTTGATTGACATCCTAAACAGCACATTCAATATTCATACCTTCCCACGGTGGCAGCACTGTCTACCATCAACAAGATGCACGGCAGCACTTCACCAAGTTTATTTGATCGCACATTCCGAACCCACAACCTCTACCACCTAGAAAGATAAGGACAGCAGATGCTTTGGAATACCGCCACCTGCAAGTAGCCCCCCCCCCCCCCCACACCCACAACACCCTCACCCAAGACTAACTTGGAAATAATAATAATCTTTATTATTGTCACAAATAGGCTTGCATTAACACAGCAATGAAGCTACCGTGAAAAGTCCCTAGTCGCCACATTCCGATGCCTGTTTGGGTACACAGACAGAGAATTCAGAATGTCCAATTCACCTAACAGCACGTCTACCAGGACATGTGGGAGGAAACCACATGGGGAGAACGTGCAGACTCCACACAGTCAGTGACCCAGCGTGGAATCGAACCTGGGACTCTGGCGTTGTGAAGCCACAGTGCTATCCACTTGTGCTACCGGGCTGCCATGACGCCGTTTACAACGGCATCAACACTTAGCCTCAGGATCAAAGAATTCCGCACCCTATCTCTGAGAATCTTTTCCAACAATTTCATTATCACTGACATCAAGCTCACTGGCCTATAATTACCCAGATTATCCTTGCAACCCTTCATAAATAATGGGACAACATTGCCTGTCCTCCAATCCTCTGGGATCTCACCTGTGGCCAATGAGGACACAAAGATTTCTGTCAGAGGCCCAGTGATTTCATCTCTTGTCTCCCTCAGAAATCTGGGATAGATGCCACATGGCCCTGGGGATTTGTCCACCTTAATGCTTTTTAACACACCTTACATTTCCTCCCTCATAATAACAACCTGTTCTGAAGTATTTACACATCCCTCTGAGCCACCTCCAATCAACATGTCCCTCCCCTTTGTGATGCAAAATACTAATTAAGGACCTCACTTACTTCCTTTGGTTCTGCACATAATTTCCCTTCTTTTTTCGTTGAGTGGACCAACTCTTTCTCTAGCTACCCTCTAATATGTATAAAATGCTTTGGGATTCTCCTTAATCCTGTCTGCCAAGGATATTTCGTGACCCTTGTTGTCCTCCTAACTCCCTGCTTCGCTCTTTTCTACTTTCCTTGTATTCCTCAAGTGCTTCACCTGTTTTTAGTTGCCTGTGCCTCACATCTTTTTCCTTTTCGACAAGGTTCTCAATTTCCCTGGTCGTCCATGATTCCCGAATCCTGCCTTTCCTGTCCTTCCATTTTACCAGCACGTGCCTGTCCTGCACTCCCATCAACTGCTCCTTTGAGACTCCCACATGCCAAATGTGGATTTACCCTCAAACAGCCTCTTCCAAAATAACAGCCTCCAAATCCTGCCTAATCTGGTTGTAGTTAGCCTTCCCCCAGTTTAGCCCTTTCACCCTAGGACAACAGTCGCCCTTTTCTATGAGTACCCAAAAGCTTCCGGAACTGTGTTCACTGTTCACCACATGTTCTCCCACTGCAACTTTGATGATCTGGCCGGTCTCGTTCCCTGGTAATATGTCCAATATAGTCCCCTCTCGATCGGACTATCCAAATGTGGTTCCAAAAAAACCTTTTTGGACACACTTAACAAATTCCTCACCATCCAGACCGCTATCCCTAAGGAGAACTGCCAGTTGAGTGCGGTTGGAACCACATTGTTTAAGCTCTGCTGGGTGAAAGGGATAGGGCGGGAGATTGGGTGCTCTTTCCAAGGGTCTGTGCAGACCTGATGGGCCTTCAGGCCTCCTGCTGCACTGTAGCGGTTCGATAATCTATGATCTCCTATGTCCAGTGACTGCACATTAAAAACACGCCACAAGTCCGTGAGGCTGTCAGTATTCTGAAGTAACCTCTCTGAGGAATATGCATCCTCACAAAGATGAAGACAGCACAAAGGAATTGGCTGAAATCTGCACCTGACATGCGCATTTCCCTCTCCTGTGAACCTGATTGGAGTGAGATGGTGAAGGGCAAGCAGGCTCACTCATTGCGTTAAAGGTCAGCAACAATTGTGTGTTGCGAAGGTTGGGTGGCATGGATTACTAAGGTCAGGCCAGCGTGGGGCACGAAGGTCGGCCGGCATAGGTCACGAAGATCGGCAGGTTGGTAAAAGTGGGTCCCGGGAAAAAAATTTGGAAAAAACACTGACTTAAAGAGCGGCCCCAACAGTGAGATTCCTCTCCAAAGCTAAAACTTACTCTATGCGCTGTTCAGCAGACTTCAATCTGAGTCCGTTGAACCATGTCATATTATTTTTCAACTCATCACCAAGAAGCAAATTGCTGCAGGCAGATAGGTGAATGGAAATTTCCAGTGCTGGGATTTTTTTGAGCATGTTTCGAGTCACATGATGTTATCAATGGCGTTTCCAAACTTCCCAGATCATCAGCCTTAACCAGAAATTAGGTCATGGGGTTTGCATTTTGAGAGCAGTTTGTGAATAAATTATTAAGGGTGTGAGACTGAACTGTCAGGTGAGTGCGGTTATAACCACATTGTTTAAACTCTTCTGGAATTTACCCTTTCAGATCATTTAGTGCAGCTCGTTGCTCAATGAATACATTCAGAACGACACACAAATCAGTGAACTCACCATTTTAATCTTTCAGATTACTACTTAAAGATTAATTGTAAAAAATAAAGTACTTTCAGAACCAATAAGGAACAGGTGACATTGTTGAGGTTGGTAAGTACATAAGATCAGAGACATTAAGTCAAATGTGAGGATAAAGATCAGTGATAGTGAAACGCTGTCTAGTTAGGAAACGGTATTTTATATTGTAGGTCCATTCTTGTTTTGTCAATGTCATATTATAGCTATTGAACATAAAAACAGACAAAAATACAAACATACAAATTAAAAGCAGGCCACTCGGCCCCTCGTGCCTGCTCTGTCATTCAAGCAGATCATGGCTGATCTGATGGTAACCTTAATTCCACATTCCTGCCTATTCCAGGACATCTTTCACTCCCGTTTACATTCTTTATATAAAGAGATCAATACTGTTCACAATTCCCCAGATGTGGGCCCACTAATGCCCTGTACAACTGAAGCAGCATGTCACTACTTTTGTCATCAATTGCCCTCACAATTACCAAGAACATTCTATTTTCCTGAACCAACATCATTCCATGCATTAGTACAGAGAGGACCGGCAACATGTTCGGATTGTGATCAAAACCTTCAGTGCCTTCCAAGAAGAACAGAGAGGAAGGAGATCTAGAGCAAATGGAAGTAAACTACAGGATAACAAAGGATCAGGGCCCAGCCCTGGTTCCTCATTTCCCTGGCAAACGCCAACCACCCAGAGAACAGGGGTGGGTGATGGTAACAGAACATCAACCAAAATACAGGACTAACTCAACCCCAGGTCACAGTGCATCCGAAGAAACAATACCCAGACTCTGAGGAAGTACTTAATAGGCACCTTTGAAAAGGGACATCCTAAGTTCCAAGGGGCACAATATATCAGCCACTTCATGGGGGGGGGGGGGGGGGGGGGGGGGGGGGGGTGCTTGATTCCCTCCTCCCTGGTTGTGGTGAATGTAACTCTGTAATTCACACTGACATATATATGAGACCGTACGATTGTAAGCGCAGTTGCGTTGCTCGACCACTAGGGGGAGTAGCTCTGGGAATGCTTAGGAGTTTGTCCAGGGCTCCACCCTTGGCTCCGCCCATGGCTCCTCCCCCTGGATTGCTGTAAAAATATCGATGCCCAGAGCCAGCCTACCAGTTCATCGAGAGTTCAACGTGTAACAGGCTGGCTCTGTAGTAAGTAGATTAAAACCACTGTTCATATCTCAAAGCACGTGTCTAGTGAATTGATGGTCACATCACTGGTATTACGGGCAGCACGGTAGCACAAGTGATTAGCACTGTGGCTTCACAGCGCCAGGGTCCCAGGTCCGATTCCCCACTGGGTCGCTGTCTGTGCGGAGTCTGCACGTTCTCCCCAGGCAGCACGGTAGCACAAGTGGATAGCACTGTGGCTTCACAGCTCCAGGGTCCCAGGTTCGATTCCCGGCTGGGTCACTGTCTGTGCGGAGTCTGCACGTTCTCCCCGTGTCTACGTGGGTTTCCTCCGGGTGCTCCGGTTTCCTCCCACAGTCCAAAGACGTGCCGATTAAGTGGATTGGCCATGATAAATTGCCATTAGTGACCAATAAGGTCAGAAGGGGTTATTGGGTTATGGGGATAGGGTGGAAGTGAGGGCTTAAGTGGGTTGGTGCAGACTCGATGGGCCGATGGCCTCCTTCTGCATTGTATGTTCTATGTTCTAACCACGGCCTCCCTGAATTTCCAGACCGGACCAGGATTAGTAACATCACATCCGGATGAAAAAAAGGATGGAGAGAAAAATGGGGAAAATAACCCGAAGGGAAGAACGCCCGAACTGATCCAAAGATATCAATCATCAGCCAGCACGGTCCACCATAACAGAAAGGATACTGAGAACAACCTCACCTTTCAACTGACCTGCCAAGGATGAACTAAAACCAGCCCAGCGTACGCCGCCACTCGGATCTTCCCATTCTAATAGCTCTGGAAGAAAACGGACGCAGAGAACAATTTCCAACTTCAAGGAAAAGACAGAAGGAACCCAGCCCTCCCCAGGATACTGAATCTGCCCCGGCCATCAAAGGAGAAAGGCTCTGATTTTTAAGTTCAATCTCACACAAAACGAAATAAAAACCCGATACGGCTATTTCTAACTGAGGGGCTGTCCTCAATCTCAATGAGGGCTTAGCAAACCCTATCAACCGACTCCACCACCACCATCCACCCATCAGCCCCCGCTGACTCCACTCATCTTCATTAGAAGTTAGATAAGGTGTGTCAAAAATGGACTCCCTCCCCATAACCCCAAGGATTATAACCCATAATGACCAAAAGGAGCAAAGCTGTGCACTGATCACATTTCATAAGGTTTAGCTCACTCAGCTAAATCGCTGGCTTTTAAAGCAGACCAAGCAGGCCAGCAGCACGGTTCGATTCCCGTACCAGCCTCCCTGGACAGGCGCCGTAATGTGGTGACTAGGGGCTTTTCACAGTAACTTAATTGAAGCCTACTCGTGACAATAAGCGATTTTCATTTCATTTTCATTTCAGATAATCAACTCAATAATATGATTTTTGCTAGAACAGGGTAACAGACGATACTCATCTCCTGCACACATCTTGCGGGCCCTGTTTTTCTTCCCAGTTTTGACCACTACCACTTGGCTCTCCAGGGGCTGTTGTTGGCTTGGATGATGCCTTCCCGAGGCAGCCGCTGGACTTCAGACCTGATGAAGGCCCTGCCCTGGGCGCTGTACCATCTGCTCCTGGTGGCGATGGGTTTGCAATCCGGGGTAAGGTTTGCAAAAAGGGAAGATGGGTCGACCTTAAGGGTCGCAAGGCCACACACGGTAAGGGGTGGTATGGACCTGCCGAATTTCAGGGTTAGGCTCTGGAGGTTGCACAGGAAGCCCGGGTCGAGTAGCACGGCAGCGCAGAGGTTGGTGAGCACGTAGAGGCGGAAGCCGCTGAACTCCACGCCCTGGACGGTGAGGGTGGCGATGCAGTACCCCCGGATCGCCATGGAGTGGGATCCGGATGCCAGGGAGATTCTCTGGTTAGCGGGGTGTACCGCGAGGGAGCAGCGCCTTACCGTATCGGGGTGGATGAAGCTCTCAGTGCTCCCGCAGTCCAGCAGCCAGGAGGTCTCCTGCACGTTGACCTTCACTTTAGTTGACGCAGTTGCGAGGTTGTGTGGTCGAGACTGGTCAATCGTGACCGAGGCGAGACGCAGCTGGTCGTCGCCGGTTGCAGGCGATGAGCGGCCAGATGAGGTGCCCGCTGGCAGGGGTCCTGAGTCAGGTAAGATGGCGGCGCCACGGGGGGCACGTGTCGTGGGGGAGGCAAGGTAGCAGTGCCCTGGGGCTGCACATGTCGTGAGGAAGGCAAGACGGCGGCACCCATTGGTCCTGGGAGGAGCAAGATGGCAGCCGCCACGGGCCACACGTGTTGTGAGTCGAGCAAGATGGCAGCATCCACTGGCCGCACGTGGTCCAAGGAGGGGAAGATGGCGGCACCCACTGTCTGCACGTGGGGGGTGCCGGGACAATAGGGGCAATTGAGCGGGCCTGGCACACTGCAGCAAAATGTCCCTTCTTGCCACAGGCCTTACAGAGGGCTCTCCGCACTGGGCAGCGCTGTTGGGGGTGTTTTGACTGCCCACAGAAATAGCATTTGGGTCCCCTGGGGTTGGTTGGCTGCCGTGCGGCACAGGCATGGGGCTGACTAAGGCGATCGCTGATGGGGTCCATGATGGGGCAGCCATCTGCGAAGTCCATGATGCACAGGGGGTGTGGGTCATTAAAGTTGCAGTGGGAGAACATGTGGTGAACAGTGAACACAGTTCCGTAAGCTTTCAGATACTCATAGAAAAGGACAAGTGTTGTCCTAGGGTTAAGATGCTAACCTGGGGGAAGGCTAACTGCAACCAGATTAGTCAGGATTTGGAAGCTGTTGTTTGGGAGAGGCTGTATGAGGGTAAGACCACATTTGGCATGTGGGAGTCTTTTAAGGAGCAGTTGATGGGAGTGCAGGTGTGCTAAAAAGCATTAATGTTGTCAAAATCTCCAGGGCCAGATGGCATCTATCCCAGATTTCTGAGGGAGACAAGAGTTGAAACCGCTGGACCTCAGTACTCCGTATTGGACAAATGGTATGCGCAACTAATGGGGAGGATAGGGTAAGCTCTGCCAGTTTGCATTTAAACTCAGGTGGATTAGGACCCAAAATAGCGCACTTATCTGGTGTCTGGTGTTGGTGCAGTAATAATGAAGGAATAAACCCTTCCTCATCTTCTCATCTTCTTCCTGGTTCTATTTCACTATATTTGCGGATTGAGTGAAACCACTCCTCTGTTGTTCGTCCCGTAAACTAGAAAGAATAATTCCTTCCCCACACCACCCCTCTTCTCGTCTCCCCCGGGTATGTCAAAGCATACCTTCCTTTCGTCCCACATATGAATGTTCCTCGCAAATCTATATTAGTGTTCGGATTTTGTGGTTCCTCGGCCAGGGGTGGGGGCAGGTGTGGGGGGGGGCTGCCATCCCATAGGGCAGGGACTCACTTTAGGTATCTGGGGGTGCAGGTTGCCCGGGAGTTGGGGGGGGGGGGGGGCTCCGCAGTTACCGCATTTCTAGTTTGGTGGGAAGAGTGAAAGCTGATCTAGCAAGGTGGGATGGTCTCCCTCTGTCACTGGAGGTGGGGTGCAGGTGGTTAAAATGAACGTGTTGCTGCGATTTCTGTTTATTTCCCAATACCTGCCAATATTCCTGCCAAAGGCTTTTCTCAGAGAGATTGAGAGAATGATTACTTTGTTGATATTGGGAGGGAAGGTGGCCAGAGTTAGAAAGGTGCTGCTACAGCGGGGAAGGAAGGGGGTTTGGGTCTTCCGAACCTGATGTATTCCTACTGGGCGGCGAATGTGGAGAAAGTGCGGAGCTGAGTCAGAGGGGTTGATTCCCAGTGGGTCAGAATGGAGGAGAGTTTGTGCAGGGGGTCGGGATTTAAAGCACTAGCAACAGCTCCGCTCCCGATAGCCCCGGGGACATACTCAGGGAGTCCGGTAATAATAGCTTTATTGAGAATTTGGAGGCAGTTTCGCCAACACTTCTGGTTGGGGGCAGGGTCAAGGGAAATGCCGATTTGGGGGAACCACAGATTTGAGTCAGGGAGGTGGGATGGATATTTTTGGAAATGGGAGGAGAAGGGGATTAAGACGCTAAAAGATTTG
The DNA here is from genome assembly GCF_902713615.1 of Scyliorhinus canicula. Lineage (NCBI taxonomy): Eukaryota > Metazoa > Chordata > Chondrichthyes > Carcharhiniformes > Scyliorhinidae > Scyliorhinus > Scyliorhinus canicula. The sequence continues at coordinate 25,934,792 of NC_052152.1, read as the reverse complement.
TTTCTTAAGGGTCAGTTTGCAGGATTGAAGGAACTGGAAGTGAAATATGAGCTGGAGCAGGGGGAAGTGTTTAGATACATGCAGGTTCGAGATTTTGCCAGAAAGGAGATACAGAGCTTCCCGGTGGAGCCGGCCTTTACATTGCTGGAGGAGGTGCTGACGACAGGGGGTCTGGAGAAGGGGGTAGTGTCGGCGGTTTACGGAGCTACTTTGGAAGATGAGAAGGCACCACTGGAAGGGATCAAAGCAAAGTGGGAGGAAGAATTGGGAAAGGGTATGGAGGAGGGGTTCTGGTGTGAGGTGCTCTGGAGAGTAAATGCCTCCACCTCGTGCGCGAGGTTGGGGCTGATACAGCTGAAGGTGGTATATAGAGAACACCTCACAAAGGCGAGGATGAGCCCATTCTTTGAAGGGGTAGAAGATGTGTGTGGACGTTGCGGGGGGGGGGGGGGGGGGGGGGGGGGGGGGGCTAATCACGTTCATATGTTTTGGTTCTGTCCAAAGCTGGAGGATTACTGGAAGGAGGTGTTTAGGGTCATTTCTAAAGTGGTGCACATGAAACTGGACCCGGGCCCTCAGGAGGCCATATTCGGAGTGTCGGACAAGCCAGGGTTGGAAACGGGTGCGGAGGAAGATGTTGTAGCCTTCGCCTCATTGATCGCCCGAAGGCGGATCCTGATGGGTTGGAGAGCAACCTCTCCACCCTGTGCCCTGGCGTGGCAGGGGGACCTGTTGGAATTCTTGACCCTTGAGAAGGTTAAGTTTGAACCGAGGGGGAAGGATGGAGGGGTTCTACAATTCATGGGCATTATTCATTATCCACTTTCAAGATCTGGATAACATTGAACATTAGTTCGGCGGGGGGTGGGTGGGAGGGCTGGGGGGGAGGGGGTTTGTGTGTGTTTTTTTTTTTTTTTTTTTTTTTTTTTTTTTTTTTTTTTTTTTTTTTAAATAATTTTTATTGAATTTTTCAAAATACAAACATTTTAACCCCCCCTACATTTACATTTAAATTATAACAACACAAAGTCAAACCCCCCTACTTAACAAGAAAGAGAAAAAGAATCCCCCCCCCCCCCCCCCCCCCTACCCGCGCATCCCCCCCCCTCCCCCCCCCCGCCGGCGAACCGACAGTCAGACCAACTTATCATTTCTAGCAGCGTCCTCGGGCAGGCCTTGCCCGTGCCACCGCCGCTACCGTACTTCCTTCGTCGTTTTCCCCCCTCCCCCCCCCCCCCCCTCCCCCCCTCCCGCCCTCCCCTCCCCTCCCGGGTTGCTGCTGTCATGGCCTCAGTTTCTATCTCTGATCCAAGAGGTCTAGGAAGGGTTGCCATCGCCTGGAAAACCCCTGCACCGACCCTCTCAGGGCGAATTTGATCCTTTCCAATTGGATAAAGTTTGCCATGTCGTTTAACCAGGTGTTAACACTCGGAGGCCTTTCGTCCCTCCACTGAATCAGGATCCTCCTCCGAGCCACCAAGGACGCAAAGGCTAATATTCCAGCCTCCCTCGCCTCCTGTACCCCCGGTTCCACCCCAACCCCGAAGATCGCAAGTCCCCATCCTGGCTTGACCCTGGACCCCACCACTCTCGACACCGTCCCTGCCACCCCCTTCCAGAACTCCTCCAGTGCCGGACATGCCCAAAACATATGTGCATGATTCGCAGGGCTTCCCGAACATCTAATACACCTGTCTTCACCCCCGAAAAACCGACTCATCCTTGTCCCCGTCATGTGGGCTCTATGCAGTACCTTAAATTGAATGAGACTTAGTCGCGCACATGACGACGACGAGTTAACCCTCTCCAGGGCGTCTGCCCATGTCCCGTCCTCTATCTGTTCCCCCAGCTCTAACTCCCACTTATCTTTCAGCTCCTCTACTGGTACCTCCTCCACCTCCTGCATAATCTTATAGATGTCCGAGATCTTCCCCTCCCCGACCCAGACCCCTGATAGCACCCTATCACTCACCCCCCTGTCGGGGAGCGCGGGGAACCCCGCTACCTGTCGTCTGGCAAATGCCTTCACTTGGAGGTACCTGAACGTGTTCCCCGGGGGGAGCCCAAATTTCTCCTCCAGCTCTCCCAGGCTCGCAAACCTCCCCTCTATAAACAAGTCCCTCAGTTGTCTAATACCCGCCCTCTGCCAGCTCTGGAATCCCCCTCCTGTGTTTCCCGGCGCAAATCTGTGGTTCCCTCTTAGTGGTGCCCCTATCAGACCTCCCACTTCCCCCCTGTGCCGCCTCCACTGCCCCCAGATCTTGAGGGTGGCCGCCACCACCGGGCTCGTGGTATACCTCGTGGGAGGGAGCGGCCATGGTGCCGTTACCAGTGCCCCTAAGCTTATGTTGCCGCAGGACGCCCTCTCCATGCGCTTCCAGGCTGCCCCCTCCCCTTCCATCATCCACTTTCGTACCATCGATGTATTTGCCGCCCAGTAATATCCTGAAAGGTTGGGTAACGCCAGCCCTCCACTATCCCTACTCCGCTCCAAAAAGACCCTTCTAACTCTCGGGGTGCCATGTGCCCACACATACCCCATGATACTACTCGTTACCTTCTTGAAAAAGGCCCTGGGGAGGAAGATGGGCAGACACTGGAACAAAAACAAGAACCTCGGGAGGACCGTCATTTTAACTGACTGCACCCTCCCTGCTAGCGACAGCGGCACCATGTCCCACCTCTTAAACTCCTCCTCCATCTGCTCCACCAGTCTGGAAAAGTTCAACTTGTGTAGGGTCCCCCAGTTCTTTGCCACCTGCACCCCCAAATACCTAAAACTTTTAACTGCTCTTTTGAAGGGGAGCCTCCCAATTCCCTCCCCTTGGTCTCCCGGGTGTATTACAAAGACCTCACTTTTCCCCAGATTTAATTTATATCCCGAAAAGTCCCCGAACTCCGCTAGTATCCCCATTACCTCCGGCATTCCCCCCTCCGGGTCTGCCACATACAACAACAAATCATCCGCATAGAGCGAGACCCGATGTTCCTCCCCTCCCCTTGTCAGTCCTCTCCACCCCCCTGAACCCCTCAGTGCCATCGCCAACGGCTCAATCGCTAATGCAAAGAGTAAGGGAGATAGGGGACATCCCTGCCTGGTACCTCGATGGAGCCCAAAATATTCTGACCTCCTCCCGTTTGTTACCACACTTGCCATCGGAGCTGAATAGAGCAGTTTTACCCACTTGATAAATCCCTCCCCAAACCCAAACCTTTCCAACGTCTCCCACAAGTATTCCCACTCCACCCTGTCAAATGCCTTCTCCGCGTCCAGCGCTACCACTATCTCCGCCTCCCCTTCCACTGCTGGCATCATAATCACATTTAACAATCTCCGAACATTTGTGTTAAGTTGGCGTCCCTTCACGAACCCCGTCTGGTCTTCATGGACTACCCCTGGCACACAGTCCTCTATCCTGGTTGCCAGGACCTTTGCTAACAGCTTGGCATCTACATTTAAGAGGGAGATAGGCCTGTAGGACCCGCACTGGACCGGGTCCTTGTCCCGCTTCAAAATCAAGGAGATCAGGGCCTGCGACATTGTTGGAGGCAGAACCCCCCCCTCGCGCGCCTCATTGAAGGCTCGCACCAGCACTGGACCCACCAAGTCCACAAATTTCCTGTAAAACTCCACCGGGAACCCATCCGGCCCCGGCGCCTTCCCCGCCTGCATCTGGCCTATCCCTTTAATTAGCTCCTGCAGCTCTATCGGCGCCCCCAACCCTTCCACCAGCTCCTCCTGTACCTTTGGGAACCCCAATTTGTCGAGAAAGTTCTTCATTCCCCCTCTCCTCTTCGGCGGTTCAGACCTATACAATTCCCTATAGAAGTCCCTAAAGACCCTATTCACCTCTTGCCCCTTCTGCACTACATCCCCACCCCTCTCTCTCACTCCCCCAATCTCTCTGGCTGCATCTCGCTTACGAAGCTGGTGTGCCAGCATCCTGCTCGCCTTTTCCCCGTACTCATACGCCGCACCCTGCGCCCTTCTCCACTGCATTTCCGCCTTCCTAGTGGTCAGTAGGTCGAACCTGGCCTGCAAGCTACGCCGCTCCCTTAATAGCCCCTCCTCTGGCGCCGCCGCATATTTCCTATCTACTTCTAGGAGCTCCCCCACCAGCCTCTCCCTTTCCTGCCTCTCCTTCCTCTCTCTGTGTGCCCTTATGGAGATCAGCTCTCCTCTAATCACTGCTTTCAAGGCCTCCCAGACCGTCCCCACCTGCACCTCACCTGTGTCATTCGTACCCAGATAGTTCTCAATGCCCGTTCTCACCCTTCTGCACACCTCTTCGTCCGCCAACAGCCCTACATCCAGGCGCCACAACGGGCGTTGGTCCCGCGCCTCCCCCATGTCCACGTCCACCCAATGTGGTGCATGGTCCGATATCGCAATGGCCGAGTACTCCGTGTCCTGCACTCTCGGTATCAGCCCCCTGTTCAATACGAAAAAATCGATCCTAGAGTACACTCTGTGGACGTGGGAGAAAAAAGAATACTCCCTCGCCCTAGGCCTACCAAATCTCCATGGGTCTACCCCTCCCATCTGCTCCATGAACCCCCTTAACACCTCTGCCGCTGCCGGCCTCCTATTCGTCCTGGAACTCGATCTATCCAGCCCAGGGTCTAACACCGTATTAAAGTCCCCTCCCATGATCAGGCCCCCTGCCTCCAGTCCCGGGATGAGGCCCAGCAGGCGCCTCATAAAACCCGCGTCGTCCCAGTTCGGGGCATACACATTCACCAGTACCACACTCTCTCCCTGCAGCCTACCCCTCACCATCACGTACCTGCCCTCCTTGTCTGCCACCACCTCTGCCGCCACAAACGACACTCTCTTTCCCACCAAAATCGCCACCCCCCGGTTCTTGATATCCAAGCCTGAGTGGAACACCTGTCCCACCCACCCCCTTCTCAGGCGGACCTGATCTGCTACCCTCAAATGAGTCTCCTGCAGCATTGCTACATCAGCCTTCAGTCCCTTCAGGTGTGAGAAGACCCTTGATCTTTTGACCGGCCCATTCAGCCCCCTTACGTTCCACGTGATCAATCGGGTCGCAGAGCGACCCGTCCCTACTCCCTGTCGATTAGCCATGTCTTGTCCCTTGCTCGCCCCGGGTCATCCCTTCTTTTCTGACCCGCTTCCCATAGCGATGGCCCCCCCCCCCACCCCCCCCGGCTCTCCCCTTCTCGTCCCTGGTCTTTCTAGCAGCAACCCGGTGTCCCCCCCCAGTCCCCTCCCCTTCCCCCCCCCCCCCCCCCCCCCCCCTGGCTAGGACCCCTCCTAGCCGCGATGTACCCCACATCGTACTCCCGAGAGTCAGCTGGTCTCCGCTGACCCGGCTGCTCCTGCCACATTCCGACTCCTCCCGGTTCACCCCATCTGCGCCCGTGAAAGATCCCCTTAAAACCCCCGAGAAAGACCCGCATAATCAACCCGCTCCCCCCCGTCCCGTCTCCCCAACTTAACGCTATAAATACAAATACCCAATGGCAACTAAATACATAAATACTTAACTACATACTTAAATAACAAAATAATTAACTAACTATCAACTAACCGCGTGCCCAACCATCACCCTCCATCAAACAGTATAAATAACCGCAGATAACCATAACCCGAAAAGAAAAAAAAGAACCAAAAAACCCCCCCAAGCACCCAAAGAAAAAGGGTAGGAGGGGTAAATAACTAAGGGAAATTGGAAACGGGAAAAAACACCCCATAAGAAGCCAACGACCCACAATAGAGATTTCAACAGTACAAATATACAGAAACACCCAACAACTCGAAACCTTCAAAATATTCAGAAAAGTCAACCGTTCGAGAAAAAACACCCCAAACACTCCACGAAACTGTTACCCAGTTCCGACCTGGCCTGAAAAAGAAAAGGGCCACTTGCACAATCAAGAGTCCCCCGGCGGCTACGACCGCCGGTGCTCCCAGGTTTTAGTTCGTGTCCAACTTTTCCTCTTGTACAAAGGTCCAGGCCTCCTCTGGGGACTCGAAATAATGATGTTGGTCCTTGTAGGTGACCCACAAGCGCGCCGGTTGCAACATTCCAAATTTGATCTTTTTCGCGTGTAGCACCGCCTTTGTCCGGTTGTACCGGGCCCGCCGCTTTGCCACCTCCGCACTCCAGTCCTGGTACACCCTTACCGTCGAGTTCTGCCACTTGCTGCTTTTCTCCCTTTTAGCCCACCTCAGGACTTTCTCTCGATCACTTAGCCGCTGGAACCGCACCAGCACCGCCCTCGGGGGCTCGTTTGCCCTAGGCCTCCTGGCCATGACCCGGTATGCCTCTTCCAATTCCAGGGGCGCCGGACCGGCCCCTTCCCCCATCAGGGAGCTCAACATCTCCGCCACATATCCCGGGAGATCCGACCCCTCCAGGCCTTCTTCCAGGCCCAGGATCCTCAAATTTTTCCTCCTCATCCGAGTGTCCAGCTCCTCGAAGCGGCTCTGCCACTTCGTGTGGAGTGCCTCGTGCGCCTCCACCTTTGCCCCGATGACTGTGGCCTCCTCCTCCCTCGCGGCCATCTCCTGCTGCAGATCTTTAATCGACGCCTCTTGGATCGCCTGGGCTCCCACCAACCTGGTGGCCGTCGCGTTCATGGACTCTAAGAGTTCCACTTTCATCTCCGTGAAAAAACGGAGGAGAGCGGCCTGCTGCTCCTCCGCCCATTTCTTCCACTCCTCCGGTGCACCGCCGGCCGCCATTTTGATTTTCTTCCCCCGCTTTTTTTGGGGAGCTGCTGCCGTTTTTCTTGCCGCTCCGCTCCGGGTACCGACCATAAAATCGGTCTAGTTCTCCTCAGGGGACCTTCCCCCACCGGGATTCGTTTTTTCAGCGCCGTTGGGGCCCTCCAATTGGCCCAAAAACACCTTTGTTGCAGGAGCTTCCAAATGTGCGGCTTAGCTAGTCATAGCCGCAACCGGAAGTCGGTTTGTGTGTGTTAATGGCGACTATGGGTGATTCCTGATTCCTTTTTGTCATTTGTTTATGTTTGGGGTTTGGTGGGATGGGATTGTTGTTGTTGATATGGGGATTGACATATTTGTTACTGATTATTGTTTATTGTTGGTGGGTGTAAATTTGGGAGAAAATGTGAAAAAGGAGAATAAAAATATTTTTTTTAAACATTAACCACAGTGTCAATGTCAATTCCAAAGCTCCTCACCTTTCTGATCTGCCAAAAGCTCCCAAAAGCAATTCAACACATCTCTTCACAGTAATCTCACCACACCACAGTTTGGTTATGGGATGGAGAAGGTATTACTCTACTGTGCTTGAGGACACTTCCCACAGACCACAGAGCATGCTATTCGTTATTCTTTCCTTTCTCTTTCTTCCCCTCTCCTTTGGTCACACACGACCGACTGCACCTGCTAATTACATCCTAGAACCATTGTGATGGCTGCTAAAAATAAAACAGGCCGCCCTAATTTTGGGCCTGTTAGAAATCTAATTGCTCCTGAGACAAAACAAAAATATAAAACAGACCGCCCTAATTTGTCCATCAGTTAAAAATAAGGATGATTTCCAACCACTCTGAGCCTCGACCATTGTTTGGCTGTGATTTTTTTTTTAAAGTGGGAAATCACGCACAGTTTAAAGACAGTGTAAAGCAGCAAAGGTGACAAAATAAATTATGTTTGATCTCCTCAGGACACCAACGGACAACGACAAAATGCAACCTGGAATCTAACTTGATGTGTTATGTACTCTGGGATAACACAGGCTGCAACTTGATGCAGCTTTGACCAAAAGATACTCCAGACTTTGAAGTAAGTTGAATGTGATTTATTGAACCATTAGCACAGTTCTCTATGAGTTTGACTCTCCTGCTAATCTTGCTATAGTAACTCAGTCTAACTAAGCAGTCTGCCCTAAGCCACGTAGTGGGTGTGATGCCGCTCTCCTACTCTCTAAGTATTGCCTGTGGAAAAAGCTGGAGTGTGAGTGCTTCATGCCTTTTATAGTGAGATACCACCCCTGAGTGTCCTGCCTGCTCATTGGTCATGTCCTGTTCTCTGTGTTCATTAGCTGCCTGTCTATGCCTGTCTGTATATCATTATCTGCACGTCTGCATGTCATGACATACCTCATCATGTTTATCATCGGAATCAAAACGCATGACATCCCAAACAATAGGATCGTTTTATACCCTGGATACCTCTGATTTGCTCCACCTGACACGGGGCAATGTGAGAATGGTGTACTCTGGATATACCCCAATAAAAGTGTAATGTTTGGGTGCAATAATCAGAGGATTATTTACAAAAGCCAACCAGGAGCTCAGGTGCTACAGTGCCACGTGACTGAAAAATTGTTTTCCTTTATTCTTTCATGGGTTGTTGGCATCGTTGGCACGGCCAACATTTGTTGCCCATTACTAAGTTGCTTCTGAACTGAGTGACTTGCTGGATCATTTCAGAGGGCGGGTAGGAGTCAACCGCATCGCTGTGGGTTTGGAGTCATGTATGGGCCAGACTGAATATTATAATAATAATGATCGTTTATTGTCACAAGTCGGCTTCAATGAAGTTACTGTGAAAAGCCCCCAGCAGCCACATTCCGGCGCCTGTTCGGGGAGGCCGGTACGGGAATTGAACCCGCGCTGCTGGCCATGTTCTGCATTACAAGCCAGCTGTTTAACCCATTGTGATTATGGATGGCGGAATAAGTTTCCCGAAAGAGCATTAGCGAAGCACTTGGGTTTTTACAACTGTCTATGATAGATTCATGGTGACCGTCACTAAGATTAGCTTTCAATTCCATATATTATTAATTTGTTTACGTTCCACCAGCTGCCTTGCTGGGATTTGAAGCCCTGCCCCCAGGGGATATCCAGGCCTCTGGATCACTAATTACGGATGACATTACCACTCTGCCATCTTCTCTGCTTTCATTGAACAAATACTTTTAAGGAATGTATGCGGGTGTGTCATGCATTCATTTCCAGCATGCCTGTACATGAGAATGTCAACACTAATGTTGAAATGATTATTTCAAGTTATGGCACCGGGGCATAGTGGTTGACACTGCTGCAGCACAGTACCAGAGACCCTAGATCAATTCCCGACTGGAGTCACAGTCTCTATGGAGTTTGTACATTCTCCCCATGTCTGTGTGGGTTTCTTCCCACAGTCCAAAGGTGTACGGGTTAGGTGGATTGGCCATGATAAATTACCCCCTATAGTCCAGGGACGTTCAGGTTACGTTATGGGGCTGCGGGGTGGACAGGTGGGTGGACGTGGGTAGAGTGCTTTTTCAAAGGGTCAGTGCAGACGCAATGGGATGAATGGCCTCCTTCTGCACTTCAGGGATTCTACGATTCTATACGTCCTTGTATGGGTGGGACTCAAGGGGTAGGCTCATCCTGAACGTTTTCAACAAGGTCAAATAAACATTGAAGTTCCTTCCCAGTCTGGTTCCTGACATGAAATGCTACCCGCTGCTTGCCACTTGCTTGTAATGTTACCAGCACGGTAGCACAGTGGTTAGCACTGTTGCTTCACGACGCCAGGGTCCCGGGTTCAATTCCCAGCTTGGGTCACAGTCTGTGCGGAGTCTACACGTTCTCCCCGTGTCAGCGTGGGTTTCCCCGGGTGCTCCGGTTTCCTCCCACAAGTCCCGAAAGACGTGCTTGTTGGGTGAATTGGACATTCTGAATTCTCCCTCCCGGACAGGCGCCGGAATGTGGCAACTCGGGGATTTTCACAGTAACTTCATTGCAGTGCTAATGTAAGCCTACTTGTGACAATAAAGATTGCTATTATGCCCTTCAATGTGCTGATACCCCTGAAGCGGTCAGCACACTTTCAAGAATGTTGCTAATTTGCGTAGGAACGGTGGGTGTGCCCCAGCAAACACATGTTGCTGAATGGAATCTCATTAGCAGAATAAAGACAGCATTTATTCTGGTGTCTTATAACGAGGCTGGTGTTTCAGAAGTCCTGTGAATTTTCAATGGTTTTCACTGTTGTAAGGGGATTATTTTTGCATTCCATGCTTTGCAGAGAATGGGATGGTCCTGCAGTTCTTTGAATGTTTTATATTGACAAATGCTTGTGTGTCTCTGGGCGTACCAGCGTCTCAGCAGTCAATAATCACTGTCACGCATGACTGTCTGCTGTGTCCGAAAGAGGGCACAAAAGCATGTTCACCTGCCTCTTCTTTGGCTACCTTCGCTCGCCCTTCTGCTGTGGTACGCGCGTGCGGAACCCTTCTGCTGGTGTTGGTCTTTGTGTTGATTTTGCTCAGGAACGACAAGCACAAGCACAGGCTCTGCCCTGTTCACAGGAAGCAGGACAAGCTGTCCAGTGTGGATAAAGCACTGCCACAGTAGAAGTGTTGCTTGGACAAGTTGCAGCTCTATTTGTGAAACTGCTGCTGTTGCTCTGCTGGCGGTTGCCTGGCACGTGAGCAATGAATCGTGTTGACAGGACTTCAACTTGGAGTATGGGGTTTTTTTTTGGCAGCCCCAATTCAGCCTACCTGGGCCGGGAAAGCACCCGTGCTCTTGCTCCAACAACTCTGGCAAACTTTCCGACTTTCTTTGGTGATTTGTGTTTTCATTTCCCTTTCCATCTCTTCCACTTCACCAAAGTGACACTTTATTGGCTAGTTGCCTCGAGCCACATGCAGTACTGGTCAATCACTCATTGGCTTCTCGCTTCTTGCGTCTGAAGATAATTGCTTCATGTTTTGGTGTGAAAGAGGATGCTTGTGCCTTGTAACTGACTCCATTCATTTTACAAAGGCGTAAACATTTCAAAAATATCTTCTAATTCTTCCCTACCATCGTAAACCAGGGGCTGGTTGAGCACAGTGGGCTAAACAGCTGGCTTGTAAGGCAAAACAAGGCCAGCAGCGTGGGCTCAATTCCCGTACCAGCCTCCCCGAACAGGCGCCAGAATGTGGCGACTAGGGGCTTTTCACAGTAACTTCATTGAGGCCTACTTGTGACAATAAGCTTTTTTTGTTTTTTTTGTGGAGAAGTAATGCCTATTTTTCTTTGGTCCTCTTTGATGGCAAAACCTGCCAGACCGCCTTTGAAATGCCGCAGCCACTTTTTGCCAATGTGGAAGTAAAGAGGTTGGTTCCAAATACACTGGAAAAAGTTTTAGGTTGGCCAGAGATAGTTTTATCAGCTGCAGTGATATGAAGTATTCCTGCTTGCGTGATCCGGGTTTGTGGGCCTTTGAAACAGCCTGGGCGGGTTTCTCTAATCCCGCAGCAGAGAGTCCACGCTTCCGTAAACGCCGTCGCCTTTTATGATGGCATGAACGGGCCGACCCGACAACTAATTCTGGCCGCAAAACGGGCCAGCACGGCACTGGAGCGGTTCACGCCGCTCCAGTTGCTGAACCCGGCGCGAACTGGGTGCTGCGGGATCTGCGCATGCGCAGTGGCACCGCCAGCAATGCGCACATTCGCAGCGGCACCGGCGCCAACGCACATGCGCAGTGATTCTATGATTCTATCCCCCTAACCCAGTAACCCCACCTAAACCTTTTCGGACACTAAGGGACAATTTAGCATGGCCAATCCACCTAACCTGCACATCTTTGGGCTGTGGGAGGAAACCGGAGCACCCGGAGGAAACACGGACAGACACGGGATGAACATGCAGACTCCGCTCAGACAGTGACCCGAGGCCGGAATTGAACCACTGTGCCACCTAATGACCCGGATTTTGTGGTCAGCGACAAAGGAATTGTGTCTCACTGAGGGACTCGATATTGAAACACATGGAATTGGGTGAGGCTGGAATACTTAGTCGCCAGGTGCTCACGATGCACAGAAAATAGCTCGGGCTGGTTCATTCAAGTGTAAGTCACTTTTTGATGCAAGACCAGTCTTATTTACTACCAAACATTCTCCCTGGCGTGGAAAATTTACTTGGGTAAGTGTGGAAATATTGTGCAGTGAGAAAAGAGGTGCTGCTCTGCTGTGTTAAAAACAAAAGTGAAGGGAGCGGAGACAGAAAGACCTGGAAGCTGAGGCCCAGAGACAAAATTAATAAAATATTTTGGTCGCGATAACAACTTGAAAGTATCCATTCCAGACAATGGCATCAATGGGAACAGACTGCATGAGGGGTGAGAGGCAGCAGAGAGTAGAAATGCTGTCATTCTCAGAGAGTCCACAGCTAAGGGGACAGGCAGCCATTTCTCTAATTCTCATCATCAGTCCCACATGTTGTTTTGCCTCATAGGTGGCAGGGTAAAGGTCATCACGGAGTGGGGGGGGAAGAATATTCTGTAGGAGGGGAGGGGGAGGACAGGAAACCAGAAGCTGTTGTACAAGAAGGTAGCAGCAACACAGATGGATTGGTTTAGCACACTGGGCTAAACCGCTGGCTTTGAAAGCAGACCGAGGCAGGCCAGCAGCACGGTTCAATTCCCGTACCAGCCTCCCCGAACAGGCGCCGGAATGTGGCGACGAGGGGCTTTTCACAGTAACTTCATTTGATGCCTACTTGTGACAATAAGCGATTTTCATTTCATTCTCCGATGATCCTGCCCCCGCTGGCGGAGGCATTGAGATTCGCACCTGCCAGCGGGAAGATGCAGGGAAGATGTTTACATCCTGTTAATGAGCTGGGCACCGGATTTTCCAAGCCAGCGTGAATCTTCAGTCCTCTGGGCCAGGATTTACATGGTCGAGAATTGGTGCAGGTATTTTCCAGCAAGGCCCTGGTGCGGTGGACCTCATGGTGGGCCAAGGGGCTCACTCTTGTCGGAGGTTACCCTCAAAGTCTATCGGACCACCACCTTTCCCCCACAATGCAAATCCTGCCAAATGCCCACCCACACCCCCTACCAGAGACTCCCCATAAGAGACTCTCCACCAGAAACCCTTCATTACAGATACCCCCACCAGAGATCCCGATAAGAGAGACCCCGACCAGAAAGCCCCCCATTACAGAGACCAGCACCAGAAACCTCCCCCCACAAGAGAGACACCCGTCAGAGACCCCACCATAAGAGAGAACCGCACCAGAGACCCCCCACCCCCCACCTCATGACAAGAGAGATCGCTGCCTGGAAGCCCCCCATTACAGAGACACTGCCTGGAAGCCCCCCCCCCCTCCCATAATTGAGACTCCTGCTTGGAATCCCCTGCTGACAAAATCCAACAGTTTGCAAAGTTTGATTGATTATGATTGATTGATATTTATTGTCACATGTACTGAAGTACAGGAAAAGTATTTTTCTGCGGCCAAGGGAACGTACACAGTATGTACATAGTAGACAAAATAATAATCAACAGAGAACATTTACAAACGGTACATCAACAAATAGTGATTGGTTACAACGTGGAACAAGGGCCAAACAAGAGCAGCATAAGGCGTCGTGAATAGTGTTCTTACAGGGAACAGATCAGTCCGAGGGGGAGTCATTGAGGAGTCTAGTAGCTGTTAAGAAGCTGTTCCTATGTCTGGATGTGCAGGTCTTCAGACTTCTGTACCTTCTGCCTGATGGAAGGGTCTGGAATAAGGCAAAGCCTGGGTGGGAGGGGCATCTGATAATGCTGTCTGCCTTCCTGAGGCAGAGGAAGGTGTAGACAGAATCAATGTGAGGGTGGCAAGCTTGTGTGATGCGTTGGGCTGAGTTCACCACACTCTGCAGTTTCTTGCGATCTTGGACCGAGCAGTTGCCATACCCAGGCTGTGATGCAGCCGGATAGGATGCTCTCTATCGCACATCTATAGAGGTTTGTGAGAGTCGATGCAGACGTGCTGAATTTCTTTAGCTTCCGTAGGAAGTAGGCGTTGTTAGAATTTCTTGACTGTTGCAGCAACGTGAGTGGACCAGGACAGACTGTTGGTGATTGTGACCCCCAGGAACTTAAAGCTATCGACCATCTCCACTTCGGGGCCATTGATGTAGATGGGGGGGGGGGGGGTGGGGGGGGGGGGGGGGGGGTGGGGTGGGGGGGGGGCGGTGATGCCATGCTACGCTTCCTGAAGTCGATGATCAGTTCCTTGGTCTTTCCGACATTTAGAAACAGGTTCTTTTCGGTACACCATGCAACCAGTGATTTATCTCCCTTCTGTGGTCTGCTTTGTCGTTCTTTGAGATACGACCCACCACAGTTGTATCATCTGCAAACTTATAGATTCAATTGTAGTTGAATCTTGCCACACAGTCGTGTGTGTATAGGGAGTACTGTAAGAGGGCTGAGCGCACATCCTTACGGGGCCCTGGTACTGAGGACTATTGTGGAGGAGGTGCTGTTACCTATCCTGACAGATGATGTTGCAGATGACACAAAGATCTGTAAATGAACAGGCAGTATTCAGAAGGCAGGCGGGCTGCAGAAAATGAAATGGAAAAATGAAAATCGCTTATTGTCACGAGTAGGCTTCAATGAAGTTACTGTGAAAAGCCCCTAGTCGCCACATTCCGGCGCCTGTCCGGGGAGGCTGGTACGGGAATCGAACCGTGCTGCTGGCCTGCTTGGTCTGCTTTAAAAGCCAGCGATTTAGCTCAGTGAGCTAAACCAGCCCCAGAAGGACTTGGACAGGCGAGGAGAATGGGTAACAAAGTAGCAGATGGAAAAGTGTGAGGTTATGCACTTTGGAAGGAGAAATGGAGGTATAGACTATTTTCTAAATGGGGAAATGCTTAGGAAATCAGAAACACAAAGAACAAAAAAAAGTACAGCACAGGAACAGGCCCTTCGGCCCTTCAAGCCTGCGTCAACCATGCTGCCCGTCTAAACTAAAATCTTCTACACTTCCTGGGTCCGCATCCTTCTATTCCCATCCTATTCATGTATTTGTCAAGATGCCCCTTAAACATCACTATCGTCCCTGCTTCCACCACCTCCTCCGGCAGCGAGTTCCAGGCACCCACTACCCTCTGTGTAAAAAACTTGCCTCGTACATCTCCTCTAAACCTTGCCCCTCGCACCATAAACCTATGCCCCCTAGTAATTGACCCCTCTACCCTGGGAAAAAGTCTCTGACTATCCACTCTGTCTATGCCCCTCATAATTTTGTAGACCTCTATCAGGCCGCCCCTCAACCTCCGTCGTTCCAGTGAGAACAAACCGAGTTTATTCAACCGCTCCTCATAGCTAATGCCCTCCACACCAGGCAACATCCTGGTAAATCTCTTCTGCACCCTCTCTAAAGCCTCCACATCCTTCTGGTAGTGTGGCGACCAGAATTGAATACTATACTCCAAGTGTGGCCAAACTAAGGTTCTATACAGCTGCAACATGACTTGCCAATTCTCATACTCAATGCCCCAGCCAATGAAGCCAAGCATGCCATATGCCTTCTTGACTACCTTCTCCACCTGTGTTGCCCCTTTCAGTGACCTGTGGACCTGTACACCTATATCTCTCTGACTGTCAATACTCTTGAGGGTTCTACCATTCACTGTATATTCCCTACCTGCATTAGACCTTCCAAAATGCATTACCTCACATTTGTCCGGATTAAACTCCATCTGCCAACTCACTGCCCAAGTCTCCAAACGATCTAAATCCTGCTTTATCCTCTAACAGTCCTCATCGATATCCGCAATTCCACAACCTTTGTGTCGTCCGCAAACTTACTAATCAGACCAGTTACATTTTCCTCCAAACCATTTATATATACTACAAACAGCAGAGGTCCCAGCACTGATCCCTGCGGAACACCACTAGTCACAGCCCTCCAATTAGGAAAGCACCCTTCCATTTCTACTCTCCGCCTTCTATGACCTAGCCAGTTCTGTATCCATCTTGCCAGCTCACTTCTAATCCCATGTGACTTCACTTTTTGTACCAGTCTGCCATGAGGGACCTTGTCAAAGGCCTTACTGAAATCCACTGCCCTACCTGCATCAACCATCTTTGTGACCTCCTCGAAAAACTCTATCAAGTTAGTGAGACACGACCTCCCCTTTTCTCCAGTCCTCCGGGACATCACCTGAAGACAGTAAGGATCCAAATATTTCTGTCAAGGCCTCAGCAATTTCCTCTCTTGCCTCTTTCAGTAATCTGGGGTAGATCCCATCCGGCCCTGGGGACTTACCAACCTTAATATTTTTCAAGGTGCCCAACACCTCGTCTTTTTGGATCTCAATGTGACCCAGGCTATCTACACACCCTTCTCCAGACTCAACATCCACCAATTCCTTCTCTTTGGTGAATACTGATGCAAAGTATTCATTTAGTATCTCGCCCATTTCCTCAGGTTCCACACATAGATTCCCTCCCCTGTCCTTCAGTGGGCCAACCCTTTCCCTGACTACCTGCTTTATTTTTATGTACGTGTAGAAAGCCCTGGGATTTTCCTTAACCCTATTTGCCAATGACTTTTTGTGACCCCTTTTAGCCCTCCTGACTCCTTGCTTAAGTTCCTCCCTACTTTCCTTAAATTCTACACAGGCTTCGTCTGTTCCCAGCATTCTAGCCCTGACAAATGCCTCCTTTTACTTTTTGACGAGGCCTACAGTATCTCTCGTTATCCAAGGTTCCTCAAATTTGCCGTATTTATCCTTCTTCTTCACAGGAACATGCCGGTCCTGAATTCCTTTCAACTGACATTTGAAAGCCTCCCACATCTCAGATGTTGATTTACCCTCAAACATCCGCCCCCAATCTAGGTTTTTCAGTTACGGTCTAATATTGTTATAATTAGCCTTCCCCCAATTTAGCACATTCACCCTAGGACCATTCTTATCCTTGTCCACCAGGAATTTAAAACTTACTGAATTGTGGTCACTGTTCCCAAAATGCTCCCCTACTGAAACTTCTATCACCTGGCCAGTCTCATTCCTCAATACCAGGTCCAGTACAGCTCCTTCCCTAGTTGGACTATCTACATATTGTTTTAAGAAGCCCTCCTGGATGTTCCTTACAAACTGCCCCATCCAAACCCCTAGCACTAAGTGAGTCCCAGTCAATATTGGGGAAGTTAAAGTCTCCCATCACAAAAACCCTTTTGCTTTTATTCCTTTCCAAAATCTGTCTACCTATGTGCTCCTCTATCTCCCCCTGGCTGTTGGGAGGCCTGTAGTAAACCCCCAACATTGTGACTGCACCCTTCTTGTTCCTGATCTCTACCCATATAGCCTCGCTGCCCTCTGAGATGTCCTCCCGCACTACAGCTGTGATATTCTCCCTAACCAGTAGCGCAACTCCTCCACCCCTTTTACATCCCCCCCTATCCCGCCTGAAACATCTAAATCCTGGAACATTTAGCTGCCAATCCTGTCCTTCCCTCAACCAGGTCGCTGTAATGGCAGCAACATCATAGTTCCAAGTACTAATCCAAGCTCTCCGGTTTCCCCCCACAAGTCCCAAAAGACATGATGTTAGGTGAATTGGACATTCTGAATTCTCCCCCCTTGTACCCGAACAGGCGCCGGAATGTGGTGACTAGGGCCTTTTCACGGTAACTTAATTGCAGTGTTAATGTAAGCCTACTTGTGACAATAATAAAGATTATTATTAACATTAGGAACTGACCGTGAAGAAGGAAGAGATCCAAGTAGTGACCCAAGTGGCGGTCAAGATGCCAGTGGTGGAGACCCTGGTCTCCATGCAGACGGCATTCGATGGAATGGGGAAGAATCTGGAAGCTCAGGGAAAGATAATCCAGGAGCTCAAAAAGGCGTCAAACAGCCAGAGCAACAGGATCATCACTGTAGAAGCAGAAAAGAAATGTTGGCAATGCTCAGCAGATCAGGCAGCATCAGTGCAGAAAGAATCAGTTAACATTCATCTATTAACATATGATTGGAGCTCTAACATTCAGAGTAGGTACCCCAGTTGCCTCAATAATAAGGAAGGCTATGCTCAGAATGTAAGAATATGGAAAAGTGGATCAAGGTCACCGTTTGTATCAGTCGCCCTACGACTCATCCTTTTAATGTCCTATTCTATATCTCATAGAGTAAATGCAACTTTTCAACAGCTTCAACCATTTCCTCTATCTAACAAATAGGATACATAAGGAGTTTTTAGAACAGTACAGCACAGAACAGGCCCTTAGGCCCTCGATGTTGTGCCGAGCAATGATCACCCTACTCAACCCCACGTATCCACCCTAAACCCGTAACCCAACAAACCCCCCCCCCCCACCTTACTTTTTAAGGACACTACGGGCAATTTATCATGGCCAATCCACCTAACCCGCACATCTTTGGACTGTGGGAGGAAACCGGAGCACCCGGAGGAAACCCACGCACACACGGGGAGGACGTGCAGACTCCGCACAGACAGTGACCCAGCCGGGAACCGAACCTGGGACCCTGGAGCTGTGAAGCATTTATGCTAACCACCATGCTACCGTGCTGCCCTTTGTCAGAGTTGTCAGAGAGTTTTACAGCACATAAGAGGCCCTTCGGCCCATTGTGTTTGCACTGGCCGCTGAGCACTTCTCTATTCTAATCCAGCACTTGGTCTGCAGCCTTGTATGAGTCGTGTTGTGAATTAGTCATAGTCATAGAATTTACAGTGCAGAAGGAGGCCATTCGGCCCATCAAGTCTGCACCGGCTCTTGGAAAGAGCACCCTACCCAAGGTCAACACCTCCACCCTATCCCCATAACCCAGTAACCCCACCCAACACTAAGGGCAATTTAGGACACTAAGGGCAATTTATCATGGCCAATCCACCTAACCTGCACATCTTTGGAATTATTTTGAACGAATATATTTAGAGACCAATCCAATTTCGATTCTATTCCCACATCCTGTGGTGCACCGAGGCAGACGTTTAACTGTTTCCATGGCTAGTTTTTCCTGAATAGGCCGCTACTCAGTAGCCAAAGACTTATAACTTGAGGGACACCACTCCACATCATCATGGTGTCTCCCCCACTCTTATCGCCAACCATTGGTTTATTGGAAGGATTTTGGAGGTTGATGTTCAACCTTTCTGTGGTGATCTATGTGAGGTGGACTTCAGGATGGAAAACGTAGTAATCACAAAGACACATGAACTAACCTAATTTTATTTACATACTTGATTTAGAGTTTGACACTTATTCCTATGGTAAACAAATATATTATTAAACTACACTCACTAACACAATCTCTATGTTCTAACTACAATTATACTCTATCTTACTAGCTCGACAATGCACTCTACTCTAGTCTCTTCTGAACTCTAATCTACCCTCTCCAACTCACTCTCTCAGAAATCTAAGAGTCAGTGCAATTTATAGTACTGTCCCTTAGCTCCCTCTAGTGGCTAGTTTTAACATAACATTAACTATGCATATGCTGTACATTTGTATAATGTCACATCCCCCTTTCTATGAAAGATAAAATAGTCCATTATTTTACAAACAAGGTTGAATGTCTAAAGGTTTTCTATGCAAGTTATCACACAGCATGTCAAGAACTACAAGGTAGTTCTTGATTTGACATATTTACAAATTCAAATGAATCGGAGGTTTCCTGTGCCTTTTAGACCTTCTCAATGGCACAACATTGTAATTTGAATTGTCTGTTACATTTGACAACAAAGCTTTTTGGAAAGTCAATGGCAGGAAAGATAGGTTGTTGATTCGTCGTAGCAGATTCTATTAATTGTACAGGTTGTTTAACTTCAAATAATGCTCTTCTATGCCTGTGAAAAATCTTTCCAGGGTCCGTCCTGACCACGTATCATCTGGGTGCGACTTCATTGAGTACTGTCTGCAAGATCCATCCATCCACCATCAGGATTGCAAATTCTTACAAAATCACCTTCTCTGAGTGACAATAGTGTTTAGAGTTCTTGTTGTAATATTTCTTTTGTTTGTTCTTCAATTGTTGCCTTTTTGTATGCACAACTTGTTCATCTACATTTGGAACTATTAAAGTTGGGAACGTTGCACGTAGTTTTCTTCCCACTAATAATTGTGCTGGAGAGAATCCTGATGACAAAGGTGTCGCCCTGTGTGGCAACAGTGCGAATGCAAAATCCTTTTTCTCATTGTTTTTTTAAAGAGCTACTTTACAATTCCAACCGTTTTTTCAGCTTTACCATTGGCTTATAGATAAAATGGGTTAGATATTACATGTGTGAAGTTGTATTTGTTGTATTCGAATTGTAACCCTTCCTCGCTGCTAAAACATGGTCCATTATCCGTGACAACAGTATGCCACGTCTAGCAAACACAGATTTTGTTGCTCTGACAACTGAATGCGGAGTCGAGTCGGATAGTGTAATGACTATTACTTGTAATAGTGGGAAGCACGGTAGCATTGTGGATAGCACAATCGCTTCACAGCTCCAGGGTCCCAGGTTCGGTTCCGGCTTGGGTCACTGTCTGTGTGGAGTCTGCACATCCTCCCCGTGTGTGCGTGGGTTTCCTCCGGGTGCTCCGGTTTCCTCCCACAGTCAAAAGACGTGCATGTTAGGTGGATTGGAGATGATAAATTGCCCTTAGTGTCCAAAATTGCCCTTAGTGTTGGGTGGGGTTACTGGGTTATGGGGATAGGGTGGGGGTGTTAACCTTGGGTAAGGTGCTCTTTCCAGGAGCCGGTGCAGACTCGATGGGCCGAATGGCCTCCTTCTGCACTGTAAATTCTATGTATGACCTCTGGAAATTAGAATAATAGTCTACGATTATTAAGTAACCACGTCCTCTGCAGTAAAATAAATCCATGGCGACTTTTACCTATGGTTGCGTGATAAGTTCACTTTCCACCAAGGTTTGTTTGCACTGTGCCAGTTGGTGCATCAGGCACACACAACATTCCTGTACATAATTGTCCACATCTGCATTTAACCCCGGCCAGTATACCGATTGTCTTGCTCTGCATCTAAACTTCTCGATTCCCTGATGATCTTCATGTATTTATTTTAAAATGTTCTGTCTGAGACAGGAAAGAATTACGATTCGATCCTCTTTCAGCAGAAATCCGTTAATGACTGTCAGGCCATCCTTTACCTTGCGATAGCTGGTACATTTGCCTTTAGGCCATCCATCACGTAGGTATTGAATCACTTTCTGAAGTTTAGAGTCATTGTCAGTTTCTTCCTTGATTAACTGAAATTTGGCATCACTTACAGCTAGCATATCAGCAATAAAGTTTGCTTGTGCTTCAACACTAAGCACAACGTCAACTGCTTTTCTACCACTGTACAGCGTGGCTCTGGATAGTGCGTCCGCAAGGACTAATGTATAAACTCATTCAAATTCATACCGACGCAGGTTCATCATCATGTGCTGGAGGTGTGGCGACATGTCATTAAGATCTTTCTTAATGATGTTCACCAGCAGGCGATGGTCAGTCTCTACAATAAAATGTGGTGGGCCATACAAGTAATAGTGAAATTTACTGATGCCCATTACTGGGCCTAAGCATTCTTTTTCGTTTTGAGCGTATTTCTGCTCCGTCTGGGTTACAGAGCGAGAGGCATATGGTTTCCAAGAGTCGTCGCCTGCTTATTGTAATAATACCGCTCCAATGCCATTTTGGCTGGCATCAGTCGATGTTTTAGTTTCTCTTGTTGAGTCAAAAAGTGGTAGAGCTGGTGCGGTGATTAAAGATGATTTCAGATCTTGCCATTCCACTTCATGCTGTGGAGTTCATATGAATTCTACATTTTTCTTGACTAAGTTTCTTTTTTTTAATAAATTTAGATTACCCAATTATTTTTTCGAATCAAGGGGCAATTTAGCATGGCCAACCCACCTACTCTGCGCATTTTTGGGTTGTGGGGGCGAAACCCACGCAGACACGGGGAGAATGTGCGAACTCCACACGGACAGTGACCCAGAGCCGAGATCGAACCTGGGACCTCAGCGCCGTGAGGCAGCTGTGCGTGCTAACCACTAGGCCACCGTGCTGCCCGTTGATTAAGTTTCTTAATGCAGTCTCCTACTTGATAGATTTGGAGTGAATTTTCCCGCGAAGTTGACAACACCTAGCATTCTTAATATGGCTCTCTTGTCCTTTGGTGTTTGCATCTGACCAACCGCATGAATTTTGGATTGATCAGGCCGTACCCCACCTTTTGAGATGACATCCCCTAAAAAGTTGAGTTTTTGGATGCCAAATTGGCATTTCACCTGATTCAGCTTCAGTCCACAGGAATCTAACTTGTCTCTCACAGTGCTCTTCCTGTGTGTTCGACCATATTATTATATCGTCAATATACACACGTACACATGGAATTCCTTCTATAATGGTTTCCAACACAAGGTGAAATATTTCAGAAGCTGAAATGATGCCGATGGGCAGTCGATTAAAGCACTATCGGCCAAAAGGAGTGTTGAAAGGACATAGGGCTGGATTCACCATTTTTGAGGCTAAGTGTTGATGCCAGAGGAGGAAATGTGTTTGTCACGACAGAAAGATCGACGCCGAACTCTCATCCATCCTGTCACTAGTGAGGAGCTAGCAGCCGCGCCGAGTAAAACTCTCAGCTCCTACGACAAAAACAGCTGGAGAATGACCGGTCCTGGCCGCACATGCACAGCCGCGCATGACCTGCAGCGGTCGCGTCATAAAACATGTCGCGAGGGCAGCACGGTGGTGCAATGGTAGCACTGCAGTCTCACGGCGCCGAGGTCCCAGGTTCGATCCCGGCTCTGGGTCACTGTCCGTGTGGAGTTTGCACATTCTCTCTGTGTTTGCGTGGGTTTCGCCCCCACAACCCAAAGATGTGCAGAGTAGGTGGATTCAACACGCTAAATTGCCCCTTAATTGGAGAAAGTGAATTGGGTTATCTAAATTTAAAAACAAATAAATAAATAAATGTGCCAACCCGGCTGCCAAATACTGCCTCCCTGGCCACCCAGGGCCACCGTCTGGCCACCCCCCATCAGTCCCCCAAGCCCTCACGGAACCCCCCCACCCCCCGGCCAGCAGCACAGCTGTCGGGCGACTGTGGCAGCGCTGGACACAGTCCGCAGCTGCCACGCGAGGTCCCGAGCACTGAGACCACAAGTGAACCATACCATTGGAACTCGCCCATTGGTGGCGGTGAATTGCGGAGCCCCTGGAGAATAAAGGGTCTGACCCGCTAATGATATGCCAAGAGTGCTCAAACGTCGCGCATTTATGCATTAATGCCATTTTCTGGGTGCCGGATGATTCCAATTTAGCGACAAACTGGCTATTCTCCGCCCAATTGAGTTTCACGATTTTGGAATCAGCCAATGGTGAATCCAGCCCATAATCTTTTACTCTTACCATCAAAATCCCTTTGACGCATCAATCTTGGTAAAATAAAACTTGGCGCGTGCCATTCCGCAGTAATTCCTTCCCTCTTGGGAATGGGATCATGTTCCATCTTTATGTTGTTGTTTAAATCTTTGGGGTCTATACAGATTCTCAAGTCCCCATTCGTTTTTTTAACGCAGACCATTGAGCTTACCCAGTCCGTCAGCTGGGTAACTTTTGAGATGATGCCATTCTGCTGCATCCTACCTAGTTTGTCCTTGAGACGATCCTCAGTGGAGCTGGCACTTGTCTGTGAACATGAATAACAGGTTAGCATTCTCTTTCAACTTGATGCTGTCGATGAACGCTATTGGCCCATCCCATTAAACATATGCTTGAAGTTGCTCAGAATGGTTTCAATCTTATCATTTAGTGAATCACTTAAAGATTTGGCAGTGTGAATTCTCTCAATTGAATTTAACTGAATACATGCGTCCACTCCAATCAGTGAAGATTTTGTGGCATCCACAATCTCAAAGTCAAGTGGAATCCTAATGTCACCACCCTGCACCATCAGGCAACAGGAACCTTCTGTCGCTATTTCGTTACCATTGTAGTCAGTTCATTTACAAGCTGTTTTTTTTAAGTTATGGAGGTCTGTCTATCTTTTAAAAACTGTGTCCGTTGTCAGATTAGTGTGTGCACTTCTGTGCAAATTAAACTGCACATCTGAACCATTGACATTTAAGGTTTGAATCCAATCCTTATCCAAAGTGGAGAGTTGCATAATTTGTTTATCAGCAGTTGTCATAGCATTAACTTTCGTTATTGCTTCAATTATAATTGTGTCCTTTGCAGGAAGCGTAGCGGAATCAATTTCTGAATTTAAAATGTTTTCTTCATCCTCCTTTTTTTGTACACTATTAACCTTTTTATTTGTCTGAAATGCCTTTTTAAAGTTGGTCTGCTGTGTCGCTGTGTTAAATCGGCATTGCGCACCAAAATTATTACATTTGTTACATATCAAACATCTTTTTACAAATGTTGGCCATTGTTGCTTTAAGTGGGCGTCGCCACAGCATCGACTCATTATCATGCTTGTGACATCATGCGCAAACCTCCCATGCGCATACGCAAATCGGTCGACTTCCGGTTGGCGTCATTTTTCAAAGTGCACATGTGCAAACTAATCCTGCACATGTGCAGAAAATTCAACACCTGAATCGCGTTGTCTTCTCAAACGCGACTGCGCAAAACGGCCACCTCCTGCAGCGCGATGTTTTTTTATATGCGCCACAGAGTCAATGGCGCTGAGCAGGGTGCTCAAGTTCCCGCCTTTTCTCTGCATCGGAACTCAGCATACTCGTTGTTGGTTTGCTCACTTATAATACTCAGGTTGATGGCTTCCTCGGTCATCTTAATAAACGTTCTTGCATCTGCTCATCAAAAATACCAAACACAATCTGTAACTGAGGGAAAATTGCAGGATTGCGCTCGGAGCCTTAAATCAGTGACAAATGAGTCAAATAATTCCCCTTTGAGCTGCAACCTTTTTAAAAACATATATCTCTCATATACCTCATTTACCTGTTTTTTACCATGAGAATCACATTTTTCCAATACTTTTACATACTTATTTTTACCTTCACTATCCTTAAATTCAAACGAATTAAACAGTTCAAACACCTGCGGAACTGCCAGATTTAGTAGGGGGGCTATTTGTCCATTATCAGGAGCTGATTCAAGTGCAGAGACAGTAGAAAAACTTCACATTGACGCTTGTAGCTTTTCCAACTCAAGCTAAGTTTACCGGACATATTGAAGTTTCTTCACAGCTTCCATGTTGCTCTCGATGTTTTCTTTCAGATCATGAGATGTGTAGCGGTTCGATGATTTCTTCTTTCCTTCTTGCTTACTCTTTAGGAAAACACGGCCTGGTACCATGTGATGATCTTTGTGAGGATGGAAAGCGTAGTGATCACAAAGATACTTGAAGTTCTTTTCATAACTAAACTAATTTTATTTACCCTACTTGATTTAGAGTTTGACACTTATTCCTATGGTAAACAAATATATTATTAACTACACTCACTAACATTATCTCTATATTCTAACTACAATTATACTCTACCTTATGAGCCCTACAATACACTCTACTTGTTTTCTCTAAAATCTAATCTACCCTCTCCAACTCACTCTGCCAGAAATCTAAGAGCCAGTGCAATTTATAGTACTGTCCCATAGCTCCCTCTAGTGGCTAGTTTTAACATAATAGTAACTCTTCACATGCTGTACATTTGTATAATGTCACACTTTCCATCATAAGGTCAGGAGTGGGGATGTTCGCAGATGACTGCACAATGTTCAGCACAATTCGAAACTCCTCAGGTAATGAAGCAGTCCATGTCCAAATGTAGCAAGACCTGAACAATATCCAGGCTTGGGCTGACAAGTGGCAAGTTACATTTGCACCACACAATTGCCAGGCAATGACCATCTCCTACAGGAAAGGATCTAACCATTACACCTTGATATTCAATGGCATTACCATTACTGAATCTCCCACAATCACATTCTGGAGGTTACCATTGGTCAGAAACGGAACTGGACTAGCCATCTTAATACTGTGGCTAACAGAGCAGGTCAAAGGCTAAGAATCCTACAGCGAGTAACTCACCTCCTGACCCCCAAAGCCATCATTTACAATGCACAAGCCAAGAGGGTAATGGAATACTCTCCACTTGCCTGGATGAGTGCAGCTCCAACAACACTCAAGAAGCTCAACACCATCCAGGACAAAGCAGCCCGCTTGATTTCTCCCCCTTCCACAAACATTCAAACCCTCCGCCACCGACGAAGAGTGGCAGGCTTGTGTATCAGCTGTAAGAGGCACTGGAGTAACACCCCGAGGTTCCTTAGGCGGCACCTTCCGAACCCACAACCACTGCCATCTAAAAGGTACTGTCGCTGGGTCAAAGCCCTGGAACTCCGTCTCTAACAGCACAGTGGGTGTGCTTACACCTCAGGAACGTGCAGCGGTTCAAGAAGGCAACTTACCACCACCTTCCGAAGGGCAGCTACGGATGGGCAATAAATGCTGGCCCAACCAGCGACACCCAAACTCCATAAAATAATTTTTAAAATTAAAAATCTCTATCTAGTCTCCTCTCAGACTTCTTTTCTCCAAAAGAAAACAGTCCTAATGTCTCCAAACCATCCTCATGGCTACAGTTCTTTATCCCTGGAATCATTAGTCAAACTACTCTATGTTTCTGTTAAAGCTACAACCGATCAATTGTGCCTTGGTATGTATCTTGCAAAACACTTTGAAAGGAATCCAATCATTATTCCTACAAAAAATAAAAAATAAAGCTAAACTCCCTATACTTGCCATGACCTGATTAGGTTCAAATGCCAAGCTCGGATTGAGATCATGAGGAACCAGGATGAGTTATAACAATAGGGACCTTTGTATAGCGCTGCTCCAATCTGCACAACAGATGACGTTTTAAACACGTACAAGATTTTTTGATGCTTCTTGACTAACTAGCTCCCTTTCATTGGGGAATTTCTTAAGAAAACAGAGCTTGTTACAGCTTTCATGGGCTTGTGATCTAACCACATCAGCTAATTACAGTATGTTCCTTAATGGACAATAAACAGGCCAAAGATCTGATTGCTTTTTTTGCATAAAAACCCTGTTTCAGCCAAGCTCTTTAGTTTTCCACAGGAAAATAATTCTGAGGGTGAGTCTCCCAAAAAATGGACATGGCCGAGATTCTCCGTTCCCCCAGCCGTGTTGTTCCTTGGCGGTGTGCCGTTCGTGGGTGACGGGATTCTCTCTTTCCATTACTTGTCAATGGGATTTCCCATCGAAGCCACCCCAAGCTGCCGGGATACCCATGGGCGGGGATGCGCTGCCAAAACAGGTGAAAATCCGACCAGCTGTTCCAGCTGTTCCAACGTGATTTCCATCACTATCCACCCTGGATTCTCCATCCCGGAGTCTTAGGGCGGGATTCTCTGTCTTCCCAGCTGCGTGTTTCTCAGCGGCGGGAGGAAAACGCGCCGTTCGCTGCCGGCGGGATTCTCTGGACCCGCCGCTGTTACTAGGAATTCCCATTGTTGCCACCCCACTTTGCAGGGAAACCCGTGGGACGAAAGAGCCTGCCACCAGCGAATGGCCAGGAAATTCCAGCTTAAGTGCGCCCGCCATCCAACGGAGGAGAATCGGGATGGGTCTCCGTTGCCCAGGTGCGAGTCTCAGTCCTTTGCCATGCATGGTGGAGCAATCACCTGATTCCCTCAAAATTCCGGCGTCTCCAGCGGACGACCCAATCCCAAAGCCTGGCAGTAGGCCCCCCCCCGCTCTCCCCACCCCCCCCGCCCCCACCCCACCCCCACCCCCCACGCCGCTACAACACACTTCCTCTTTTCTAGTAGCAGAAAGCACTTGGCGGGTTTGATGTGGTGAGGAGCTGTCAATCAGAGCAAGAGTGTTTATAAACACTGTGGTTAGCATCAAAGCAAGTACTTGAGAAGCATTCAGTTGTGTCTGAACCATTAAACTGTCAATCACAAGCTAGTGAAAGGTATTGCTTTTGGGGTTTGTTCATATATCTTTCCCCTTGCACTTGAATGCTTCTCAAGTACCCTGCTCTGATGCCAATCGCAATGTTTACAAAAGCTCTTGCTATGATTGGCAGCTCCTCACCACATCAAAGCAGCCAAGTGAAATTGAACAGATATTTTGCATAACAAAGGGTTATGGGAATTTGAAGCCTTTTCAAGTGGTATGGGTTTTCCAAGAAGCTTCTAGCACTTGTAATAGCTGCCGCTTTAGATGTTATTGTCTCAGGGAACAGATGTTAGGAAGTTGATTTTTCACTGGACTATCTGGACTAGTCTTCAGCCGTCAGGCTGGTCCGTTCAGGCTGAGGAGGCAGCTTAAGAGTTAGCCACGTCCGACCAGGAGGATGATGTTGAACTGAGGGTTGCCGGAGATCTCCATGTCTGGTTCCCCAGGGCTGGAAAGGGCAGACCATACATGGGACCCTCATCCTGGGGCAGGGGGATCCCGGGGTCAAGCCTAAGCACACAGCCCATGCACACCCAACCCCAGGACCCTTGGGGAAGCCTCCTCTGCAGCCTGGCAGAGGGGTACATTATCACCAGCCTCAGATCCCCTTGACCGTGCCAGGGCTGCACTTGGCCAATCTTGAAGCAAAGTCTGCCTGGTGGATTCCCCAATGTGGGGGGGGGGGATTGGAGCATCACATTGGGGGGGGGGGGGGGGGGGGCAGTGTCAGGTTCTCAGCCAGTTAATTGCATGCATTAGCATGCTAATGTTTAAAGAACATATTCCGCTGGCGCGAGGGAATAGCACACTACTGTCAAAAGCAGAGCAGCGGAGAATGGCAACGGGTCAGGCGCCCAGCCCCAATCCCGTTTTTCCGGCGACGCTCCATTCTCCACCCAACCAGCATTCCCAAGTGCGGTAAGAGAGAATTTCTTTGGAGATTCTCACTGAATTCAGCAACACTTAAAGAACAATACAGAACAGGGACAGGCCTTTCGGCCCTCCAAACCTGCGCGAACCATGGTACCTATCTAAGTAAAACTGTCTGCACTTACAAAGTCTGTATCCTTACATTCCCACCCTATTCATATATTTGTCTAGATGTCCCTTAAATGCCGCTATCGTACCTGCTCCCACCACCTCCCCAGGCAGCATGTTCCATATATTTATCACGCTCTGTGTAAAACACTTGCCTCACACATCTGTTCTAAACTTTTCCCCGCTCACTTTAAGCCTATGTCCCCGAGTGCTTGACTCTCCTACCTCAGGAACGAGCATTTGACTATCCACTCTGTCCATGCCACTCATGATCTTGTAGACCTCAATCAGATCGCTTCTCAACCTCTGTCGTTCCAGTGAGAACAGACCGAGTTTATGTAACCTCACCTCATAGCTAATGCCCTCCATACCAGGCAACATCCTAACAAACCGCTTCTGTACCCTCTCCAAAGCATTCACATCCATCTTGTAGTGTGGCGACCAGAATTGTACACAATATTCCAAATGAGGCCTAACTAAGGTCCTAACTTAGGACGGGATTCTCCGTTGGCTGACGCTGAAATCGCGAAACGTGATTGGGCAGAGAATCGGTTCCAACGCCAAAATCACGGCAGGCGCCGATTTGACGCCAAATGTCAATTCCCAGGGGAAGAGTGTGGAGAGTCCAGGCCACCCACAACATCCGCCCATTCCCTCCCCGCACACCCTCTCTGGCCAGCCCAAACCAGCCCACTCCTCACACCCATCAGACAGGCAGTTTGTAACAGTGGTAAAATGTGTTTAATGTGAACAAATATATGCCCTAGCCCCTATAGCTAAACTGTGCCCTGCACCCGTGTCAACTTAACTGCTGTCTAACTTTCTGGCCTTATGGGCCCTAATGCTATGTCTAGGTGGGTCCCCAGACCGGACATCAGGAGTGGAGGCAGCCTGCTGTGATTCCCACCCTGTGACCTGGGCAGGCGCCTTCTCGGGCGACCGGACTGGAACATCACGGAGACCGAGAGAATCGGGTGTCCAGCCAGTCGATCGTTTGAAAGTGGGGTCAGATTTGTATTTTCCCACTGCTGCCGTCACCGGCAGGGTACCAGGGCACCGGAACGGGCGCTGATCCCATTTCCTGGCCCGACGCGTGATTTTCCGCTGGATCGGGAACTCCGCTACCAGCGACAGGCGCAGAGAATCCACCCCTTTGTTTTTCACAGTTCAAACTATCCCATAGCACTTTTCAGGCAATAGATGTTGACTGGAATATTTGCAGAGACCCTGACCAGCGGTGAGTCCACCACCCGACAGTGACTTAAAATTCTGCCTGTAGTCACTATTGTAATGTGAGCATCATAGAATGAAACACTAATAAGTGTCCAGTTTGCAAAGTGTGACTTTGCCATGAATTTTGTACAGCTCACACATATGGAGTCAGACAGCTATTAAAATTCAACAGTTCCCGTGCTAATGTCATCACCTGCCCCAGTTGACATGGGCGTGATTGCCTATTATTTGACTAATGGTTTATACTCACAGAAAATAACTCGAGTTGATCCATTTAGCAGTCACTGGCAATATTTGTCACAGTAAAAACACGACTACCTACAATAACCGGAGTGATATCACAGTGATACCTTAGCTGGAGCTGGGTTAGCACAGTGGGCTAAACAGCTGGCTTGTAATGCAGAACAATACCAGTAGCACGGGTTCAATTCCCGTACCGGCCTCCCTGAACAGGTGCTGGAATGTGACGACTAGGGGCTTTTCACAGTAACTTTAACTTCATTGAAGCCTACTTGTGACAATAAGCGATTTTCATTCCATTTCAGAATGGCGGGGTCCATGGCCGTGCATGTGCACGGCGATGGTGTTGCCGTATAACATGGTGTCGGCCGTAAGCGCACCCGGCGTGCCAAATACTGACCCCCTGTAACCCCGCTCGTCACCCCCGAACCACACCCCACCAGTCCCCCATGCCCCCACTGAAGCCCCCCCAGCCAGCGGAATGGCTCACCCCCCCTTACTGCGGCGGCACTGGACACAGTCCGCAGCCACCATGCGAGGCCCCGAAGATCGTGCGGCCACACGCTCCACGCCATCGGGGACTCGGCCCATCAGGGGGAGGCCCTCAGGTGATGCCCTGAGGCCGCCCTGACAGCATGCGGCGTACTCCTCGAGTGCGCTGCTTTGGAGGGGTTGGACCATCGGAAAAACAGCGTCGCCCCCGATTCCAGCGTAAAAACGCATTCTCTAGCCTTTTGCCAAACTCGATTTTGGCGTGAGCGATGGGAGAATCCAACCCCTTGAATTTCCCAAGGCTTTATCTGCAATGCAGATTCCATAGGCAGAGACTCACAACTGACCTTGCCATCCTCTGGCCTTTCCTTCTCCGCTCTCTTTCTGATGTTGAGCTGGCATTTTCCACCTTTTCTTCTCTTTGTTTGCCGCACTTCCTTTTCCACTCTGCAGTTTCAGAGAGAAAGAGAGAGAGGGGGAGGTGGATGAACTTTTCTCGCCAGCGGTTACATCACACAGAGAATGAGCAGCCGCACTGGGCAGGGTGGGGGACAACGCAGTATCCTTTTATGTTTCATCAAGCAATTCCAAGGGCATTGGAATTCAAATGGAATTCTTTCATGCCAGCCAGCTTTCCTCCTCCTTGGCTGCCATCAGTTTGATCCAAGCCATGGCGATCTCAGGTTTCCATTATTAAAATGGAAATAATATGCAGAGTTCTGTTGTGTTATTCACCCTGGCGAAACACGGGCTGCAATAGGATGCAGATGAACTGTAAAGCAGACACCAAAAATAGGCGTTGTTTCAATATGATTTATTGAACTTCTGCAACAAGGTACACAGCTGGCTGTGGGTTGACACTCTACTACTCTGAGTGTGCTAACTCTAACTAACTAGACCAGACTAACTCTGACCCACGTGTAGAAGATGCTGACCGATATATACACCCTGACTGTCACTACAGTGGAAAGGGACAGAGTGCTGATGGCTCGTGTGTTTTATAGTTGGAAGCCCCCCTCTGGTGTTCTGTCTGGTGATTGGTTGTGTTCTGTCCTGTATGTTGATTGGCTAACCTGGGTTCCTGTCACTGCCTGTTTTTCCCTCATAATGTGCATGGGTGCAGATTATGACAAGCTGTTCGTTTTAGTTTCAACTGGACAGAGGTCACAAGGCAGCAGTGTGATGGAATACTCCCCAATCGCCTGGATGAGCACCAACGTTTATGAAACCCGATACCATCTAAGCCAATGTAGCCTGCTTTATTGGCAGGCCCATTCAGCACATCAAACCAGTGGCAGCGGTGTGTACCATCTACGACATGCACTGCAGCGGCTCAGCAAGGTTTCTTTGACAGAACCTCCTAAACCAGCAAACCCCTTACCAACTAGAAGGACAAGGGCAACTGGCGCAAGGGAACACCATCGCCTGCAAGTTCTCATTCAAGCCACACACCGCCCCGACTTGAAACTACTGTTCACTGCTCCTCCATCATCACTGAGCCAAAATTCTAGAGTTCCCTCCCTAACAACAACACACCACATGGGCTTCGGCAAGAACAAAGAAAAGTACAGCACAGGAACAGGCCCTTCAGCCCTCCAAGCCTGTACCGGTCATGATACCAACCATGGCCAAAACCCTCAGCACTTCCTTGTGCCGTATC
Source organism: Scyliorhinus canicula (assembly GCF_902713615.1). Lineage (NCBI taxonomy): Eukaryota > Metazoa > Chordata > Chondrichthyes > Carcharhiniformes > Scyliorhinidae > Scyliorhinus > Scyliorhinus canicula. The sequence continues at coordinate 25,902,437 of NC_052152.1, read as the reverse complement.
TCCCTCTACCCATCCTATCCATGTATTTATCGAAATGCCTTTTGAACGCCGTTAATGTATCTGCTTCCACAGTGGTTAGCACTGTTGCCTAACCGCGCCAGGGACTCAGGTTAAATTCCGGTGACTGTCTGTCTGGAGTTTGCACTTTCTCCCCGTGTCTTTGTGGGTTTCCTCCGGGTGCTCCGGTTTCCTCCCACAGTGCAGCGATGTGCAGGTTAGGTGGATTTGCCGTGAACAATTGCCCTTAGTGTCCAAAGTAGGTGAGCTGGAGTTTCGGGGTTAAGATGGGGTGGGGTGGTGGCCTAGGGAGGGTGCTCTTTCAGAGGGTCGACGCAGATGTGATGGGCCAAATGGCCTCCTCTACGCTGTAGGGATTCTATGGAGTATTCTAGCCAGCAAGTGTCTCTGCTATGTTTGAAAGCTGGCAGAATACCTGAAGAAATGATGTCTATAGTGTTTTTTCCCATTATCCCATTTTTCTGCGGAGTGGAGAAGGAAGGGGGGTTCCTCTGCCAACGTTGTGCGGGAAGTCAACCCCTCAGAAAGCCCAGGCAACTATCTCCCGAGGAGGAAATAATCGGGGATTAATTTGTTAGTTATATACGGGAACGTGTTCTGCATCGCAACCTTGCTAATCATTCGGAAATAAATCAACATTTCCAGTAGCATATTCCCATTGCAGTGAGCAGCAGATTGGGAGAGATAAGACAGGCCAGTTCCTAACCATAAGGTACCAGGACACAGCCATACCTGCTCTCTGAACCGCCCACCCCCGCCCTGCCACGTCTCACTCCCGACAAGCATCTTCACCTTTTTCACAGTTCACCGAACCCACCATCTATCTTGCTGCCTCTGCCCCTCTTTATGTTCCCACACATGACATTGATTACAACTGGGCCCCCTCTTGTCTAATATAAGGATCATTTTTCTTCAGCTCAACACTGCCTTTATGTCTTTCATTTCCGCAATGCATGACCAATGGAGTCACTTGAATATGAAGAGATTTCAGAACCACAATCAAAGGTCAAGACAATGAATTAACAAACAGTAGATTGTAACATGACCGTCTTGCCCACTTTTGGTTTGCAATAAACCATTCCAAAAATAAAGAAACTGCGCAAACTAATCACATGCTGCAGCGTAAATTGGAAACTGTCCAGATGCATCACGGCACATCTTCGCCATTTATCTGCTGGATAATCCTTTCCTGGGTTTGACGGGATTGAGAAATTGAGGACTGTTGTCCTCATGAGGACCAAAGTGTCTTGTTCAGAAAAATCTCCCAAGTGCCCAATTTCACATTCTGCTCTTGCTCTCTGCATCCCCATTGTTTTTGTAGTCAAGGCTCGTCAATCCGCCTTTTACTCTTCCCTGTAACATACGATTGTCTCTCAGCCTTTGTCCTACAATCTAAAAGGGTCTGGATTCTCTGCACCCCGATGCCGTCAGAGAAATCAGTCGGAGAATCCAGGGTCGTCCGAAAAAAACAGGATCGGCAACCGATGCTCCAGTCCCTACCTGGTGCCGGCATTAGGGGGGGATGCAAATAGGTCAGATTGACCCATTTGCATCCTATTAACGATTGGACACCACCAAATTCTCCACACCTCTGTGATTTTCCAGTCCTCTGGGCCGGGTCAGGTGGGCACAGGTTGGTGCAGATATTTGTCAGTGTGATGGGCCTCACGGGGAGGAGGTAAGTCATTAAGGTGGGTGTCCCCAAAGTCCATTGGAGGGCCCCCCTCCCCCAATGCAAATCCTGTCACCTGTCCTGGAGGCCCACTCTGGTCTCAACCAGGCTCTGCATGCTCATGGCCATTGAGCACAGGGAGTGGACCATCTCCGTCTAGGACTGCGCCACATCACCCAGTGACTGTGCCACCACCTTCTGGGTTTGTGTCACATCAGGCAGTGACTGCGCCATCTCCCTCTGGGACTGGGCCACCTCCTGGGCAAGGCCGCCGTCGCTCCCAGCCTGCTGTGAGAGGGCCACGCCGCTGCGATTTCCAGGTGGCTCTGGCAAATGGCTGCCTGTGAGGTGGCAACCTTATCCTGGGCCTCGGCCAACGGCCGCACAGAATGTCCCAGGCCTTGGGCATGCTGATTCATAGCCAACACCGTCACCCCAAAGTTTCCACCATCGACGCCACCTATGAGGTGTTGGCCTGGGTGGCAAGAGTGGTTGGCACCACAACCTGCTGTTGCACACGGTTGGACCCCTCTAACTGCACCTGTAGGGTGCTTGATGCTCGCCGACAACTCCTCATGTAGTCCCTGGCTCTGCGACTACATCTCCTTTATGGATGGGACCATTCGTTCCAGAAGCCCGAAACCGAACGGATGGCAGCTAGTCCCTGGGGTCGGCCTGCCCTCTGACTGTTCACCCACTCGGGAGTTCGTACCTCCACCTGATATACCGGGTCTGCTGTGTGGTGCACACTAGAGAGTATCTCAGGAGCCTCTTCAGTAAAGTGGCCAACCAAGGTGAGTGTCTCTGGGATGGTGGAGGGTGGTGGAGACAGATGTGACAGGAGGTCAGTGTCATCGAGCTCCAAGGTGTCTAGGCCCTCAGGTGGAGGGCTCGCGACCGAGCTGTCCTCATTGCTGCTCGGCTCACAGGGGGCTCTGGCTGTGGCACTGGCTGGGAACAGGGGATGACAGATGGACCCGACCCATCTCTGTCAGGTCCTGCAAGACCGAAGACAAGACGCATGATTAGATCATGGGCCGGTGTGGGGGGGGGGGGGGAAATGAGCATGGGGTGGGGGGGTTGTGGGTTGTGGGTTACGGAGGTGTGGGGGTGACTGTGCTGTGGGGGGTGGTGGGGATTAGGGTAATGGTGAGGGTAGTGTGGGGGTGGTGTGGGTGGGGGGGGGGTTGACATACGTGTCACGGGGAACCGCAACTCGGCAGGGTCTCACCTCCTTACCCCACCCTGGCGACCCTTTCCTCTGGGCTGACAACCATGACCTGCTCCTGGGTGGAGGGGCTTGGGCAAACAGAAAACAACAATATTGGATAGTTTGATGCATTTGCCGTTGTGGAACTCCACATATTCTGTGCCGACATCAACAGTCTCAAAAACAGAGAATCCCACCCAACATCTCAGGGGTTTAAACCCCCTCAAATCCTATGCTCTGCAAGGCTTTTAGTCGCATCAGTAAGAAATTGCTTTTACTGGGCTGTGATTGACAGCTTATAGACTGCCAGATGTCTGGATTCTTTAACTTAATTTCCCTTCGCGCTTGAATGGATGTCAAGTACCGTGTTATGAAACTAACTGCAATGTTTATAAGCATCTAGCTATGATTGACAGATCTTAACCACATCAAAAGCAGGTAAGTGCTTTTCTCGCATCAGGGCGGCCCGCGAGTGGGGTTTGCAAGGGAATCCCTTGGTATCTCAGTGGGAGAACATAGGGCTGGATTCTCCGAGTCTGAGGCTATGTCCCCATGCAGATGTGGGAACGGTGGTGTTTTACGCCAGAAGAAATGGCGTGAAACGGCCACCGATCCTCCGTTTGGCGGGGGGGGGGGGGGGGGTAGCATGTTGGCAACGTAGAGCACCCGACTCTAGCTGCTGTTATGGCCCGGAGAATTGCTGGGTCCGCACACGCACGGTGGCGGCCTACAGCAGTCGCGCTCTGTTACATGAAGGAGGCCGCTTGCGAACAAAACCCGTGCAATAGTGCCCCCCCTTTGGCCGGCTCGTGCGCCCCGGACCACGCCACCCCCCCCCCCCCACCCCCACAGTGCCCCCAGCCTCTGATAAACCCCCCCCCCCCCCGTGTCCGCGGATCGGTCCTCACCCGATTGTGACAGGGCTGGACTGAGTCCTCAGCCATCAGTCCGAGTTCCCACAGGATGAGACCACACCCAACCGATCCAATCGGGAAGCCGGCCGGTCAGGTGCAGACCCTGGGGGGACGCGGGCCTCAGGCTATTTCCTGAGAGCGTCGATACGTGGCGCGATGCACTCAGGGAGTACGCTGCTTTGGAGGGGTGGAGCATCGCGAAAGCGGTACCGCTCCCGATTTGGTCGGGTACTCTTATTCTCCAGCCGATCGCCGAACCCGATTTCGCCGTCGGTGACCGGAGAATCCAGCACATCCTCTTCCAAATGGAGAATCCAGCCCATTAAAAACCCAAGTTCGGCACCGACCTCAATCAAAACTAATTATTTTAGTGTATTGTTAGAATGCGGGCATCGTTACAATGCCAGTTTCTATGTCCTGTACTTGTTGCCCTTTGAGAAGGTGATGTTGGGTCATCTTTTTGAACCATCACAGATGAAGATGCTTCGATAATGCTGTTAGACTTTCCAGGATTTTGGCCCAGTGATACTGAAGGAATATGTTCCCAAGTCAGGATGTTGTGCGATTTGTAGAGGATGGTATTCCCACATATCTGCTGCCCTTGCTCTTCTAGGTGGAGGTCATGGGGTTAGGTGGTGCTGCTGAATAAGTCACTGTGTTTTTTGGAGATAGTACACATTGCTGAAGGTGACAGGCAGACAGACCCAAGGTTTCATTTCGATTCATTGGTGTCAATGCCTAAAATATTGGGCCGAATTCTCCGTCACCCCAGCCATACGTTTCTTAGTGGCGCGTCGCCAGGGGGATTCTCTATTCCTGCCGCTGGCCAATGGGATCCACCGTTGAGGCCACCCCACACTGCCGGGGGAACCCGCCAGCGGAGTTACACTGCCGGCAGAACAGAGAACACCTCCGGTGGAGAATCCAGCCCAATTAGTGTTGTCTCTGCTTTATCTCCCTAGCGTTCAGCAGTGTGGAGTCATGCCTGACCTCACTGGGACAATAAAGGGCAGCAGTTGGATGAACACCTGTCGCCAGCATTAATGTTGTCACAATACTGAGCTGTTAAATAAGCTGCACAAATTGGCAAAACATTCATAATGCCTCCAAACACTTTGATACAGATTTTAACATTAGGATGGCTGCAGTACAACACACCTTTTTTTAATGATAGCATATTTCAAAGTCTAAAAGCACTTTACAACCAATTAAGGGAGGTGGTGTTGCTCTGTTATTTAAGGATGACATCCGGGCAATAGTAAGGGATGACATTGGTGCTATGGAGGATAAGGTTGAATCCATTTGGGTGGAAATCAGGAACAGTAAGGCGAAAAAGTCACTGATAGGAGTAGTCTATCGGCCACCAAATAGTAACGTTATGGTGGGGCAGGCAATAAACAAAGAAATAACTGATGCATGTAGAAATGGTACAGCAGTTATCATGGGGGATTTTAATCTACATGTCGATTGGTTTAACCAGGTCGGTCAAGGCAACCTTGAGGAGGAGTTTATAGAATGTATCCGCGATAGTTTCCTAGAACAGTATGTAATGGAACCTACGAGGGAACAAGCGGTCCTAGATCTTGCCCTGTGTAATGAGACAGGATTGATTCATGATCTCATAGTTAGGGATCCTCTCGGAAGGAGCGATCACAATATGGTGGAATTTAAAATACAGATGGAGGGTGAGAAAGTAAAATCAAATACTAGTGTTTTGTGTTTAAACAAAGGAGATTACAAGGGGATGAGAGAAGAACTAGCTAAGGTAGACTGGGAGCTAAGACTTTATGGTGGAACAGTTGAGGAGCAGTGGAGAACCTTCCAAGCAATTTTTCACAGTGCTCAGCAAAGGTTTATACCAACAAAAAGGAAGGACGGTAGAAAGAGGGAAAATCGACCGTGGATATCTAAGGAAATAAGGGAGAGTATCAAATTGAAGGAAAAAGCATATAAAGTGGCAAAGTTTGCTGGGAGATTAGAGGACTGGGAAATCTTTAGGGGGCAACAGAAAGCTACTAAAAAAGCTATAAAGAAGAGTAAGATAGAGTATGAGAGTAAACTTGCTCAGAATATAAAAACAGACAGTAAAAGGTTTTACAAATATATAAAACAAAAAAGAGTGGCTAAGGTAAATATTGGTCCTTTAGAGGATGAGAAGGGAGTTTTAATAATGGGAAATGAGGAAATGGCTGAGGAACTGAACAGGTTTTTTGGGTCGGTCTTCACAGTGGAAGACACAAATAACATGCCAGCGACTGATAGAAATGAGGCTATGACAGGTGAGGACCTTGAGAGGATTGTTATCACTAAGGAGGGAGTGATGGGCAAGCTAATGGGGCTAAAGGTAGACAAGTCTCCTGGCCCTGATGGAATGCATCCCAGAGTGCTAAAAGAGATGGCTACGGAAATTGCAGATGCACTAGTGATAATTTACCGAAATTCACTAGACTCTGGGGTGGTCCCGGTGGATTGGAAATGAGCAAACGTGACGCCACTGTTTAAAAAAGGAGGTAGGCAGAAAGCAGGAAATTATAGGCCAGTGAGCTTAACTTCGGTAGTAGGGAAGATGCTGGAATCTATCATCAAGGAAGAAATAGCGAGGCATCTGGATAGAAATTGTCCCATTGGGCAGACGCAGCATGGGTTCATAAAGGGCAGGTCATGCCTAACTAATTTAGTGGAATTTTTTGAGGACATTACCAGTGCAGTAGATAACGGGGAGCCGATGGATGTGGTATATCTGGATTTCCAGAAAGCCTTTGACAAGGTGCCACACAAAAGGTTGCTGCATAAGATAAAGATGCATGGCATTAAGGATAATGTAGTAGCATGGATAGATGATTGGTTAATTAATAGAAAGCAAAGAGTGGGGATTAATGGGTGTTTCTCTGGTTGGCAATCAGTAGCTAGTGGTGTGCCTCAGGGATCCGTGTTGGGCCCACAATTGTTCACAATTTACATAGATGATTTGGAGTTGGGGACCAAGGGCAATGTGTCCAAGTTTGCAGATGACACTAAGATGAGTGGTAAAGCGAAAAGTGCAGAGGATACTGGAAGTCTGCAGAGGGATTTGGATAGGTTAAGTGAATGGGCTAGGGTCTGGCAGATGGAATACAATGTTGACAAATGTGAGGTTATCCATTTTGGTAGGAATAACAGCAAACAGGATTATTATTTAAACGATAAAATATTAAAGCATGCCGCTGTGCAGAGAGACTTGGGTGTGCTAGTGCATGAGTCACAGAAGGTTGGTTTACAGGTGCAACAGGTGATTAAGAAGGCAAATGGAATTTTGTCCTTCATTGCTAGAGGGATGGAGTTTAAGACTAGGGAGGTTATGTTGCAATTGTATAAGGTGTTAGTGAGGCCACACCTGGAGTATTGTGTTCAGTTTTGGTCTCCTTACTTGAGAAAGGACGTACTGGCACTGGAGGGTGTGCAGAGGAGATTCACTAGGTTAATCCCAGAGCTGAAGGGGTTGGATTATGAGGAGAGGTTGAGTAGACTGGGACTGTACTCATTGGAATTTAGAAGGATGAGGGGGGATCTTATAGAAACATTTAAAATTATGAAGGGAATAGATAGGATAGATGCGGGCAAATTGTTTCCACTGGCGGGTGAAAGCAGAACTAGGGGACATAGCCGCAAAATAAGGGGAAGTAGATTTAGGACTGAGTTTAGGAGGAACTTCTTCACCGAAAGGGTTGTGAATCTATGGAATTCCTTGCCCAGTGAAGCAGTTGAGGCTCCTTCATTACATGTTTTTAAGGTAAAGATAGATAGTTTTTTGAAGAATAAAGGGATTAAGGGTTATGGTGTTCGGGCCGGAAAGTGGAGCTGAGTCCACAAAAGATCAGCCATGATCTCATTGAATGGCGGAGCAGGCTCGAGGGGCCAGATGGCCTACTCCTGCTCCTAGTTCTTATGTTCTTATGTAAGCACTTTTGAAGTGAAGTCACTGTTCTAATCCAGGATACAGAGTATGATCTCGCCTATTATTAGAAGAAGACGTTGGAGAGGGACTGGCTATCAATTTCTCCTTTATAGGGCTTGTTTGCAAAGATTTGCACTCATAACCTTAACAGCTTTCACCTCTATCAGATATAGCCACAATTATATAGAAAATTATTGGTTTTCTGACTAAATCCAAATAGGCATCCATCTGCCCCAAATATGAACTATGCAGCATTAGTGATGTTGGCTCTAACAGTCAGAGGCAAAGGAATTTAACAGAATATTGAGCCAAGCAAATTATGCGAAATAATGTTCGGCTAGGTTCAGGTATAGCTATAGGCCTTCCCATGTTGTTAGCTGTACCGCAAACTCTAATCATAGGTACTAATTTGAACTTAAGGGTTAGCGAACAACAGAGAATTCCGGCCAAACACCAGTACATGTGGCAAAGAGGAGGCCATGAATTTGAGGTACCAGACTCACTAGATTGAGGCCTTCCAGATTGAGGCCGAATTGAGGCCTTCCAACATCAGGCCACCTCCAGCAAACTCAGAGGAATCCTGTTCCTCTAGGTCTAACAAATACTCTTTCAAATGTAGCTCATTGGCACCTTGCTCTGAAGAATGATTGTGGTGTGCATGGCATCAACAGTAAGGATCTGAGTGGATGGAGTAAATGAAGGATAGTGTAGGAGAAAGTTTAGGAGAAACAAGGAAACAATACTCACGAGCAAGGATTCCCCCGCGGATTCTAAGTATCGGGCCCCCCTGCTAAGAGATAAGCATCTACCTGCTTTTGATGTGATCAAGAGCTGTCAATCATAGCTAGATGTTTAAAAGCATTGTGGCTAGTTTTACAGCATTGCATTTGAGATCTATTGAAGCATGAAGGGAAATGAAATTAAATAATCCAGAAATCTGCCACGGAAACAGGCTAATCTACCCAACCAGTCTAAGTTGGTATCTTCTCGAGCCTCCTCCCATCTTAGGGCAGCACGGTAGCATAATGGTAGCACTGTGGCTTCACAACACCAAGGGTCCCATGTTCGATTCCCTGCTGAGTCACTGTCTGTGCGGAGTCTGCACATTCTCCCTGTGTCTGCGTGGGTTTCCTCCGGGTGCTCCGGTTTCCTCCCACAGTCAAAAGACGTGCAGGTTAGGTGGATTGGCCATGCTAAATTGCCCTTAGTGTCCAAAAAAAGTTAGGAGGGGTTACTGGGTTAAGGGGATAGGGTTGAACTGAGGGCTTCAGTGGGCCGGTGCAGACATGATGGGCCGAATGGCCTCATTCTGCACTGTATGTTCTATGTTCTATCTTTTCCCTTCTAAATCTATTATCACAACCAACTAGTTTGTTCTCTCTCATAGGCTTGTCTAGTTTCCCCTTAAGAAGTTTCTTCTGAATTCCCGATTGGATTTCTTGGTGATTATCTTCTATTGATGACCTCCAGTTATGCTCTTCTCCACAAGAGGAAATATTCTCACTGTATCTACTCTTGGCAAATTCTGTCAAAAATGATTACACGTCATCAATCTCATAGGGAAACATCGGGATCTGGATTTAATGACGCTGATGGTGTTCTTGCCCACACATGGTTGGAGGGCCGGTGGGAAACCCGTGCCATTCTCATGGGGAGGGCCCAGCGAAATTAAGTCCTTGCCAGACCCTTAACTTGCCAGCATCAGACCTTCTCCTGGATTGAGAAACCCAGTGGTGGAAATCCCCCCCCCCCACCCCCACCGCACCCCCCCCCCCCCCACCGCACCACCACCCCCCCCTCACACACACACCCCCCCCCCCCCCCTCACCCCCACCGCACCCCGCCCGAGCCATCGGAGGCAGAGGCAGTTGTTGGTATTTCTTCAGGATCTTCACGGGATCCATGGATTCAGATGGAATCAGATAACTGAAGGTTGCGGAGAGGGAATCATGGAAGAGATGGGGCAGGGGGCATTCGGAGGCAAAGACAGACTTTCAGTGCGCCCCCCCCCCCCCTCCCCATTCCTGATGCCCAGTCCCTCAATAGACACAGAGTGCCTGGCAATGCACCGTCCCTCATGGTGGGCAACTGGCAAATGTGACAGGATTGACTTGGCAGCCTTCAAGAGGCCCAGAAAGGCCGTGCGTCTCCTATTTAATCCCTGAGCCACCAGTGGGCCCAGGCATAATGGTGCCCGATGGCTGATCATCGACCCGTTCCTGTGCCTGACACAATCGCAGGAGGATTTCCCTCGATCGGGAGACTGACTCTCGGCCTCTCCCACAATTACGTGGGCCTGGCTGCCATGTATCCCACTGCGATAGGCTGGATTTAGTTCAGCCTGGGATTATGGCGGAGAAAGTTTGAGATAAGAGGCTGGAGGTGAGAGGACCTGCTTCAGGCATCACTATCTACGTGTAACAGGACATCCCCCTTTTGAACCAGTGAGACACGTATACTTTCATGAACTTGTGCTCCACCTGAGGAAAATTTGTGCGTAATCTTAATGTTCAACTTTACATTATCCATTCAAAGTAGTATTGGAAAGCCAGCCTGCATTGGGAAAACAATTATTAGCCAGGGGATACTATGTTAGCTATTAACTTCGAACAAAGTTCTTTTGAATCACTCATTAACTGATTTGGCATTTTCTCAGTCAATACCACAAACTGCAAGCACATTGCTTCATTATTGCAGTTCTGCCCTGCCAAACATAACACGTGTTGGTCAGCTGCTCCATTAACTAAAAACATCTTCCCATTTCACTCCAGCCAACCACGGGGCTTTCACCGGTTTATAGATCTTCCTGAACAATCCGTCTCCAAATAAAATGAACTGTGAATTTCAAGTGCAAGAGATCAACCCATTAATTCCATCTGTTCTGTAAATCATTGCAACAGAAAAACTGCTTTGGTAATTGTTATAATGCTTTAACTTGTTCAGTTTTCCGGTAACCAGTTTGGCAGACCAGGAGAGGAAACATTTTCATTGTACCCACTCTGGCCAAATCTATCAGAAACAATGACAATGTTGTAAATCTCAGAGCGAAAGATCGGAGTCTGGGTTAATGTTGGTGGAGCGTCGGACCACTCAAAGGGGAGAGGTTTTGAAAGATTGTGCGACCCAATTGGCCAGGGGGTGGCAGAGCGTTGGCTTTCCTGGCAGAATCGATCCTGGAGCTGTAGATGTTGGTCACACATCCTGGCGCTCTGTATATAATCATAGCTGTTCTCACAAATAGTTTGTTGCTCTTCAAACCTGGGGGTCACCAATCGCTCAGATACTACACCTTATTTCTTATTCTGACACAGGATGTGGGCATGAGTGGCCATTTCAGAGGGTAGTTGGCACGGCAGAAATGAGTGACACAGATGGGTTGCTATAACAATGGTCATCATTAGGCTTTTGATTTCATATTTTTATTGAATTCAAATGTCATCATCAGCCAGGGTGAGATTTGAACGCGGAATCCCAGAGTGTTACCCTGGCTCTCTGGCTTACTAGTCCAGGGACAACACCACTACACCACCACCTCAGCCTGCAGGATAAGATCAAGATTGAGAGAAGTGATAAAGACAAAGGCTGGGCGGCACAGTGGCGTAGTGGTTAGCACTGCTGCCTACAGTGCCGAGGACCCGGGTTCAATCCTGGCCCCAAGTCACTGTCCGTGTGGAGTTTGCACATTCTCCCCATGTCTGTGTGGGTCTCACCCCCACAACTCAAAGCTGTGTCGGGTAGGTGGATTGGCCACACTAAGTTGCCCCTTAATTGGAAACAAATAATTGGGTAATCTAAATTTAAAAAACAAATCATCAGCCACGACCGCAGTAGATTGCCCCTGTCACCCAGGAGCTAAACCCCCCCCCCCCGGCTGGGGGTGCACCTCGAAGAGGCCAGGAACCGTCAAGTGTGGCAGGATAAAGGTCTCATGCACACACCCTGGGTATCAGGCGCTGACATGCATGATTTGATTTGTGAAGACTGTCCTGACATCTGTAAATGCTCGCAGGGCGACATGCATCCTATCGACCACCCCCTGGACCTGGGGCATCTCAGCGATGGTGGAGACCGTTGCTGCTGTCCAGGCATCCTGGTGGGCTTGTTCCACATTGAAATGGATGTATTGCACCGCCTGAGCATATAGGGCACTTGTGCACCGAGGTCTGTGAGATCCCAGACAGGTCCTCACTTGACGCCAGGAAGGGCCCTGTGGTGTAGAAGCTCAGGGCGACTGTCACCTTGACGGCCACCGGAAGCGGATGTCCTCCCCTATTCCCCCGCAGTGCCGGTTCGCCATGACCCGTCTGATATGTCACACTGTCCCCCTGTTCATACCGAGTCTTCGACGGCATGCCTGGTCCAGCACGCATACAGCCGATGTCACTCTGCAGAACCATGGGCCATGGTGGACGGTCAGTGAGATGCTCAACAAGATGGCTGCCTTGTAGGCCACAGCAATGTCAGTCCATGCCTGGACACCCCAGCCCCATGGAAGGTTGCCACAGCCCTATGGCCCGTCCCCTGGTCACCACCCACCTCCATAGCCAGCCCGGTCAGTATCAGGACCGTCAGCCCACGTTCGCGCCTCTGCATGTCCTACCCCCTCTCTCTCCCTCATCAGCCACAGTGCCTGCTTCCCGATTTTTAAAAGCACAAGTGAACCTCGCCGTGGGGAATTCTGCCCAGCAGAGACAGGGTCAGGCCCTCTAATGATATGCAAACGACATTTATTGTACGTGCGGAGTGGAACGCATTGACGCTGCTGTCGAGGCAGTGGAGAATTGCGATTTGGCTTGTAACGGGCGCCCACCACAAACTCAGCGTCAAGACAGAATCTTTGCCCAATCGCCTTTCACGATTTCAGTGTCGGCCATGGAGAATCCCACCCCAGTGATGTGATGGAATGCTCTCTAGTTATCAAAATGAATGTCGCTCCAGCAACACTCAAGAAACTCAGCAAAATCCATGACGGACACAGCATTCTTGACCAGAACCCATCCATCAACGTAAACATTCACTCCCTCCACCACCAACGTTAGACAGTGGCAGCAACTCTCCACGGCTCCACGGTTCCTTCAGCAGTACATTCCAAACTTGTGACTACTACCATCTAGAAAGGCAGAAGGTACAGGGGAACACCACCACCTGGAAGTTCCCCTCCAAGACACTCACCATCTTACCTTGGACCTATATCACCATTCCTTCACTGTCGCTAGGTCAAAATCAGCACTGTAAGTGTCCCTACAGTGGATTACAGCAGTTCAAGACCATCTTCTCAAGGGCAATTAGGGATGGGCAATAAATGCTGGCCTTACCAGTGACACCCACATCTCAAAAAAGAATAAACAAAATAAATCAAGTAGTGGTTGGATGTTTACAAATCATTTATTTGACATCTAATAATAATAATCTTTATTGTCACACGTAGGCTTACATTAACACTGCATTAAAGTTACTGTGAAAAGCCCCTCATCGCCACATTCCAGTGCCTGTGAGGGTACATGGAGGGAGAATTCGGAATGTCCCAAATTACTACAAACATTTGTTTAAATAAAAAGAGCCCTTATAAAACAGAAGTTAACATGGACCAGGGTGTGCGGACAGACAACCCTAGTGACTGTAGTTACACTTTGCACAAAGAACAATGGTACTGATTGTTGGCAACCAAACTTCCCAGTCCCAGGAAATCCCAGAATCCCAGAATTGTTACGGTGCAGAATGAGGATATCTGTGTGGTGAATGTAATATGATAATTCACACTATGTCTTTGTAAGCGCAGTAGCGTTATCCGACCACTAGGGGGAGTAGCTCTGGGAATGCTCAGGAGATTGTACAGGGCTCCACCCTTGGCTCCACCCACGACTCCTCCCCCGAGTGCTGCTGTATAAATACCCTTGTCCAGAGTCAGCCTGCAGTTCACTGAGGGTTCATCAACGGGTAACAGGCTGGCTCTGTAGTAAGTCGATTAAAGCCTATATTCATATCGGAAACACGTGTCTGGTGAATTGATGGTTCCATCAATCTGCACCGTCTCTCTGATTGAACAACCCACCTAGTTCTGTTTCCCCGACTTCTCCCTGCAGCCTTCACATTCTTCCATTTCAGATTACAGTCTAATTCCTCTTTGAACCCTTCAATTGAACCTGCCTCCGCCACACTCTCCAGCAGCGCATTCCAAATCTTAACCACTCGCTGTGTGCAGGCGTTTTTCCTTTTGCTTCTTTTACTAATTACTTTAAATCTGCACCTTTTCATTCTTGATCCTTTCACGAGTGGGAACAGTTTCTCCCCCATCTACTCTGTCCAGCCCGCTCATGATTCTGAATGCCTCATATCCAATCTCCACTCAGACTTCATTTCTCCGAGGAAAATTGTCTCAACTTCCACAATTGACCTTGATAGCTGAGGTTCCTCACAGCAACAGCCTAAATCTTCAGCTTCTTCCATGACCGTTCCTCCATCATAAGGTGGGAAGTGGGAATGTTCACAGATGATTGTTCTTCAGCTCCATCTGCAAGTCCTCAGAGAATGAAGCAGGCCACGTCCATAAGCAGCAAAACATTCAGGCCGATAAATGGCAGGTAACATTCCCGCCAAAATATCAGGCAATAAACGTATAAAAGAAAGCCTCAACATCTCTCCCCAGCTTTCAATAGCGTTGCCAGTGCAGCAGTCCACCAGCATCAATAACGTAGACCAAAACCGTACTGGATCAGCCTATAAATGCTGTGACTACTAGAGCAACAAAGAGATTGGATATGCTTGAATGGCATAATTCCCTCCTAATTCCCTAAATCCTTCACCATCACATACAAAGCACAAGTCAAAGGTGTGATGGATTTCTGGATAGATTAAACTACAACAATGCTCAAGAAGCTCGATATCATGCAGGACAAAGAGCTGTATACTTGATTGGCACTAGCCTAATCATCCAACACCTCTGGCTGTAGGATGTACGATCTACAGAATGTCCTCCAGAAATGTATTACACTTCTCCATCAAAATCAACAACCTCGATACCTGGAAAGGCCATGGGCAGCAGTCGATCGGGACACCATTACCTCCTAGTTCTTCTCCAAGGCACATATCATACTTCCATGGGTATAAATCACCATTCCTTCATAGATGTGTGGTAATATGATTTGCATAGCTGTCTGCCATTGGTGCAGAACACCGGCTTACCATTGGCCCTGGTCGATCATGTGCCTCTCGACCGATTGGTTGAGACCAGTCATGTGACAGCTCTCCGATTGGTTGAGAGGCTGAGTTAACCACGCCTCCATACTGAAGTATAAATAGTCGGAACGCCAGGCGGTCGTCCATTTTATTGTAGACAACCGCAGGGCTAAGTTCTAGCTTATTAAAGCCTAACTTTTGTATAGCAACTCGTCTCTCGTGCAATTGATGGCTCATCAAGATGTTTAAACATTGGAATTCTCAATGAACCCTATCATTTCAAAGGATATTGCAGCAAGACAGAAAGTCACTTGCAAGCTTCAAAAATACTTTAAAAATTAAGTATCTCCTGAATTTTTGCAGAACTATAATCTACTCATCTGTGCTGACATCTCAATGGAGTACCAAGGGAGTGCAGTATCACCAGAGCTACCCTCCTTCAAATGAGACATTAAACTGAAACTCAATCTGCTGTTTGGGTGAGCACTCTGGGCACTAACAAGGAAACAACACATTTGAGAACAAGGATATGCTCAGAGGTGGAGTCCATTAGACTTTTCACAAAACCAAACATGAAGTCAATTAATTTGAATTGAATTTGATTTATTGTCACCTTTACCGAGGTACAGAGAAAAGTATTGTTCTGCGTATAGTCCAGACAGATCATTCCGCACATGAAAAACATAGGCTATACTTAAATACACAATGCAAACACAGAGACACAGGCATCGACTGAAGCATTCAGAGTGTTGTACTACTCAGTAGAGAAGATGTGTGAAGAGATCAGCTCAGTCCATAAGAGGATCATTAAGGAATCTGGTAACAGCAGGCAACAAGCTGCTTTTTGAACCTGTTAGTGGATGTACTCAGACTTTTGTATCTCCTGCCCTATGGAAGAAGTTGGAAGAGAGAATAACACGGGTAGGAGGGGTCTTTGATTATGCTGCCCACTATCCCCAGGCAGCGGGAGGTATAGACTGAGTCAATGGATGGGAGGTGGGTTCGCGTGATGGACTAGGCGGTGTTCACAACTCTGTGTAGTTTCTTACGGTCTTGGGCCGAGCAGTTGCCAGATCATGCCATGATGCAGCCAGACAGGATGCTTTATGGTGCATCTGTAAAAATTGGTAAGGGCCAATTTGGACATGCTGAATTTCCTTAGTTTCCTGAGGAAGTATAGGCGGTGTTGTGCTTTCTTGGTCGTAGCATCGATGTAGGTGGACCAGGACAGATTTTTGGTGCTGTGCACACCTAGGAATTTGAAGCTGTCAATCATCTCCACCTCGGCACCGTTGATGCAGACAGGGGTGTGTAAAATTCTTTGCTTCCTGAAGTCAATGACCGGCTCTTTAGTTTAGCTGACGTTGTTGCGCCCTTATAATAATAATATAATAATCGCTTATTGTCCCAAGTAGGCTTCAATGAAGTTACTGTGAAAAGCCCCTAGATAACGTTTGTGACTGTTATCAATTTGATCAGTGTGACCTTACTTCACAAAATGGTTAATTGTGATTCAACAAGTGTCAGCTGGGCTGGAATGACTCAGGAAGAGAGTGGAAACAGAATTCTTCTTTATAACAGGCAATAATGAATTCAGCTCATATCAGTCTGGCATCACCCACAAAGAGGCCAGTTCCATATTCAGGGCGATCACCGCGGCTGCCCTGTTATAAGCTGTTGAGCAAAACTGTGGAATTCGCCTCAGCCACCAGCAGTCAGTAGAAATCGTGGCTGGGTGATGCTGATGCCTCACTTCAAAGGCCCCAAACGGGCTGAAGAAGGGAGGCCACATAATGGCAAGGCAATACATTCCGTAATGGGATGTGGGCTCGACTGGCAGTTAAGGCCAGTTTTGGATATCCATTCCTCATTGCCCTTGAGAAGATGGTGACGAGCCAGCCACCTTCTCGACCTGTGGCAGTCTACCAGATATCTGTAACAGTTGAGTACAACTGAGTGGCTGAGTCGGCCATTTCAGAGGGACGTTTGAAAGTCAACAAATTGGTGCGGAGAAGAAACACGTGAATAGTCTTGTGTATATATTTTTTAAACGTTAAAAACCTAGTGTAAACAAACAAAGAAGCTGGAACAATGTCACATGGTGACTCATAGCAGTGAACGTCATCAAGCAATTGTGTTGGTGGGGATGGGGCTGGAACACACAAACAGGAATGATATATACAAGCTGAGTTTGTCCTGTAATGTACCAGTGAGTTTACAATAAAGTTTTGTACAGCTCCTGAGGTACAGTATTCACATTCACATCTTAGAAACCATACTAAAAATGTAATGTTGAAAATGGAGTTTTAATAAATAATAATAAATAACCTTTTATTCTCACAAGTAGGCTTACATTGACACTGCAGTGAAGTTACTGTGAGAAGCCCCTAGTCGCCACATTCCAGCGCCTGTTCAGGTGCACAGAGGGAAAATTCGGAATTCTCAGCTGGTACGGGAATTGAACCTGCGCTGCCGGCCTTGTTTTGCGTCACAAACCAGCTGTCTAGCCTACTGAGCTGAACCAGCCCTTGTGACAACAACCCAACAACTAGAAGTTCTGCCTAGAGTAATAAATTGAGACAGTATTACTTTAGGTTATAACATTTGACTACTTACTTCGATACAATCTTCTTCACACTTTGGATATACAAATTTAGGGCCCATTATCCAAAGGATAATAATTTAGAATTTAGTTGCTTATCTTGAACTTGTACACCACTCACTGAAAGCAAGCTTGCAGGTACAGCAAACAGTTAAGAAGGCAAATGGTATGTTGGCCTTCATTGCAAGAGGACTTGAGTGCAGGGACACGGTTGTCTTCCTGCAGCTGTACAACCGTATGACATTATATTTTTCCTTCCGTCACACAGGGCATAACATTTTCAATAGTCCATGGAGCATTTTTACAAACAACTGAATCAAACCCTTGCCCAAATTAGTAGGTAGATATCTGTGAAGAAACTATCAAGATTTATGCTTCCTCTGTCGTGAAGAACCCACAAAAGTATATAATTCTCAGCTATTATTTAAGGCTCAGTCCATGATGTACTTCATTTCATTGCCCAACTTGAAGAGCAAACCATATTAAGTTAGATTTGCCATGCTATGAGATGACGTATTTGCCCTTGACAACAAAATAGCGTAAGAATTAGATTTTTTTAAAAATAAGAAGCTTATGACTGTAAGACGTGGGAGCTGAAGAAGGCCACTCGGCCCACTGGGGTCTGCACTGCCATTCAATCAGACATGGCTGATCTGATATGATTATCCTCAACTCCACGTTCCCGCCTTATCCCCTATTCCCTTACTGCTTACAAATCTGTTTATCTCAGCTTTGAACATACTTAACGACCCAGCCTCTACAGCTCTCTGCGGAAACGAATTCTACAGATTCACAACCCTCAGTGAGAAGAAATTCTTCCTCATCTGTGTCTGAAATGGGGGACGCCTTACTCTGAGATTATGCCCATTGGTCCGAGGAAAGGAGACAAGGAGCAAAATCCTCTCAGCATCTACACTGGACGTTTCCGTTTATCAGTCGTGGCATAGGCTATAAGAGCAACAAGGTTATATTGGAGCTATACATAATTTTGGTTAAACCACAGCTGGAGTACTCTGTGCAGTTCTGCTTACCTCACTATAGTGTTATGGTTTAGAGAACCCCATGGAGTTTACCTGACCCACAACTTTTAATAATAATAATAATCGCTTGTTATCGCAAGTTGGCTTCAGTGAAGTTACTGTGAAAAGCCCCTAGTCGCCAGAGGCTGGTGGTATGGGGAGCACACGGCCCACTCTACATGGGTGGTACAGCAGAAATGGAGAAGTATTTTTTAAAGCAAAACAATGTTTATTCTATGAACTCAAGTTAACCTTTTTAAAACATACAGTGAACATCTTAGCAACCATCAATTCAAATACAACCCCCAAAGAATACAACACTAAGTAATCCTTGAGCTTTCCTTTTAACATCCATAAGACTTAAAACAAAATCTTTAACAGAAGCACCTCAGGTTTAACTTCACTACTGAGAACAGTTACCACGTTGAAATCAGCAAATGGACATTCATCAGCTTGCTGCGATTCACACACATCCTGCTGTGATTGCAGCTTCTCCAAAACTAAAATTAAACCAAACCCACCCTGCAGCAAAAAGCCTAAAGCGAAAGTAAAAAGCTGACAGACAGTCCAGCTCCACCCACTCTCTGACATCACTGCAGTAATAAACACCCATTTCTTAAAGATACTCTCACTATAGATATTTATATACACACCCATTTATAAACACCCAGTTCTTAAAGGTACTCTCACATGACAATAGGAAGGATGCGATTGCACTGGAGAGGATGCAGAGGAGATTCACTATGATGTTGTCTGGGATGGAGCACATGAGCTATGAAGAGATGTTGGATAGGCTTGGGTTGTTTTGTTAAGAGCACAGAAGGCTGAGAGATTACCTTTTTTTAAAGTCATTTTTACAGGATGTGGACTTCGCTTGCTAAGCCATCATTTGTTGCCCATCCCTAATTTCCTTTGAGAAGTTGGAGGTCAGTTGCCTTTTTTGAACCGCTGAAGTCCATGTGCTGTAGGCACAGCCACTCTACTAATAGCGAGCAAGTCCCAGGATTTTGACCCAACGACAGTGAAAGCCATTGAGGTGTATAAGATTCTGAAGGCAATGGAGAGGGTAGATAGGAAGCAGTTGCTCCCTTTAGTTGAAGTGTCAATATGAGGGAGAATCATTTTAAGGTGAGGGGCAAGGAGGTTTAGAGGGGATTTGAAGAAAACAAATTTCACCCAAAGGGTTTGGGAGTCTGGAATGCACGGCACTAACATTCCAGGCTGTGGGCCAAGTGCTGGAAAGTGGGATTAGTGTAGATCTAATGTAGCTTTGTTGGTGCAGTCTCGATGGGCCGAAGGTCCTCTTCTGTACGTATGTCGCGAAAAGATCGTGGGTTCATTAAAGACATGTTGCAGGATTTTCCTGCCTTGTCCGCCCGGCGACCGGAAATTCCCGCCTGATGTCAAAGGGCCTTTACAAGGTCCGCATCCCCCCGTGGCGACCTTGCGGAGAGTAAGGTGGAAGAATCCAGCCATGGGGCTTATAAAGAACATAGAACATAGAACAGTACAGCACATAACAGGCCCTTCGGCCCTCAATGTTGTGCCAAGCCATGATCACCCTACTCAAACCCACGTATCCACCCTATACCCGTAACCGAACAACCCCACCCCCCCTTAACCTTACTTTTTATTAGGACACTACGGGCAATTTAGCATGGCCAATCCACCTAACCCGCACATCTTTGGACTGTGGGAGGAAACCGGAGCACCCGGAGGAAACCCACGCACACAGGGGGAGGACGTGCAGACTCCACACAGACAGTGACCCAGCCGGGAATCGAACCTGGGACCCTGGAGCTGTGAAGCATTTATGCTAACCACCATGCTACCCTGCTGCCCCAAAACGGGGCTAGGATTCCAATCCTAAGTAGACTTTATTCAATGAATAAGCAACTTAATTTATCTCCGTTATGATGAAGTACTTGTTAGTAATGAAGGTGAACTTTGGATTGTAGGATTATTGGAGTAGCGAAGGCTAAAAGAAGATTTAATGGAGATGTTACGATGACCTTTCAGAGATATTTCAATTTCCAATGACTGATTGGAAAGAACACACAAGATTTCTGTAAGAAACAAACTAAAGGCAGCATTGAATAAATACTTTTCAGTGGACAACTTATATATAATAATAATAATAATAAATAAAAGCCTTTGTTGTCACAAGTAGGCTTACATTAACTGCAATGAAGTGACTGTGAAAAGCCCCTAGTCGCCACATTCCAGCATCTGTTCGGGTTCACGGAGGGAGAATTCAGAATGTCCAAATTACCTAATGTGGTGAATGTATTCACCATAATATAAGTTGTCTGTATAGTACTGTGGCCTATGGCCAGGGAATGGTAATATGATCTCCTTCCATGTATTGTACTGGAACCCTGGTGGGCTCCACCTCTGGCTACGCCTTGGGCGGTATATAGACCGGCCGCCTGTGGACGGCGCTCATTGTTACAGCAGTCACAGGCAGGCAAGTTCTTGGATAATAAAGCCTCTGTTCACTCGCTCTCATCGTCTTGCAGTGAATTGATGGTACATCACCTAACAGCACATCTTTCGGGACTTGTGGGAAGAAACCGGAACACCCAGAGGAAACCCACGCAGACACAGGGAAAACATGCAGACTCCACACCGACAGTGGGGGACACTGTAGCACAGTGGTTAGCACAGTTGCTTTACAGCTCCAGGGTCCCAGGTTCAATTCCTGGCTTGGGTCACTGTCTGTGCTGAGTCTGCACATTAACCCAGTGTCTGCGTGGGTTTCCTCCGGGTGCTCCGGTTTCCTCCCACAGTCCAAAGATGTGCAGGTTAGGTGGATTGGCCATGATAAATTGCCCTAAGTGTCCAAAATTGCCCTTAGTGTTGGGTGGGGTTACTGGGTCATGGGGATAGGGCGGAGGTGTGGGCTTGGGTAGGGTGCTCTTTCAAAAAAGAGCCGGTGCAGACTCGATGGGCCGAATGGCCTCCTTCTGCACTGTAAATTCTATGATTCTCCAAAAGAGCACAGGACTGCCCTACAAATGTGTAATAGATATTTTTTTAAATATGAAAAGTTTCAATAAAATGAACAGGGAACATTTATTTCCTGTGATTTACAGCTCTGCAAAGATTTAGTCATTAGTTTAAAACTATCACTAAGAAGTTAAGAAGAAACCTTACGGAAATATTATTTACCCAAAGATTTGTTGGAGTGTGTAATATTTTGTTGGTTGAGACAAAGACCATCGCATCTGTTAAGAGAAAATTAGTTGAGTGTTTGAAGCAGAAAGAAGCACAAGGTTATGGAGAGAAAGTAGAACAATTTGTAGTCATTTTGGATTACTGAAGAGTAAAGCTGGCACAGACATGATGACTGAAAGGCTTCATTGCTTGCTGCGGATATTTATAATTCTAATACCACCAGGAGTGAAATTCTTCCTGTTAATAACTTTGGCAAAAGGTCAGTAACCATTTAAAAAAGGAGAGGAATTCTCAATCCCCCTAGGTGTTCTTCAATTGAATTTGCAGTCTTTGCGATTGCTAACACATGAATGATAAAATTATATGATAGACTCTGATAGAGCAACGATTGCAAATACACGCTGATACCTGACATATCATACTTTTTATTTAAACGTTGATTTGTTTTGCTGGCACCAAATCTCTTGCACTTAACATTGCAAGCTTTCTACAATTGCAGCCAAATCTAAATATACATGCAAACTGTGCTGATGTTTTCCCAACGCTTGCCGTTAAATGTGTAGCTATGCTGGGAGCTGCCACCAACGTGTCTCTTCACCATTGACAACTGATGTTTACCTGAGGATTGACCATATCTGTTCCAACAGGTATAGAACCTGTTGCCCACAAACTAGTCACCTGGCTGTTTACAGCCCCGATGTCAGCTGACATACCAACACATGCTACCTTACCCACCACCCATTTCCCTTACACCTACCATTCCAGCTCACCCAGAATCCACCATGGAAAGACCTCAGGATCCATGCTAAAATTAAGCAAAATAAAGTTCCAAGTGTTGATTGTAAACTTTTTTTTGTAAAAACAATCTTATTCATAAAACCCAATCAACTACACTTCTATTCCTTCAACTACATTATCCCTTAAAGCAACAAACATTTCATTTATTAGCACAGCCCCTTATGAAAACGATCATCGGAAGTAAGAAGGGACCTTCAAAGGAGGGGCTCACTCCCACTCTCTCTGGCGGAGAGAGTGCAGACGATCAAGATGAACGTACTGCCAAGGTTCCTCTTCCTGTTTAGATCCATTACGATCTTCATCCCCAAGGCCTTTTCCCAAAACGTAAACAGTCTAATCATGGTGTGTGTGGGGTGTAAGAACCCGAGAATTCCCAAACAGACACTGCAAAGAAGGAAAATCAAAGGGGGCTTGGCCTTACCAAACCTACAATACTACCACTGGGCAGCAACTACATAAAGAGTGAGGGGATGGGTACAAGAACCCGACACAGATTGGGTACAAATGGAGGAGGCATCCTGTAAAGGAACAATCCTTCGGGCCCTGGCCACAGCAGCACTCCCACCCCCCTCAACAAGATACACAACGAGCCTAGTGGTAGCGGCCACGCTGAGAACGTGGACCCAGCTGAGACAACACTTTGGGATAACCAAAATGTCCCCAATTGCTCCCATATGCAGCAATCACAGGTTCCCCTCAGCCAAGCTTGGATACCACCTTCAAACGTTGGAGGCTGGACAGGGGCACATTGAGGTCAGGGACTTCTACGGAGGACACAGACTGGCGACACTAGACGAACTGACGAGGAAGTGGAGGCTAGCAAAAGGACAGGAAATGAGACACCTCCAAATAAAACACTTCCTCCGCAAAGAGACAGTAGGGTACCCCGGGGCCCCGAAACCACACTACTACAGGACCTGACAGGCACAAGCAGCAAGAAGGGGGGGCTATGTGGGAAAATATACGAACAGCTACTGGACAGAGCCTGGACTCCACTGGGCGGGACCAGACAAAAATGGGAGGATGAACTGGGGACAGAGGTAGGATGGGGAGACTCTGGAGCGAAGCATTGAGCAGGGTGAGCTCCACCTTCTCCTGCGTAAGGCTAAGCCTAATGCAGCTCAAAGTGGTGCACAGAGCGCACCTGACCAGAACCCGAATGAGCAAGTTCTTCCCGGAGGTGGAGGACAAATGTGAACGGTGCCAGAGGGGCCCAGCCAACCACACCCACATGTTCTGGGCAAGTCCCAAACTTGCTGGGTTCTGGACAGCCTTCTCCGAGGCAATGTCCAAGGCTGTGGGGGTGAGGGTGAAGCCATGCCCAATGGTGGCAATCTTCGGGGTATCGGAGCAGCCAGAGCTACACATGGGGAAGAGGGCCAACACCCTCGCTTTCGTTTCCCTAATCGCACGCCGGAGAATCCTGCTGGGCTGGCGATCGGCAGCACCGCCCAAAGCTGCAGACTGGCTCGCTGACCTCTCGGAATTTCTCCAGCTGGAGAAGATTAAGTACGCCACCCAAGGGTCAGAGGAAGGCTTCCTGGATACCTGGGGGCAGTTTGTCGGTCTGTTCCAAAACCTGTTCGAGGCCAGCAACGAGGAGTAACCTGATAAGAATTTTTTTTAAACATCAAGATAGATGAGGTACCAAAAGACTGCGCAACCCGGGGGGGGGGGGGGCACAAGGAAGGTGCGGAAACCACAAGAGGTGAGGGGGGAAAAAGCATAGCCGAAGCTGGGGGGGGGGGGGGTAGTGGGGTAGGGGGCACAACGGGGAAAGGGGAGGAACCATAGACCGATCCAGAGGGCAACAAAATGCACGTAGGGTCAGTTAAACGAAGGACAAACTAAACCTCTCTGTATAATAACGGAAATTAGCGCGGGCGAGAATAATGTGATGTGTATATATACAACATTTTATAAATATGGGAAATGCCAATAAAAAGATTTTTTTTAAAATAAATAAATAAAAACGATCATTGGAATTCAGAGACACACTTCAAAAAGTACATATCCACTTCTCTCAACCAATATTATTTTAATGTTGTGTCTGTTCTGTTCTTAAGCTGGGCTTTGCGACTGAGAGCGAGTCATCTTGACATAAATATTTTCTCACATAGAAAATGAGTAACGATTCAAAATGACGACTTAACCATTTTGGCATCAGGAATTGTGCAATCTAAAAAAGAAGTGAAAATTATTTGCTGGAGCTCCAAGGGTAACTTAAAGGGAAAAAGCCAGATGCAAAACAAGTTGATTGTTTTGACAATTGCCATGAAGTCCATTGTTGGATTGACCCAACCTGACAATTTTTCAATATGGAAAATCCATTTACGTGGTTGTGCTTTATCTCCACTCAAGACAATTGGATTGTGGTGTGTTGAGCCAGATATTAGTGGTATTTGTTTGCAAAATATGTATGTTTCCTGATACCAATGATGGGAGTTAACCATTGTTCATCTGATCAAGTACGGTACTAAAGTTGTGACCTATCTGAAGTGGCATTGAGTTAGCATTGGTTAATTACTCGGAGAAGTGCCTTTTGTGTTATTTGATGATCAATTCTGCAATTGTTAATACATTTAGAGATAGTTATTGACCCTAGATCAGACCCTTATACTGTAAGTGAGGAACATTCTCAGGGCACAAGGCAACAGTAGTAATAACAGGACTTTTAGAAAATCAGAGTCAGGATGGTTTAATGAAGGGTAAATTGTGTTTGACTAATGTGCTAGAGTTCTTCGAAGATGTAACAAGCCAAATGGATAATGGGCATCCTGTAGATGTAGTATATCTGGACTTCTGGAAGACATTTGATAAGGTGGTGCACAGAAGGTTAATACACAAAGTAATTTATTAGCTTAGATAGAAGGATAAATAGTTTTTCTGGTTGGGAAGATGTAACTAGTGGCGTGCCACAGGATTCAGCCCTCAGATCCCAACCCTTTACAATCTATGTTAATGACTTCGATGTAGGGATAGAAGATAGAAGCCAAATTTGCAGATGACACTAAAATAGATGGGATAGTAAGCTGCAATGAGGAAATAAGACATTTATAAATGTATATAGATAGATTAGGTGAATGGGCCAAAATTTGGCAGATGGAATTTAGCGTGGCTAAGTGGGGTTGGTTTACCACAGTGGGCTAAACAGCTGGTTTGTAATGCAGAACAACGCCAGCAGCGCGGGTTCAATTCCCGTATCAGCCTCCCCGAACAGGTGCCGGAATGTGGCGACTAGGGGCTTTTCACAGTAACTTAATTGAAGTCTACCTGTGACAATAAGCTATTATTATTATTATCCATTTTCATCGAAAAAATGGAAAGGCAGCTTATTATGTAAATAGAGAGAAACTTCAGAGTGCTTCAGTGCAGAAGGATCTCATGCATGAATCACAGAAAACTGGAAAGCAGGTACAGCAGGCAATAAGGAAGGTAATGGAATTCTGGCCTTTATAGCTGAAGGGATAGTATATATATAAGTAGGGAAGTGTTTCTGCAACTGTACAGGACATTGGTGAAACCACACCTGGAGTACTGTGTACAGTTTTGGTCCCCTTATTTGAGGAGGGATGTAGTTGTATTAGAGACAGTTCAGAGGAGGTTCGCTAGATTGATTTCAGAGGTGAGGGATTTGTTTTATGAAGAGAGACTGAGAAGTTTAAGCTGATGCTCACTTGAGTTTAGAAGAATGAGAGATCTAACTAAGGTGTATCAGATGATAAAGGGTATTAACAAAGTAGATGCAGAGCGGATGCTTCCTCTTGTGGGACAATCTAGAATGAGAGGTCAGAGTTTTAGGATAAGGGGTAGTAGGGAAAGCCATCAGGGATGCAAAAAGACAATACCGGATCAAACTAGAGTCCCAGGCCAACGACACTAACTCACGATGACTATGGCAGGGCCTACACAAGATCACAGGCTATAAAGCAAGGCCAGGCAGAATATCTGGGGCTGGAGCATCCCTACCTGATGATCTTAACTGGTTCTATGCCCACTTTGAGCAGTCAGCCAATGTATCAGTGCCACCCGCCCCAACAGTCCTGGACACACCCATACCCACTATTACAGCCTCAGAGGTAAGAGCTGCCTTCTTGAAAGTGAACCCGCGGAAAGCGACGGGCCCCGACGGAGTCCCTGGGCGAGCACTCAGAGCCTGCGCAGACCAGCTGGCGAGTGTATTCGCAGATATCTTCACCACCTCACTCCTCCGCTCTGAGGTCCCCACCTCCTTCAAGAAGACCACCATAATACCAGTACCAAAGTAGAACAAGGTATCCTGTCTCAACGACTACCTACCGGTGGCCCTAACGTCTGTTATCATGAAATGCTTCGAGCGGATAGTCATGAGACGGATCACTGCCAGCCTCCCAGACAGTCTCGATCCATTGCAGTTTGCCTATCACCGCAACCGGTCCACAGCAGACGCTATCTCACTAGCTCCACAATCAACACTCGAACACCTCGACAACAAGGACACCTATGTAAGACTGCTGTTCATAGACTACAGCTCACCCTTCAACACCATTATCCCGACAAGACTAACAACCAAACTCCGCAATCTTGGACTTGACCCCTCCCTGTGCAGCTGGATCCTCGACTTCCTCACCAACAGACTGCAATCTGTCAGGATAGGCAACAGCACCTCCTCCACAATAGTCCTCAACACCGGGGCCCCACAAGGATATGTGCTCAGTCCTCTACTGTACTCCCTATATGCACACATGACTATGTGGCAAGATTTAACTCCAACTCTATCTATAAGTTTACAAATGATACGATTGTGGTGGGCCGCATCTCAAACAATGACGAATCAGACCACTTGGTTGCATGGTGTACCAAAAACAACCTCTCTCTGAATGTTGGAAAGACCAAGGAACTGATCATTGACTTCAGGAAGTGCAGCACGACACACACACCCGTCTGCATCAATGGCTCTGAAGCTTTAAGTTCCTGGGGGTCACCATCACCAACAGTCTGTCCTGGTCCACTCACGTTGATGCAACAGTCAAGAAAACACAACAACATCTCTACTTCCTACGGAAGCTAAAGAAATTTGGCATGTCTGCATCAACTCTCACAAACTTCTACAGATGTGCGATAGAGAGCATCCTATCCGGCTGCATCACAGCCTGGGTATGGCAACTGCTCAGCCCAAGATCGCATGTAACTGGAGACTGTGGTGAACTCAGCCCAACGCATCACACAAGCTTGCCACCCCCACATTGATTCTGTCTACACCTTCCTCTGCCTCAGGAAGGCAGACAGCATTATCAGAGACCCCACCCCCCAGGCATTGCCTTATTCCAGACCCTTCCATCAGGCAGAAGGTACAGAAGTCTGAAGACTCGCACATCCAGACATAGGAACAGTTTCTTCCCCACAGTTACAAGACTCCTCAACGACTCCCCTTGGACTGATCTGTTCCCTGTAAGAACACTATTCACGACGCCCTATGCTGCTCTTGCTTGCTCATGTATTTGCTTTGTTTGCTTTGTTTGGCCCCTTGTTCCGCACTGTAACCAATCATTGTTTTGTCGATGGACCATTTGTCAATGTTCTCTGTTGATTATTCTTGTGTCTACTATGTACGTAATGTGTACGTTCCTCGGCCGCAGAAACATACTTTTCACTGTACTTCGGTACATGTGACAATAAATCAAATCAAATTTAAGGAGGGGATAGCAGATGTTGAATTTGTCATGGGTTGAAGGGTTATGGAGAATGGACAGGAAAATGGAGGTGAGTCTGAGAGGAGATCAGCCATGATCGTATTGAATAGCGGAGCAGACACGAGGGGCTGCTCCTAGTTCATATGTTCTTATGCTCTCCTTTACTTCGGCCTCACATTCCTCCCCAGATCCTTATTGTCCTTGGAATCTACATCTCCCATTTTATTTCCAATCATCACGTCATCAGCATTTCTTTAATAAATCATAATTTGAGCCTTTCAGGATTGATTGAAGATCTCCTAGTTGGCTTCCACGATGGCAAAAGTGCCTGGAACAGGAAATATTTCCAAACTCTATTCATTCTTAGTGCAGTTAAAATTAACTTGTTTTAATACAATGAGTGAAATAAATAATTAACTTTAACAATTTGGCAATAATAAAATATTAACTTTTGCAGGTTGGATCTTCCACTTGTCCTTCAGATGCCAGGACCACGTTGTCCAAACTCACCCAATCGTTTGTCTTTTAGAAATCCACAGGCCTCAACGTTAACTTTTTAAAATGTAACAACACTGTGCATGGCCATTTCTCTCTTTGCACTCTGGGTCTGCCTGATGTCTTTAGGACAGGTAATTTTCCAATTCTAATTCTCTTACCGCACCTTGTGGTGTACTAAGGCAAACATTTGTCACCACTCCACATCAAGTGTGGCTGACTAGGTGTCTCTCTCGCTCTTACCGGCCATTGATGTGTTGGAAGGATTTACAGGTTCATATTCAACCTGTTTGACCATGCCAAGAACAAGCCAAGTGGATAATGGGGATCCTGTCGATGTAGTACATCTGGATTTCCGGAAGGTGTTTGAGAAGATGCTGCACAGAAGGTTAATACACAAGGTAAGATCGCATGGGATATGGGGAAATTTATTAGCTTGGATAGAAGACTGGCTAACAGACAGAAGACAGGGGCAGCACGGTAGCATTGTGGATAGCACAATTGCTTCACAGCTCCAGGGTCCCAGGTTCGATTCCGGCTTGGGACACTGTCTGTGCGGAGTCTGCACGTCCTCCCCGTGTCTGCGTGGGTTTCCTCCGGGTGCTCCGGTTTCCTCCCACAGTCCAAAGATGTGCTGGTTAGGTGGATTGGTCATGATAAATTGCCCTTAGTGTCCAAAATTGCCCTTAGTGTTGAGTGGGGTTACTGGGTTATGGGGATTGGGTGGAGGTTCTGACCTTGGGTAAGGTGCTCTTTCCGGGAGCCGGTGCAGACTCGATGGGCCAAATGGCCTCCTTCTGCATTGAAAATTCTATGATAAGACAGAGAGTTGGGATAAATGGGTCTGTTTCTGGATGGAAAGATATAACGAGTGTCGTGCCACAGGGTTCAGTCCCCTGGTCCCAAATATTGACAATCTATATTAACTTGGATACAGGGATAGAAGGTTCTGTAGCTAAATTTGCAGATGACACTAAACAAGACGCAAGTTGCAATGAGGAAATAAGAACCTTACGATTGGATATAGACAGGTTAGGAGAGTGGGCCAAAATGTGGCAGATGGAGTTTAATGGGGATAAGTATGAGGTCATCTATTTTGGTCAGAAAAATGGAAAGGCAACTTGTTATCTAAATGGGGAGAGATTTTGGGGTGCTCCGTTACCGAGGGGTCTTATGAATGAGAAAACTAGCATGCAGCTACAGCAGGTAATAAAGGAAGCAAATGAAATGTTGGCATTTTTAGCGAAAGGAATAGAGTATTAAGGAAATGTCGTTGCAACTGTACAAGGGAGAGCGGCACGGTGTTGCAGTGGTTAGCACTGCTGCCCACGGCGCTGAGAACCCTGGTTCAATTCCGGCTCTGGGTCACTGTCCATGTGGAGTTTGCACATTCTCCCCGTGTCTGCGTGGGTTTTACCCCCACAATCCAAAGATGTGCAGGTTAGGTGAATTGGCCACGCTAAATTGCCCCTTCACTGGAAAAAAATAATAATCAGGTACTCTAAATTGTTTTTTAATTTAAAAACAAAACTGTGCAAGGCAATGGTGAAACCGTACCTGGAGAACATTGAACAGTCTTGGTCCCCTTATTTGAGAAAAGATGTAGTGGCATCAGAGGGAGTTCAGAGGGGGTTCACTAGGTTGATTCCAGAGATGAGGGGTTTGTCGTGTGAAGACGTTGAGCAGTTTAAGCCTATACTCTCTAAAGTTTAGAAGAATGAGGGGAGATCAAATTGAGGTATGTAAAATGATAAAAGGTATGGATAACATAGATGATCATGGGAGGAAAGCCCGACTGCCACGACCGGCCTTTAAAAATGCCGGCAGCGACAGGCTATTGAGATTGCCAGCCTCCCGCGCGTGCGTGTCAGATCAAGTCGTGCGGGGTGGACCGTCTCCTCTTGACGTCAGCGCTGACGAAGGTTAGTTTTTTTTTTCAGAAAAAGACCGAGTCTTCCCATTGAGAGCGGCGGCAGAGAGCAGGTCACACACCCCGTGCGCTGACGTCACGTGTTCTGGGCGGGAGAGAGCTTCCTCCATTTTGTAGCTGCCAGCAGTGCTGGTGTGAACTCCAGGGCCTCTGGTGAACAACCCATGAGGAAGAAGCTGAAAACAGGAACAAAGCAGCATAAAGGTGATTAGTTGAGGTCTGGGTTATTAATTGTGTGACTGATAATCAGGATTCAAAGTTCATGTGTGATATATGCAGGTAAGTACTGGCAAATGAAAGTTTAAAACCCTGAAACCTTCAAATACATTTGAAGACTAAGCATGGCAAGTTCAAGGACAAACCTATTTTATTTTTCAACAGATGCAGTGAGATCTTAATTCATTTACAGGATGTGGCGACACTGGTTAGGCCAACATGTTTTGACCTCCCCTGACTTGTACCCTGCAGAAAGTGGACAGGCTTTGGGGGGGTCAGGAGGTGAGTTCCTACCCTTTGACCTGCCCCGAGAGCCACAGTATTAATGTGGCTAGTCCAGTTCAGTTTCTGATCAATGTTAACCCCAGAATGTTGATTGTGGAGGATTCATCAATGGTAATGCCATTGAATGCCATGGGGCCGTGGTTAGATCCTCTCTTGTAGGAGATGGTCATTGCCTGGCACTTGTGTGGCAAAAATGTAATCAGGGGTCGCAACTTTAAAACAGAGATGAGGAGAAACTACTTCTCCCAGCGTGTTGTAAATCTGTGGAATTCACTAGCCCAGAGTGTGGTGGATGCTGGGACAGGGAGTACATTTAAGGAGGAGTTTGACAGATTTTTAATTAGTAATGGATTTGTCATAATATACACCAGTATATCATGGTGCAGACACACACACTGATTGACACACAGTAAGACCAATCAACACACGCAACACCGCAGCCAATCACCAGTTAGAGCACACTCACTATAAAGACAGAGGGCATCAGTTTTCCTGCTCATTCGGGATGCAGCCTCTCAGAAGGACAGAGCTCACAGCTCACAGCACAGATCTTCACCATGTGCTGAGTGCATAGACTGGTTAGGATAGGCATAGGTCTTTAGTTTAATCTAACATAGTGTCGACCCACAGTGAAAGTATGTTCAACAGTTTCTAGCTTAATAAAATAGTGTTGTACTATTTAAAGTGTTGGTAGCCTGTATATGTTACTGCTGAGGTAAACGCAGTCTCCACGGATCCAGAGTACCCAACACATCAGGATTGAAGGGTTATGGAGAATGGGGTCATGATGAGATCACCCATGATTGTATTGAATGGCGGAACAGGCTCCACAGGCTAAATTGCTGACTTCTGCTCCTTGTTCTGTCTAATTCCACCTTCCAGCTCTTTGGCTGGAGCCCTGCAGGTAACAGCACCTTAAGCTCAAATCCGGCGTTCTTGATTAATAAGGGGATCGGGGTAATGGGGAGAAAGCAGGAGAATGAGGATCAGGGACATATCAGCCATGATCGAATGACGGAACAGAATCGATAGGCCAAATGGCCTCGTTCTGCTCCTATATCTGATGGTTATGAACGCACCTTCCTTGGCCATCGAGTCCTGGGTGGAACTCGAACCTGGAATTCTGGATCATGGTGCCAACGTCGTGCACCAGGGTCTCCGCTGTGGTCACCACACTAGCAGTGTTGCCCTCGGTGCTACTCATTGCCGGCGACATCTCCTGCGCCCGTAGCCTCTGGGGCTTCTCCAAGCAGCTATGGATCTGCTGGAGAGACGCTTACATCTCCCTCTGAATGTCCCAGCCGCTCCCTACCGTCTCCATCAGCTCCAGGTAATTCTGTTCCAGAAGCTCAGCATCAAGCTGGGGCCCAGCTGGGTCCTGGGATCCAGCAGCTCTCCGAATGCTGTCTCCCCGTGGGTTCCTGTCTCCACCAGATGTACATCAGCTGCAGTGCAGTGCTCACCAGATTATGTCCCAGAAGCCTGTCCACTAACATTTACCACCGAGGTGGGTGTCTCTGTGCTGGTGGAGCTGCTCTCTTCTAAAGTTGCGGCAGTATTTGCGTGTAAAAATGGCCAAGAATCTGCCTTTGGCAGAGCACTGAAGAAAAAGGAGGAGAATGGAGAAAGACCACCCTCATAGTGCAGAAATGGCTGTTAATTCTCTCAACCTTTACTGGTAGCCATTTTTCTCTGTTCTCCTTTGAGGCCTTCGCCTAAAAGCAGCACAATGACATCCCAGCCACTGTGAGAACTCTCGATGCACTGATTAGTCATCCCGCCTCCTCAACTTGTTCCTTCATCGTCCTCCTCCTCAACTTGTTCCATCATCATCCTCCACTTGTTCCGTCGTCCCTCCTCCTCAACTTGTTCCGTCGTCCCTCCTCCTCAACTTGTTCCGTCGTCCCTCCTCCTCAACTTGTACCTTCATTCTCCTCCTCAACTTGTTCCGTCGTCCCTCCTCCTCAACTTGTTCCGTCGTCCCTCCTCCTCAACTTGTTCCGTCGTCCCTCCTCCTCAACTTGTTCCGTCGTCCCTCCTCCTCAACTTGTACCTTCATTCTCCTCCTCAACTTGTTCCGTCGTCCCTCCTCCTCAACTTGTACCTTCATTCTCCTCCTCAACTTGTTCCGTCGTCCCTCCTCCTCAACTTGTACCTTCATTCTCCTCCTCAACTTGTTCCTTCATCGTCCTCCTCCTCAACTTGTACCTTCATTCTCCTCCTCAACTTGTTCCGTCGTCCCTCCTCCTCAACTTATTCCATCATCATCCTCCTCAACTTGTTCCTTCATTCTCCTCCTCAACTTGTTCCTTCATGCTCCTCCTCAACTTGTTCCTTCATCGTCCTCCTCCTCAACTTGTTCCTTCATCCTCCTCCTCAACTTGTTCCTTCATGCTCCTCCTCAACTTGTTCCTTCATGCTCCTCCTCAACTTGTTCCTTCATGCTCCTCCTCAACTTGTTCCTTCATGCTCCTCCTCAACTTGTTCCTTCATGCTCCTCCTCAACTTGTTCCTTCATGCTCCTCCTCAACTTGTTCCTTCATCCTCCTCCTCAACTTGTTCCGTCATGAGGTCCCTATCTGCTTTAGGAAGATGACCATCATCCCTATAGCAAAAAAAAGTCAAGCAGCATGCCTAAATGACTATTGTCCAGTGGCTCTGACATGTATCATTATGAAGTGCATCGAAAGGTTAGTCATGGCACGAATCAACTCCAGCCTCCCGGATTGCCTTGATCCACTACAGTTTGCCTACCGCTGCAACAGGTCCACAGCAGACGCCATCTCCATGGCCCTGCACTCTACCCTGGAACACCTAGATAACAAAGACACCTATGTCAGACTCCTATTTATCGACTACAGCTCAGCCTTCAACACCATCATTCCGACAAAACTCATCTCCAAACTCCGCAGGCTTGGCCTCGGCTCCTCCCTCTCTGACTGAATCCTGAACTTTCTAACCCACAGAACACAATCAGTAAAGATAGGCAACAACACCGCCTCCACAATAATCCTCAACACCGGTGCCCACAAGGCTGTATCCTCAGCCCCCTACTATACTCCTTATACACCTATGACTGTGTGGCCAAATTCCCCTCAAGTCGATTTTCAAATTTGCTGATGACACCACAGTAGTGGGTCGGATTTCAAACAATGACGAGACAGAGTACAGGAATGAGATAGAGAATCTGGTGAACTGGTGCGACGACAATAATCTCTCCCTCAGTGTCAACAAAACGAAGGAGATTGTCAACGACTTCAGGAAGCGTAGAGGAGAACATGCCCCTGTCTACATCAATGGGAACAAAGTAGAAAGGGTCGAGAGCTTCAAGTTTTTAGGTGTACAGATCGCCAACAGCCTGTCCTGGTCCCCCCCTGTCGACACTATAGTTAAGAAAGCCCACCAACGACTCTACTTTCTCAGAAGACTAAGGAAATTTGGCATGTCAGCCACGACCCTCACCAACTTCTACAGATGCACCATAGAAAGCATTCTTTCTGGTTGTATCACAGCTTGGTATGGAGCCTGCTCTGCCCAAGACCACAGGAAACTATAAAAGGTCGTGAATGTAGCCCAATCCATCACACAAACCAGCCTCCCATCCATTGACTCTGTCTACAATTCCCGCTGCCTCAGAAAGGCAGCCAGCATAATTAAGGACCCCGCGCACCCCGGACATACTCTCTTCCACCTCCTTCCGCCAGGAAAAAGATACAAAAGTTTGAGGTCACGTACCAACCGACTCAAGAACAGCTTCTTCCCTACTGCCATCAGACTTTTGAATGGACCTACCTCGTATTAAGTTGATCTTTTGTCTACACCTTGCTATAACCGTAACATTATATTCTGCAGTCTCTCCTTCCCTCCCTATGTACCGAATGCATTGTTTGTACAGCGTGCAAGAAACAATACTTTTCACTGTATACTAATATATGTGACAATAATAAATCAAATCAAATCAAATCCTCCTCCTCAACTTGTTCCGTCATCCTCCTCCTCAACTTGTTCCGTCATTCTCCTCCTCAACTTGCCTGTCTTCCCTAACTAGATTGCGAAACTAGAGGCAACATTCGTAACTGGTGGGCGGCACGGTGGCGCAGTGGTTAGCACTGCTGCCTTACGGCGCCGAGAACCCGGGTTTAATTCCGGCTCCGAGTCACTGCTCCTGTTGAGTTTGGACATTCTCCCGGCATCTGCCTGGGCCTCACCCCCACACCCCAACTACAAAGCCAGGTAGGTAGAATAGCCATGCTAAATTGCCACTTAATTGGAAAAAAAAAAGAATTGGGTACTCTAAATTTATACTAAAAAAGCACCTTTCTAACTGGTACCTTCTGTAAAATTGATCTGAAACGTGAGTTGCTCTGATGGCCAGGTTACAAAGCTGGAAACTGTCTTCGAAGGCCAAAAATATTCTGTGTCCAGAAAATCCAGCCTATTGTGTGCAGAATTAACTGAAAGAATCAAATGGGCTGAATTTTAATCTATTATTGTTCCATTGTTTGTCTAGTGCCAAACCCCTCATCATGCTGGAGCCACTGTCTGGAATTGGGTGGATTGATATAGGTTATCAGAGAGTGGAATTTTGTTTTCTTCTGAACAGCTGGCTTTCTTGAAACACAATTGCGCATTGTTATAATCCAACACAATTCGGCGAAACAAATACCGTGTTTGAGAAGATTACCAGCTCAAACTGAAGAAAAACTCGGGGAGTCCAAAGTTGTGAAAATAATGAGCGCTGTGTCATTTTCTATTAAGATTAGTTTCTCTGTTTAATCTCGATAAAAGCTACACACAGCTGCATGCCCAGCTGCAAAGCCCGTTAACACATTTGCATTTACTATTTACCCCCAGGTGGAATAAGCATTGTAACATACTCTCCCTCTATATATTTATATATGCAACTGCTTTGGGTGGAGCTGTGCAATTGTCAGTACTTGAAATACAGTATTCTAGTAGAAATTCCAATGTGTAGTCAATGCCCAGGCTGCTGAAGATGCAAGAGCTAACATCGGGAGTTATTTTGTAGCTTAGTTAAATAATAATAATCTTTATTAGTGTCACAAGTAGGCCCACATTAACACTGCAATGACGTTACTGTGAAAATCCCCTAGTCGCCACATTCCGGCGCTTGTTCGGGTACACAGAGGGAGAATTCAGAATGTCCAATTCACCTAACAAGCACGTATTTCGGGACTTGTGCGAGGAAACCGGAGCACCCGGAGGAAACCCACGCAGACACAGGAGATCGTGCAGACTCCGCAAAGACCCAAGCCGGGAATCGAACCCAGGTCCCTGACGCTGTGAAGCAACAGTGCTCACAGTCACTTCGGGCCTCAGGCGTGGCGTTTTTCACATGGGGAATGTTTTTCCCTAAAGTGGCAAAACATTGTAGTCCGGATCGCAGCGAGAATTGCACCGGTTTTCGCGCCAAGATTGCCACTTCGGCATTTAAAAAAATATTCCACCTTATGAATACGTGTAGGAGTGGACATTTTTGATTTGAATTGCCTTTAATGCATTTTGGATAGGATTGTGGCCTCTATTCTGTTATAGTTTCCTTCTGAGTAAGGGCGGCATGTGGCGCAGTGGTTAGCACTGCTGCCTCAGGGCGCTGAGGACCCGGGTTCGATCCCAGCCCCGGGTCACTGTGCGTGTGGTGTTTACACATTCTCCCCATGTCTGCATGGGTCTCACCCCCACAACCCAAAGATGTGCAGGGTAGGTGGATTGGCCACGCTAAATTGCCCCTTAATTGGAAAAATGGAGTACTCTAAATTTAAAATAAAAAAATATAGCTTCCTTCTGAATGCTTGAGTGAGCCTATATTTCATGCA
The DNA here is from genome assembly GCF_902713615.1 of Scyliorhinus canicula. Classification (NCBI taxonomy): domain Eukaryota; kingdom Metazoa; phylum Chordata; class Chondrichthyes; order Carcharhiniformes; family Scyliorhinidae; genus Scyliorhinus; species Scyliorhinus canicula. The sequence continues at coordinate 25,865,482 of NC_052152.1, read as the reverse complement.
TTAAAGTGAAAAGTGCGCAAACAGGAACACTGTGAATATCACCTATTTGTCTTTTGCTACAGTTCCTTAAGTGTTCATAAATCCTCTCGTGATTCAAAGTTTATTTTTTATTTTTTAATAGCTCGTTGCAAAATGATCATTTCTGCTCACCTACTTAGGAATCTAAGTAGTTTATCAAAGCATATATTTCGGGTCTAATATTATTTTATTCGCACTTTCACCTAATTAACTCAAACTTCCTATTACGAAACCAACGATAAATCACAACTGAACATGGTCAGAACCAGCAAAGAGGAAGCAGGAATGAGAGCTGTGAAACATGGCCAGTCAGTATCGCCATCAACCCAGGTGTGCAACCCAGGTTGCACACATCTGAAAACCCTTTCAGCTACAATCGTGGGTCATCTGTGAAATACACTCCTAAAGTAATGTTTGCAACACTATTAAAAAAAAACATTAAAAATCCTCGAGTGACTAAACTTACCCCGTGCATGCATGTTTCTGTGTTTGAAACACCTTTCATGTTTTATTTCTGTGCTAAAGTCCAAAGCCTTGGGTGTTTGCCAAACCTAGAATCTTCAGTTGAATTGCTTCAAGTTAGTGCAGCTCCAAGCAAGCATCAGTATGCACAACATTTTTGTGATGGACAGGAATACTTGGCAAACTCTACGGCTATTCATAGAACATGCAGAGACTTAAGAAGCCCTGAACCCTCCAGTGGAAAATTACTAATAATAAAAACCCATGGAAACTATTTTAAAGTAATGAAACTATCCAGATTTTTGTTTTGGTATTCAACATCAAAGACAAGACAAAGCATAAACTCAGCAACTTTTGTTGAGATAACATTCTTGCAAAAAAAAATTATTTAATTATTTACATACTAGCATGTTGAAAGTTGGCATAATCCCAGAGGAAGTTCTCCCCCAATTTAGGGAAAGAGGGAGAGCTGGCTGGTGGCGATTTAACCTGAGGGCCACACCTCAGGTGAGGGGCAAGGTTGAGAAGGTAGGGCCTTCATGGATAACCTCAGCCGGTACTAGAGTTGAACCCTCCCTGTTGGCGTCGCTCCGCATTGCGAAGCAGCCGGCCAGCCAACCGAGCTAACCGACCAGTACAGGTGCGGTAAACGATGCTTTAAACAAAGTCAGGTTTCAAAATTTAACTTTTCAGCTCTTGCTACATGTTCTAAATGGGCACATTCACTGCTTTTGGTTTTCTCATTGACACCGAGAAGAGGCAGCAATGTCTGGAAGAATTATACTGTTAAGTTTTGAGGGAGATTTCTGGATAAAAATCTAGAATTTAAGATGTTCCAAAAAAAAATCGAGCTGCTTAAAAATAATGTTGGAACGATGCCAGTGAAGGGGAGGTTTAAATCAGAAACTCAACCAAAGCTTTATCTTATTCTTGATGTTTACTTTGAAACCAAAATCCAAATGGATGCATGATAAATCCTTGTTATATGGATAGATTTATGTAGCGGTGTTGTTTATTTGACTATTGGCAACAGTTGAGGAAAATCGTGGCATAGAAACATAGAATGGTACAGCACAGGTGGAGGCCATTTGGCCCATCATGTCTGTACCCATTTGCTGTAAGAGCTATTCGGAAATTCCTACTCCCCGCCTTTTTCTCAAAACCCTACAAATGTTGTCTCTTCAGATGATTACCCAATTCCCTTTTGAAAATTGTGATTGAATATGTCTCCACTGCTCTCACTCGGGCAGTGCTGTGATGAATGATTACTGCACCTTTAATGTAATGCTCCCTTTAAGACCGGGTCTGGAACCCTGTGGGACTCCGCCTCCGGCTCCACCCCCCCAGGGAGCCATATATAAGGTAATGTTCAGTGGGCAGTGTGCAGTGAGCACACTTCTCGGTAGCTGTCTGGTTCTCTGCTAATTAAAGCCTTTCTATTACCAATCATCTCTCTCGAGTTGTAATTGAGGGCATCTCAAGTACATTTCTGATTCTCCTTTTTAAAATAAATTTTGAGCACCCAATTATTGTTTTCCAATTACGGGGCAATTTAGCGTGACCAATCCACCTACCCTGCCTATCTTTGGGCTGTGGGAGTGACATCCACACAGACACGGAGAGAATGTGCAAACTCCACACGGACATTGATCTGGAGCCAGAATCGAACCTGGGTCCTCGGTGCGGCGAGGCAGCAGTGCTAACCACAGCCCCGTGTGCATTCCTGGTTCTGACCATTTGTTGAGTATAACAGTTTTTCCTCTTGTCACCATTGCCTCTTTTTCCAAACCACCTTAATTCCTTTTGTTCTCAATCCTTCTGCCAATGGGAACAGTTTCTCCCTATCCGCTCTGCCCAGACTCCTCATGACATTGAGGAAGTAAAGTCGCCATAGTCTCAAATGACCATAGGCTGCTTTCCCCTTTGAAGGGCAGAGCTGACTGCTGGTGATTTAAGCTGAGGGTCACCACACCTCAGGCAAGGTGGAGAAGGCGAGGCCTTCATGAATATCCTCAGCCAGTACGGGAATTGAACCCATGTCTTTGGCCTTGCTCTGCATCACGAACCAGACATCCAGCAGCTGGGCTAAACCAGTTGGTTTACTGTAAACGCCTATACTAAATCCATCCAACCCCCCCCCCCAACCCCCCCCAAACCCCCCCCCCCCCCCCCCCCCCCCCCCCCCCCCCCCCCCCGCACACTGAGCTTTCCCTCCTCTGGGCACTACAGCCCCGACTTTGCCTATCTATCCGCATAACGGATGCCCCCTGAACGATTCCCATCAATCTTTTCAGCATCCTCTGAGGAAAGTTAATGGACCTGAAACATGGGGTAGGGTCTTCCAGTCCTGTCAGCAGCTGAAATGGTGGCAGACCCGGGGGGGCACTTAATTTGGCAGGAATCAAAAAGTCCGTTTACCAACAGTGGGATAAGCTGGAGGAATTTTGTTCTCCTGACTTTCAGGATGGGTTAAAGGCGGGTCCAGCTTCCTGATGGACAGCGTTGGGAAATCCCATTTGCTTTAGAATGCCTTGTATGCACAGTAAACAGTCACCTTGCCAGGATTGAGCCACCCACTCAAAATTCCGTTTCCCCGCCAGCAGGAGATTAGAACGTTCACTTTTACAACTGTACATAAGCGGCGTACGCCTGGCGAGCTTCACTTCTTCCACGACTTTCAGGTCAATAGATTCTGTTTTCATCTTCTTGGCGACTGTGCATAACATCACTCATATTGAGCGCCGGAAGCATTGCTCCAAGGTTGGATGTGAGATGCAGGCAAAGGCTGGAAGGGAGCAAGTGTTGGACAGGGGAGGCACAGGTGAAGGCCGGAAGGGGGGGGGGGTGGAGCGAAGGCTGGTCAAGGGTGGCAGTGGCTTGGGGAGTGATTTCTGGGGAATGTTGGGGGGAGGACTGTGTCCGAGGGAGAGGGATGTCTTAGACCACGGGGTCAGTGGTGTCAACGGTGGGCTCTGGGGGTTGAATTCAGGGTACTGACAAGACAAGAGAAGAGTCACAGTCAGAAGGGGTAGGGTGGCAGGTACAGGGTGATGGTTTGATAGGTGAATGTTTCATGGGGGGGCGGTGGTCACAGAAGCAGACTGGACAGTTGTTCAGGTAACGAGAGGGGACAGGGTCAGGATGGGCATGGGAACAGTAACAGGTGTTGGCTCTGAGGGGAGGAGAAACAGGTGGAGGTGGATCGCAATTGCATCCTGGATTAAGGGGAGAGGTTCAAGGGTGAGGGGGGTAGAATGGTGATATTGAGTGGATCAAGGGTGATGGGTGATAGAGGGAGGATAGCAGGTGGTGGAGAGGTAGCTGGGAGGAGTGTGGATACAGTGGGGATACAGTGGGGATACAGTGGGGATACAGTGGGATACAGTGGGGATACAGTGGGATACAGTGGGGATACAGTGGGAATACAGTGGGAATACAGTGGGGACACAGTGGGGATACAGTGGGAATACAGTGGGGATACAGTGGGAATACAGTGGGAATACAGTGGGAATACAGTGGGGATACAGTGGGGATACAGGAGAATACAGTGGGGATACAGTGAGGATACAGTGGGAATACAGTGGGATACAGTGGGTTTACAGTGGGATACAGTGGGATTATAGTGGGAATACAGTGGCATACAGTGGGGATACAGTGGGATACAGTGGGGATACAGTGGGATACAGTGGTGATACAGTGGGGATACAGTGGGATACAGTGGGATACAGTGGGGATACAGTGGGGATACAGTGGGATACAGTGGGGATACAGTGGGGATACAGTGGGATACAGTGGGATACAGTGGGGATACAGTGGGATACAGTGGGGATACAGTGGGGATACAGTGGGATACAATGGGAATACAGTGGGGATACAGTGGGGATACAGTGGGGATACAGTGGGGATACAGTGGAATACAGTGGGGATACAGTGGGATACAGTGGGGATACAGTGGGAATACAGTGGGGATACAGTGGGGACACAGTGGGGATACAGTGGGGATACAGTGGGGATACAGTGGGAATACAGTGGGGATACAGTGGGAATACAGTGGGAATACAGGAGAATACAGTGGGAATACAGTGGGAATACAGTGGGAATACAGTGGGATGACAGTGGGATTACAGTGGGATACAGTGGGATTACAGTGGGAATACAGTGGCATACAGTGGGGATACAGTGGGGATACAGTGGGATACAGTGGGGATACAGTGGGGATACAGTGGGATACAGTGGTGATACAGTGGAAATACAGTGGGGATACAGTGGGGATACAGTGGGATACAGTGGGATACAGTGGGATACAGTGGGAATACAGTGGGGTACAGTGGGGATACAGTGGGATACAGTGGGATACAGTGGGGATACAGTGGGGATACAGTGGGGATACAGTGGGATACAATGGGAATACAGTGGGGATACAGTGGGGATACAGTGGGGATACAGTGGGAATATAGTGGGATACAGTGGGATACAGTGGGGATACAGTGGGATACAGTGGGGATACAGTGGCAATACAGTGGGATACAGTGGGGATACAGTGGGATACAGTGGGGATACAGTGGGGATACAGTGGGATGCAGTGGGGATACAGTGGGAATACAGTGGGATACAGTGGGGATACAGTGGGATACAGTGGGGATACAGTGGGAATACAGTGGGGATACAGTGGGAATACAGTGGGGATACAGTGGGGATACAGTGGGATACAGTGGGGATACAGTGGGGATACAGTGGGGATACAGTGGGAATACAGTGGGGATACAGTGGGAATACAGTGGAATACAGTGGGAATACAGTGGGGATACAGTGGGAATACAGTGGGAGACAGTGGGATACAGTGGGAATACAGTGGGGATACAGTGGGGATACAGTGGGGATACAGTGGGATACAGTGGGGATACAGTGGGGATACAGTGTCTAGACAGTGGCTAGGCCAAGGATGAAGAGATCTGCTTTGAGATAGAGGGAAATCTGTGAAGGACATGCTCACTAAATCTATCCTTTTGATATGTTTTCAGATCCTCTCAGATGTCGATGATCCAGGCTCCAGGCAACCCTGCCTTGGTAATTAATGGCTCTCATCACAATGAGGAGAAGGAGGTCAATTGTCGGTTAGCACAGGGCCATGAGGAGCAAGGGCCTGAGCAGCAAGAGGCAGCAGAACCTCAGCAAGTTCAAGAGGCTGGTGAACAGGGTTTGCTGCAATGGCGACCATTGGCCCGACCGTTTGTATATTGCCAGCTGTGCTCATACCTAAGAAACGGGTGAAAGGCAATGCCCGAGGCATCTGGGATGTGGTTGTTCACGTCTGTCAGCCTCTCTGGGACAGACTGAGTCCACGAGGACTCTGGGTGAGTAATCCGGAGCTCTTGGCCTGCAGTGAGTGAATGGCTGTCAAGCCCTGTAAATATGGCAGCCGGACTTTCAACCCCATGAGGTAACAACGGCGATGATGACTTCCTGTCCGCCCCCACCACGAGATTCACGTGCTCCACACAGATAAGAAGTAATGAGTTGAATACTGTAGTGCAAGATCGGAGGTGTTCAGCCGTCCTCCCTCCTCCAGTGGGAATCATTCCCACTTATCTGCCCATCACTGACGTTCGACTTCAGTGTAGAAGATTCTGCCCAATAATGATTCTCTCCCCACAATTGCCTACTGACCTGCTGAGTATTTCTAGAATGTTCTAGTTTAATTTCAGATGCCCAACATCCACAGGATTTCATGGATATATTTGTTAGACCCTTAGTTGTTGATATAATACCTGTTGCTCCTAGTGGATGGTAACTTTAGCTCAGGCACAGTTCATCAGGACCAGATTGAAAAGGGCCCAAAAGCACATTAACGTTATAGAAAAGAATAAATGTAAGCGCATTTAAATACTTGTTAAAAGGCTTTTCCTTTATAATTCAGGGCTCCGAGTCACAATAATAACTTGTCAGGAGCGGTAGATCAGTCATTGGGAACTGGGGTTCTTCCCAGTTGATTCCGGAAATAATTTTAATATAGGTATGTTTGTTCTTTTTAATTTGTTATCTTATAATGTGGCGGTATTTGTTATGGACAGTTGCAATTAATTCTCATCTTCAGAAAATAAAGCATCAAAGTTTGACCCATGGCACCATCGCCCAGATTCACTTTCCACTAATTTAATTTGCAAATGCCAAGTTGCCTTAGTTGAACACCAACTACAACACACACTGGTTGAGCTGAATGCCCTATTTCAGGCATTGTCAAATTCAGGGGCGTGACCCGCGTGTAGGTCGCGGACAGGTGTCGGGAGGGGCGCGGAGCTTTCCGTCGCGGCGCTGCTGATCGCGTAAATCCACACGCAACAGCCGCAGCAGCCGGCTTTTAATAATGCCGGCTGCGAGCGGCTTTCAAAATGGCCAGGAACAGATAAAACATATTTGGCCACACTGCACATGCATGCCCGATCATCGGTGCGTATGCGCATGTGCACCCATGATCGGGCACGCATGCGCAGTGTGGCCGCATTTTTTATATATGGTCGCAGCCTTTTTTTTTTCAAGTTCGGGGGGCCAAAGGGACCACTGGGGCCAAAGGGACCCAAAACCATTTCCTCCATTTTTGTCAGCAGCAAACAAGATAAGAGAAAATGGTGGGTCACGCATGTCGGCCGGCGTGGGCCGCGAAGGTCGGCCGGCGTGGGCCGCGAAGGTCGGCCGGCGTGGGCCGCGAAGGTCGGCCGGCGTGGGCCGCGAAGGTCGGCCGGCGTGGGCCGCGAAGGTCGGCCGGCGTGGGCCGCGAAGGTCGGCCGGCGTGGGCCGCGATGGTCGGCCGGCGTGGGCCGCGATGGTCGGCCGGCGTGGGCCGCGAAGGTCGGCCGGCGTGGGCCGCGAAGGTCGGCCGGCGTGGGCCGCGAAGGTCGGCCGGCGTGGGCCGCGATGGTCGGCCGGCGTGGGCCGCGATGGTCGGCCGGCGTGGGCCGCGATGGTCGGCCGGCGTGGGCCGCGATGGTCGGCTGGGTTGGGTCCCGAAGGTTGGCCGGTTGGTAAAAATGGGTCCCCGGGAAAGAAAGTTTGAAAAACATTGCCCTATTTGTTATTTATTTGTTTATAGTGTTATGTAACTTATCGTTGAGTCAGAGGTTTGTGGGTTAAAGTTCCGATCTAGGATTTCAGCCACACAATCAAGTTGGCACGAGGGACTTCCTGTCCATCCGCTCTGGTCTGTGAAATGATTCCAGCATCAAGACATTGTCTTAGAGTTAACCTACCAAAATGCCAAATGCATTGACTAGCATTAGAAAAACAAAGTTGCCAACCTTGGTATCTTGTTGAGCATGTGCTGAGTTTCATACCTCACAGCTTCGTCATCAAAAGAAATCACTTATTTCCACTTCCACAATAAAAGTGAAGTAAAATCGCCATAGTCCCAGATGACCATAGGCTGCTTTCCTCAGGCAAGGTTGAGAAAGCAGGGCCTTCGTAAATAACCTCAGCCGGTAGAGGGATCGAACCCACGCTCTTGGCTTCACTCTGCTTTGTGAACCAGATATCCAGCCAACTGAGCTAAACCAACTACAACTCAGCCTTTCTGCCACCGAAACCCTTATGTAGAAGTGCTGGGTTCCACCAGCTGGTGACCAAGAACTTAGAACAACAATAGTTTAATCACTAGTCTGAGCAGCAATACTTGCTTGTAATCTGCCCACACTCCAGGGAGAAATACCGCACTCCCGTCCTGTGACCCTTTAAGTAGCTGCGTCATCACATGACCACTCAGCCTACGCCTTATACATGCCTTAATCATCTCCAAACTCAAATGCTTTCACCTTTTTAAAATTTAGAGTGCCCAATTATTATTATCCAATTAAGGGGCAATTTAGCGTGGCCAATCCACCTACCTGCACATCTTTGGGGTTGTGGGGGTGAAACCCACTGAGACAGAGGGAGAATGTGCAAACTCCACATGGAGACCCGGAGCCGGAATCGATTCTCCAGCGCCGTAGGCAGCAGTGCTAAGCACTGCACCACCATGCCGCCCAAATGCTTTCACATTGCCCCAAATTTTGAGGGTAGCCGCCACCACCGGGCTCGTGGTATACCTCGTTTAAAGGGAGCGGCAACGGCGCCGTTACCAGCGCCTCCAGGCTCATGCCTACACATGACGCAACCTCCATCCTCTTCCATGCTGCCCCTTCCTCGTCCATTACCCACTTACGCACCATTGCTGCCTTGGCAGCCCAATAATACCCACAGAGGTTGGGCAATGCCAGCTCCCCCCTATCCCTGCCCCGTTCCAAGAACACTCTTCTCACCCTCGGAGTCCCATGCGCCCACACAAATCCCATAATACTCCTGTTGACCCGCCTAAAAAAGGCCTTCGGGATAAGGATGGGGAGGCACTGGAACAGGAACAAAAACCTCGGGAGCACCGCATCTTAATGGACTGCACCCTCCCCGCCAGTGACAGCGGTAACATATCCCACCTCTTGAACACCTCCTCCATCTGCTCCACCAACCTTGTGAGGTTGAGCTTGTGCAGGGCCCCCCAGCTCCCAGCCACCTGGACCCCTAGGTACCTGAAGCTCTCCCCTGCCTGCTTCAGTGGGAGCCTACCAATCCCCTCCTCCTGATCCCCCAGATGCACCACGAACAACTCACTCTTGCCCAGGTTCAACTTATACCCAGAGAAACCCCCGAATTCACTAAGAATCCCCATCACCTCCGGCATCCCCCCCACCGGGTCCGCCACATACAGCAACAGGTCGTCCGCATAAAGTGACACTCGATGCTCCTCCCCACCCCGCACCAGGCCCCTCCAGTTCCCTGACTCCCTCAACGCCATGGCCAGGGGCTCAATCGCCAACGCGAAGAGCAAGGGGGACAGGGGGCACCCCTGTCTCGTCCCCTGGTACAGCCGAAAGTACTCCGACCTCCTCCTATTTGTGGCTACACTCGCCATCGGGGCCTCATAGAGCAGCCTCACCCACCGGATAAACCCCTCCCCGAACCCAAACCTCTCCAACATCTCCCACAGATACCCCCACTCAACCCTATCAAAGGCCTTCTCCGCATCCAATGCCACCACTATCTCCGCCTCCCCTTCCACAGCCGGCATCATAATAACGTTGAGGAGCCTTCTCACGTTCGTATTCAACTGCCTTCCCTTCACAAACCCCGACTGGTCCTCATGAATGACCCCGGGCACGCAATCCTCTATTATTGTGGCTAGGATCTTTGCCAGCAGCTTGGCGTCGACATTTAGCAGCGAAATCGGCCTATATGACCCGCACTGCAGAGGGTCCTTGTCCCGCTTCAGGATCAAGGAAATCAGCGCCCGTGACATAGTTGGGGGCAAAGCCCCCCCCTCCCTTGCCTCGTTAAACGTCCGGACCAACAGGGGGCCCAACAGGTCCACATACCTTTTATAAAATTCTGCCGGAAACCCATCCGGCCCCGGCGTCTTCCCCAACTGCATGCTCCCTATCCCTTTAACCAGCTCCTCCAGCTCAATAGGTGCCCCCAGTCCCTCCACCTGCTCCTCCTCCACCCTCGGGAATTGCAGCTTGTCCAAGAAGCGCCCCATTCCACCCCCCTCCACCAGGGGTTCCGACCGGTACAGTTCCTCATAGAAGTCTCTGAAGACCCCATTAACATCGACTCCCCTCCGCACCACCTTCCCAGCTTTATCCGTCACTCCCCCAATCACCCTGGCCGCGTCCTGCTTTCGGAGCTGGTGTGCCAGCATCCTGCTCGCCTTCTCCCCATATTCATACACCATCCACTGTGCTTTCCTCCACTGAGCTTCCGCCTTTCTGGTAGTCAATAGGTCGAACCTGGCCTGAAGGCTACGCCTCTCCCCCAGCAATCCCTCCTCTGGAGCCTATCCACCCTCACCATCTCCCCTATCAGTCTCTCCCTCTCCCTCTGCTCCCCCCTCTCCCTATGGGTTCGGATGGAAATCAATTCCCCTCTAGTCACCGCCTTCAATGCCTCCCAGACCGTCCCCACTTGGACCTCCCCGTTGTCGTTGGCCTCAAGGTACCTCTCGATACACCCCCGAACCCTCTCGGCCACCTCCTCATCTGCCAGCAGCCCCACCTCCAAGCGCCAGAGCGGGCGTTGGTCCCTCCCTTCCCCCAGCCCGAGGTCCACCCAGTGTGGGGCATGATCTGAAATGGCAATGGCAGAGTATTCCACATCCTCCACCCTCGACACCAACCCCCTGCTCAGGACAAAGAAATCAATCCTCGAATAGGCCTTATGCACGTGGGAGAAAAACGAGTATTCCCTGGCCCTCGGCCTCGCAAACCTCCAGGGATCCACCCCTCCCATCTGGTCCATAAATCCCCTCAGCACCTTAGCCGCCGGTGGCCTTCTACCCGTCCGGGTTTTGGATCGATCCAATGGGGGATCCAGCACCGTGTTGAAGTCCCCCCCCATGATCAGGCCCCCCACCTCCAGGTCCGGAATGCGGCCCAACATACGCTGCATAAACCCCGCATCGTCCCAATTTGGGGCGTAAACATTCACCAACACCACCCGCTCCCCCTGCAGCTTACCACTCACCATCACATACCTCCCGCCACTGTCAGCCACCACATTTAACGCCTCAAACGACACCTTCTTCCCCACCAGGATCGCCACCCCCGACTCTTCTCATCCAGCCCTGAGTGAAATACTTGGCCCACCCATCCCTTCCTCAGCCGAACCTGGTCCACCACTTTCAGGTGTGTCTCTTGGAGCATGGCCACATCCGCCTTCAGCCCCTTCAGGTGCGCAAACACCTGGGCCCGTTTGACCGGCCCATTCAGCCCCCTCACATTCCAGGTTATCAGCCAGATCAGAGGGCTCCCTGCCCCCCTCCCCTGCCGATTAGCCATAACCCATCCCTTGCCCACCACCGGCCAGCGTCCCCTGCTCTGCCAGTTCCCCACGGCGGCAACTCCCCCCCTCCAGCACCCCCTGCATCCTCCAGCTCCTCCCTGACCGTTTCAGCAGCAACCCGGTACCCCCCCCCCCCCAGGACACCTCCTAGCTGCGCCCCTCCCTCCATAGCACTCACTTGAGCCAGCTAACTTCTGCTGACTCCGGCGACTCCCGCCCTACCTCTGACTCCTCCCCACGTGGGACTACCCCTCCTCCATCGTGCCCGTTAACGGGTTCCCCCCCCCCCCCCCCCGCTGTTGCGCGGGAAAAGAAAACAGCCAGCAACGGCCCGCGCTTCTCAGCCCCGACCCCGCCCCCACCATCTCCCAGCGCGGGAAACCCGAGAAAAGCCCGCGCTTTCGCCCTGCCCGGCCCCGCCTCCTCCAGGGCTACTCCTATTGTCAGTCCCCCCCCCACCAGCTCCCCGAACTCCCCGTTTACCCCCCTGCCCGAACCCGTCCACCAGACCCATACAGAAAAACCCATACAAAAAAGACATAACGACATCACCCCAACAACCCTAAGGCCAACCCACATCTTACACTAAACCAAGCAAATACAAATACAGTATTATACAGCATCCCCCATCTTAGACCCTCAGTTTGAGTCCAATTTCGCGGCCTGCACAAAAGGCCCACGCCTCCTCCGGGGACTCAAAATAATGGTGCCGATCCTTATAGGTGACCCACAGCATCGCCGGCTGCAACATGCCAAACTTCACGCTCCGCCTGTGGAGCACCGCCTTCGTCCGGTTAAACCCGGCCCTCCGCATCGCCACCTCCGCACTCCAGTCCTGGAAGATCCGCACCTCCGTGTTCTCCCAGTTGCTGCTCCGCTCCTTCTTGGCCCACCGGAGCACACACTCACGATCCACGAACCGATGAAACCGCACCAACACCGCCCGCGGCGGCCCGTTCGGCTTGGGCCTCCAAGCCAGAATTCTGTGGGCCCCCTCTAACTCCAGGGGCCCCTGGAAGGACCCAGCCCCCATCAGCGAGTTCAACATAACAATCACATAGGCCGCCAGGTCCGACCCCTCCAGCCCCTCCGTGAGGCCCAGGATCCGCAAATTCTTCCGCCTCGACCGGTTGTCCAGCTCCTCGAACCGCTCCTGCCATCTTTTATGGAGCGCCTCGTGCATCTCCACCTTCCCCGCCACGGCCACGACCTCATCCTCCCTTTCGGAGGCCTGCTGCTGCAGCTCCCGGATCGCGGCCCCCTGGGCTGTCTGAGCCTCCATCAGCTCTCTGGTGGTTACCTTCAACGACTCCAGCAGCTGCACCTTAAGCTCCTGGAAGCAGCGCAGCAGAGTCGCCTGCTGCTCCTGAGCCCACTGCCTCAGCTCCTCAAGGCCTCCGCCGGCCGCCATTTTGTTTCTCTTCCCCCGCTTTTCCAGGGGTGCTTCCACCGTTTTCTCCTTACCCCACTCCTGGTCCGGACCATAGGACCGTAGGGGTCGACTCCTGTCCTCTTCCCACGTCGGGATTTGCCGATAAAGTTCCGTTGGGGGCCCTGAAAAGAGCCCCAAAGTCCATTTTCAGCGGGAGCTGCCAAATATGCGGCTTAGTTCCGCATTGCCGCCACCGGAAGTCCCTCCAGCACCTTAAATTTAATATCCTCTCCCGTCTTTAAATCTCTTCACAGTTTTTCCCTCAGAATATGCGCAACGTTATCCAGTTTGATACTCTCCCTCCCTCTTCCCACGGCTCAAACCACAAACATTCCTTTCCGCTGACTCTGGCCTCTTGTTCATTGAACCAACTGATGGAAGGGTCTCTGACTGTTTCTATCCCAATGTCTGAAGTACCCTGGCTATAAGTACCTCACTATAAGTACCCTCACTATAAGTACCCTCATTATAAGTACCTTCATTATAAGTACCTTCATTATAAGTACCTTCATTATAAGTACCTCACGATAAGTACCCTCACTATAAGTGCCTCATTATAAGTACCTCACTATAAGGCTCTCCACCTGTACTGCGTTGTATGTTGTACACTTGGCCCTAACCAGCTTTTCGCAGGACCACCCCACTTAGCCGGATTCTCATTTAATTTCAGACCTGGTCAAAAGGTCTGTGTGCACGCCATTGACTACATTGTTCATGTGTTTTTCTTTTCTCTATTTCAATCTCTTTAAAAATTTTCCCAATGTAAAAGTCGACGCAGTCTTCTGTATGTCTCCAGTTTTTCTTTTAAGCAGGGTACAAGTAGTTCACTTAACTTTCCCCTCTTTCACCGACTCCTGCTTGTTCCAATCCCATTAAAGTGTCTCCTTATCTTTCAGTGTTCCCAGACCTGAAAAAAGGGGCTTTATGTCTGAGTTGTCAATTCATTTGTTCCCAGTACAGCTGGGGCCTGGCCTGCTCTGCCTTTCCAGCATTTTGTTTTTATTTCAAATTATCAGTAGGGTGCACCACTTGTTTGTTTATCCTTTGTTCCTCATTATGAACCCAATTTACAATTTCCTGCTTTATTACAACAGCTCTGCCTACAAGTCTCCTGTGAGTAATTTATAAAATGCCTTCAGAAAAATCAAGATTTGCAACAGGAGCCACATTGCTGTTTCTGACCCACTTTCTCAAAAAAAATTGTGCTTCTTTGGCCCAGGGTTGATTTCCATTTCATAAATGTACATTGGCTTGGATTTATCGCTTTGGCTCATTGTTAATGTTCTATTTATGCTAAGCAGGACAAGAGATTTTAGTGTTGCACAGAACAATGGTAATATCCTGCTCAATGTCAACAAGTATTCGCAAAGGCCTAAGGCAACCTCAGATTAAAATGTCTGCCCCATTATTGCGCATTATACTCAACTCAGTAGTCCCACACCTACATTAACATGAGTGGTTCCCCCTTCGCGCACATTCAGCCCATGAATCCAAGTTCTGTCGGTGAAGGAGAGCTAACCCACTGCATCGTTTCCGACTGTTTACTCTGATTTGATTAACTTTAATTTCTTCCTTTCTAATGGGCTGCTATATTGGCACTTAGTTCCTCCCGTATAAATTATGCTAAAAGATTGAAATTCCCAGGGTCACGTGCCCGGCCAAAATGGAACATTAGTTTTTCCAACCTTCTCGTGCCATTCCCATGTTTAAAGAGCTCTGAAAAGTTGGATATGTTCCATCTTCTCTTGATGCATTCACAACATTCAAGAACTCAAATATTTTAAATGACGATTACATGACTAACTTCAGCCCTATGAATGTAAAGTGTTCCCAAACTGCCTACGGTGAACACGACGTGCAGGATTCTCCGTTGCCCGATATTGTGATCGCCGATCAGGTGGAGAATCCCTTCCGGCGCCCAAATCGGTTTGACGCCGTTGGAACGGCGTTGGCGCGTCATCGGAAGGCACTCCCCGATGCTACACCCACGATGGGCCGTGTTCCCGACCGCGCAGTTGACGTGTGCCATGCTGCTGGCCGGGGAGCTTCCACGAGGGCAGGGAGGGACTGGTGGGAGGTGGCCAGAGGGTGGCCAGGAGGTGGCCTGTTGGGCTGTATTTGGCAGGTCAGATCCGTGCATGGCCGGCGCCATGTTGTACGGCGCGACCGTTGCAGGTCGTCACCGTGCACATTTTCGGCCACAGACCCGGCCATTCTCCGGCCGTTTTTGGCGCGGGAGCCGGGAGTTTTACCCGCTGCTGCTGCCAGCCCCTCACCGGTCCTGGAATCGGTGAGGGCTCGGCGCCGATTTTGGCATCATAAAGCGGCCGGGAATTCTCCGTTTCAGCCGCCACTTAGCCGGCACTCAGCCGCTGAAATGGAGATTCCAGCCCATTGTGTGAAATACATACTGCTGAAAATCCAAGCTACAAGCAGAAAATGCAGGAAGTGAAGAGCAGGTCAGTCAGCATTTGAAACAGACAGATAGGTTGGCATTCTGGCTGGAAAGATTTGTCAGAGCTGCCAATAATATAAATGTTTTCTACAATCAAATCCGTTCCTTCAAAGATATGCTAAATCCGAAAGGTAATTTAAGTGTAATAAAGGATGTGCCCTTGACACGGTGGGCAGCACGGTGACACAGTGGTTAGCACTGCTGCCTCACAAGGACCCGGGTTTGATTCTAACCGGGGTGACTGTGTGGAGTTTGCGTGTTCTCCCATGTCCACGTGGGTTTCCTCCGGTTGCTCTGGTTTCTTCCCACAGTCCAACAATGTGCAGGTTAGGGGCATTGGCCGTGCTAAATTGCCACTTAGTGTCTAAAAGGTTAGATGGGGTTACGAGGATAGGGCAGGAGCATAGGCCTATGGGAGGTGCTCTGTCGGAGGGCTGGTGCAGACTCAATGGGCCAAATGGCCTCCTTCTGCAGTGGAGGGATTCTACAATTCTATGAAACATAGCAGTTCTATGCCTGATGAGATGTGGTAAAATGATCCCCTGAATCTGTCTACTCCACAATATTAAAACAATGCTGAAAATACCGTGCTTAACTGAGAGGTCTGTGAGCACAGGGTAATGGATGACTGGAACTCAGTGAGTAACGACAGGGGCATCAGAAATTTTAATACCGCCTAGTTTACAGAAGGGGGAAGTTTTGAGGTAGACTAAGAGTGTGCTGGATTTGTCAAGGCTAAAGGTAAAAATATGTCTTGCTGCAGGTGC
The DNA here is from genome assembly GCF_902713615.1 of Scyliorhinus canicula. NCBI lineage: Eukaryota > Metazoa > Chordata > Chondrichthyes > Carcharhiniformes > Scyliorhinidae > Scyliorhinus > Scyliorhinus canicula. The sequence goes on along the minus strand of NC_052152.1, from coordinate 25,849,488 downwards.
AGTTACAGATTGTCTCCTGACCTTTCTTACTCAAAAACCTGTATTTATAGAGCACTTTTAAAGTAAGTTACAAGAGCATTGTTAAGCAAAAATCTGACGGAACCACTGTGATGAACGGTATTAATAACTGCCGTAAACGGTACCTGACCTTTAATACCCTGCCCCTTTAAGAGGCTTGGAACCCTGGGGGACTCCGCCTCTGGCTACGCCCCCAGGAAATAGTAGATAGGATAAGGCTCCATGTGGTGAGCATACTTCTCTCGGATGCTGTTCAGTTCTCTGTAGATTAAAGCCTTTTGATTACCGACCTCGCTCACGCGTTGTAATTGAGAGTGCCTCAATGTAATCTACAGACACATCAAGATGGACAGCGCTCTAAAACCGGAGAAACTCAACCTGGACGCCAGGTCGCCGGAAGCCCCGGAAATTTTTTAATATTGGCTCCGGTGTTTCGAGGACTATCTGGACTCCTCAACGACTGATGTCGACAGCACTCGCAAGCTGTCGAGGTCGAATAGAGCTCTCCACCTATACGTACGATATTAAATATCACCCGGGGAAGCTCAACGAGTCCCCAGATGCCCTGTTCCTCGTGTCCGGTATCAGGTCCTCGTACATCCAGCAGCGGCTCCTAGAAGACAGGGCAAAGGATCACCAAGGCATAGTAACGCTCGCCTCTTCTCTCGAAACGGCCCACCGTAACCTCCGTACGTACTCCGCGGACCTTGCGAACCCCTCTCGATCCCCTCCAGACTCGGCCACGCTACAGGCCTGTGCCGCGCGGCGATCCGCTCACTCCGGGGGCTCCCCATGCTATTTCTGTGGGCAAGGCCAGCACCCACGGCAGCGTTGCCCGGTCCGCTCTGCGATCTGCAACGACTGCGGGAAGAAAGGGCACTTCGCTAAAGTCTGCCTGGCTGGGCCCAAAGGCCACAAACGAAACCCTCACCAGGCCCAGAAATCAAGCTCCCGGCCTCACAGACCCCGCAACGCGGCCGCGCTGCGGCCGGGCACGCCCACTTCCGACGCGTCATCAACCTTGTGCGAGTCATGGGAGCGGCCATCTTGGCGCCGGCCATCTTCGAAACCCGACACGTTCGACTGACGGCAGCGGCCATCTTGTGACTCCGGGCGGCCATTTTGTGAGTTCGACTCTGAGCGACTAGGAGCGATCATACTCGATCAATCGCGGCCAAAGCACCTGCGGAACTCAATGATGCGGGTTCAAGTCAACGGCCACGACACTCCCTGCCTATTCGACTCCGGGAGCACGGAGAACTTTATCCACCCAGACACGGTAAGGCACTGCTCCCTGTGCACCCACCCCGACTCCCAAACTATCGCCCTCGCTTCGGGGTCCCACTCGGTACAAATCACGGGGTATTGTGTCGCTGACCTCGCAATTCAAGGCTCTGAATACACCCAATTTAAACTCTTCATCCTCCCTCGCCTCTGCTCCCCCTGCTGCTCGGCATCGACTTTCAGTGCAGCCACCGGAGCCTGACACTGAAGTTCGGTGGGCCCCTGCCCCCACTCACCGTCTGCAGCCTGGCGACACTCAAAGTTGCGCCACTCTCCCTCTTCGTGAACCTCACTCCCGACTGTAAGCCCATCGCCACCAAGAGTCGCCGGTACAGTACCCAAGACATGACTTTCATCAAGTCAGAGGTTCAGCGGCTACTAAAAGAGGGGGTCATAGAGGCCAGCAACAGCCCTTGGAGGGCTCAAGTATTGGTAGTCCGCTCCGGGGAATAGCAGCGAATGGTCGTGGATTATAGCCAGACCATAAACCACTTTACGCAACTCGATGCGTATCCACTTCCCCGCATAGCAGAAATGGTGACCCAAATCGCCCAGTATCGGGTATTCTCCACGTCGACCTTAAATCGGCCTATCATCAACTCCCTATCCGCCCACAGGACCGCCCCTACACGGCCTTCGAAGCAGCCGGTCGGCTGTTTCACTTTCTCAGGGTCCCTTTTGGTGTCACAAACGGAGTCTCCGTTTTCCAGAGGGCAATGGATTATATGGTGGATCAGTACGGCTTACTGGCCACCTTAACATACTTGGACAACGTCACCATCTGCGGCCATGACCAGCAGGACCACAACGCAAACCTGAGGAAGTTCCTCCAGCCTGCCCGGGCCCTCAACCTCACGTAGAACAAAGAGAAATGCGTGTTCCACACAACCCGGCTCGCCATCCTCGGCTACGTCGTGGACAAAGGGGTCCTAGGCCCGGACCCTGACCGCCTGCGTCCCCTTAAGGAACTTCCCCTCCCCCGTAGCTTCAAGGCACTCAAACGGTGTTTGGGGCTTTTCTCCTATTACGTCCAGTGGGCCCCCAGATATGCGGACAAAGCCCGGCCACTCATTAAGACCACGGTTTTTCCCCTGACGGATGAGGCCCACTCGGCTTTCAACCGTATCAAGGCCGGCATCATCAAGGCCGCCATGCACGCGGTGGACGAAGCCACCCCCTTTCAAATAGAAAGCGATGCATTAGACGTCGCCCTGGCTGCAACCCTCAACCAAGCGGGCAGACCAGTAGCGTTCTTCTCCCGAACCCTCAACGCCTCGGAAATTCGACACTCTGCAGTCGAGAAGGAGGCACAAGCCATAGTGGAGGCCGTGCGGCACTGGAGGCACTACCTAGCCGGTAGGAGGTTCACCTTCATCACCGACCAACGGTCGGTCGCCTTTATGTTCGATAACGCACAATCGGGCAAAATAGAGAATGACAAAATTCTGAGGTGGAGAATAGAGCTCTCCACCTATACGTACGATATTAAATGTCACCCAGGGAAGCTCAACGAGTCCCCAGATGCCCTGTTCCGCGGCACGTGCGCCAATGCGCAATTGGACCGCCTGAGATCCATCCATGATGACCTCTGCCACCCGGGGGTCACCCGGCTTGCCCACTTTATCAAGTCCCGCAACCTACCCTACTCCACAGGGGAGGTCAAGGCCATGACTAAGGCATGCCAGATCTGTGCGGAATGCAAACCGCAGTTCTATCGACCAGACAAGGCCCGCCTGATAAAAGACTCTGGGCCCTTTGAGCGACTAAGCGTAGACTTCAAAGGGCCCCTCCCGTCCACCAACCACAACATCTATTTCCTCACCACCATCGATGAATTCTCCCGCTTCCCTTTTGCTGTCCCCTGCCCCGATATGACCTCAGCCTCCGTGATCAAGGCACTGCGCAGCATCTTCGCTCTGTTTGGTTTCCCCGCTTATATCCACAGCGACCGGGGTACATCGTTCATGGGCGATGAGCTATGTTGGTACCTGCTCAGCAAGGGCATCGCCTCGAGTAGGACGACAAGCTATAACCCGCGGGGTAACGGGCAAGTGAAGAGGGAGAACGCGACAGTTTGGAAGGCTGTCCTCCTAGCCTTACGGTCAAGGAGTCTTCCAATTGCCCGCTGGCAGGAGGTCCTACCCGATGCCCTGCACTCTATTAGGTCAGTCCTCTGTACGGCCACGAACGCGACCCCTCACAATCGTTTGTTTGGCTTCCCCAGGAAGTCCACCTCTGGGGTCTCGCTTCCACCCTGGCTGACGACTCCGGGTCCAGTCCTAATCCGGAGACACGTGAGGAGCCATAAAACGGATCCAATAGTCGAGAGGGTCCACCTGCTGCACGCAAACCCTCAATACGCCTACGTCGCACCCCGACGGCAGGCAGGATACCGTCTCCCTGCGAGACCTGGCACCCGCTGGCTCGCCCACCGACCCCACCGACTCTCCCACTGACCCCGACGTTTTCCCCTTCTACCGACGCTCCCCGCTCCGCACCGACCGCCGACTCCGACAGCGCCCCTCATAGCGCCCCCTGCCCCCCATCCGGAGCCGGCACCGATCACCCTAATCACCCCTGATACCCCCCCTCCCCCCTCCAAGGCGGGCAAAGGCTCAGTCAACCGTGCTCCCGGATATACCACCATCGGAACCGACCGCATCCACGGCGCCACCACCGGAGCAGCGAAAGTCAGCACGGACTATCAGACCACCACAAAGACTGAACTTATAACTCCACTTCACCCCCGACGGACTGTGTGTTTTTTGAAACAGGGGGTGAATGTGATGAATGGTATTAATAACTGCCGTAAACGGTACCTGACATTTAATACCCCGCCCCTTTAAGAGGTTTGGAACCCTGGGGCACTCCGTCTCTGGCTACGCCGCCAGGAAACGGTATATAGGATAAGGCTCCATAAGGTGAGCACACTTCTCTCGGATGCTGTTCAGTTCTCTGTCGATTAAAGTCTTTTGATTACCGACCTCGCTCTCGCGTCGTAATTGAGGGTGCCTCAGCCACGTAAGCAAATGTTAAGGCAGATTGATCAAGAGCTCGATCAAAGACAGTGGTTTTAAGGAATGTTTGAAAGAAGGAAGGAGATATAGAGAGATGGAGATGTTTAGGGCGGGAATTCCAAAGTTCGAGGCTTTGACATCTGAAGGCATGGCCATCTTAGAGGGGATGATTAAAATCAGGGAATTGCAAGAGGCCAGCATCGGAGAAGCGCGGGTATCCCTGGAGGTTGTATGGCTGGAAGAGGTTAGGCAATTGACGGATTTGAAAACAAGGAAGAGAACTTGAAAAATTGAAGTGTTGCTTCACCGAGAATCAATGTAAGTTAATGAGCCCAGGGTTAGGTGAACGGAACTTGGCAAGTAAAGATAAGGGTATCAGGCTTTTGGATGGCCTGTAGTTTATGGAAGGTAGAGATTTTGAGGCCATCCAGGGGTACGGTGGATTAGTCAAGTTGAGAGGTAACATGACATGAATGGAGTTTCAACAGTACATCTGCTAAGGCAAGGAGGAGTCAGGCAATGCCAGCTGTATTAGTTACCAAGAAACAGAGAGTAGGTGTTAATGGGTCATTTTCAAGGTGTGATGAGGGAATGATCAATGCTGGGGTCTTAACTAATTACAATCTATATTAATGATTTGACTAACTAGACCAAATGTATTGTTGCTAAATTTGTGAACAACATATAGTTAAGTAGGAAAGTAACTTGTGAAGAAGACACAAGAGTCTACAACGAGATAGAGATAGGTTAGGTTAGTGGGCAAAAATACAGTAGGCGGAGGAAACTGGGAAAATGTGAACTTGTCCACTTTGACAGGAAGAATAGAAAAGTAGCAAATTACCGAAATTGAGAGAATTTGCGGAACTCTGAGGCGCAGAGGGATCTGGGTAACAAAGCGTTAGTATGCAAGTGATTAGCAAGGAAAATGGAACCTTGGCATTTCTTGCAACAGGAATAGAATAGAAAAGTAGCGATTTTTTGCCACAGTTGCACAGGGCATTAGTTAGACTACATCTGGAGTAAAATCAACTCTCGCTGTCCCCCCTCCCCCCCCCCCCCCCCCAATCATGATCTTGTTTACCCAAGCAAATCTGTTTGTATATCCAATCGCTGTTCGTGCACCCAAAATCTTACTCAATTAAAAATGTTATAATATGGAACATCAATTTGTAAACACAGAATAGATCCCATATAAATGACAGCCATTGAACTCATCAGTGGGAATTGTAGAAACATATAAAATAGGAGCAGGAGGAGGCCATTCAGCCCTTCGAGCCTGCTCTGCCATTCATTATGATCATGGCTGATCATCCAACTCAGTAACCTGTTCCTGCTTTCCCTTCATATCCTTTGCTCCCTTTAGCCTCAGGAACTATATCTGTTTCTTGAAAATATACAATATTTTGACCTCAGCTGTTTTGTGTGGTAGAGAATTCCACAGACTGACCACTCTCTGGGTGGTGTTAAATATATTGTTAGACTGTGATCCCTGGTTCTGGACTCTGCCGCCATTAGGAACATCCTTCCTGCATCTGTCTAGCCCTGTTGCCATTTCAGAGGTTTCTATGAGATCACCCTTAATCTTCTAAACTCCAGCGAATATAATCCTAACCAAGTCAATTTCTCCTCATGCGCCTGCCCCACTTCAGAGGTTAATTTCAGGCTTGTGTTGATTCAGCCAACTCCCGCTGCCTTGGGAAAGTGTGCAGGATAATCAAATACCCTTCCCAACCGGGTTATTCTCTCTTCCAACCTCTTCTATTGGGCAGGAGATACAAAAGTCTGAGAACACGCACGAACAGATTCAAAAACAGCTGCTTCCCCGCTGTTACCAGACTCCTGAATGACCCTCTTATGAACTGAACTGATCTCTCCACGCATCTCATCTATTGAGTGGTACTACACTCCGTATGCTCTGTACCTGAGGGTAGAACAGTGGTGAGCACAGTTGCTTCACAGCTCCAGGGTCCCAGGTTTGATTCCCGGCTTGGGTCACTGTCTCTGTGGAGTCTGTACGTTCTCCCCGTGTGTGTGTGTGGGTTTCCTCCGGGTGCTCCGGTTTCCTCCCACAGTCCAAAGATGTGCAGGTTAGGTGGATTGGCCATGCTAAATTACCATTAGTGTCCAAAACTAGGTACTGACTGCACAGTCAGGCACGCTTGAAGCTAAAAAGGAAAAATTGATGACATCACTCATTATTAGGTACAGATATGCAGACAGTCTCAGTGTATGCTCTACCCATTTGCACCTGAAATGGTGCCTAGCAACCATTGCTGAACTCCAATTTGCACGTGTCGGTACTGTACCCTCACACCTGCTGAGCGGCCCACCTGAGTTGCTCCCTCAATTTGAAACCGTTCAATGCCTGGATTTCAGCTGCAAATCAGGAAGGCATTAGTAGACCTTCTCTCTCCTCCCTCGCATTCTGAGCGCTATAGCCCCATCTCACCATTATCTCCCAAATCATGGCGGCATCTTAAAGTTTAAAAGAACCAGAAATGTTGCTCAATGTCAGTGACCATGCATTGGCAAAGGAATCCAAAGACAATACAAGTTGGTTTGGATCTATCCAGCTGGAGGGATTCAGTGTGACAAGGATCACTCCATGAATCCACCTTTAGCCCTGTGGTACATGGGATCAAAGTTTAGGATAACTGAAGGTGTAGCAGGCACTTTTGATGGTGCTCATTAATTTGTTGATGTTATTGATGATTACAAAGGATAATTATAATAAAGTTACATTTCCATTTTTACTATTGCCAGAGGCATCTTAGGAACTCGTTATAAACCGTGTTTGACGTGCGTGATTCCACCCTTTTGTGAGATCTCTCAGGGATGGAACCCATTTGTACAGCAGGAATTGACTGTACCGAGTAAAGTCTTGGTCCCCTTCTCTAAGAAAATGCATAATCGTGTTAAAAGCAGTTTGGCTAATGTTCGTTTGCTAGCATTAAAAGCACGAAAGTAGTCAGAGTAGGTGTTAATAGCAGGATAAAGGTCAGCACTGTCTGAAAGCAAAGACATGACAACAAGGTACAGACGGGCACCAGGAGGAACAAATTTCAAAATGGAGGCCAGCGTTCATGGTCTGAAGTTGTTGAACTCAACGTTGAGTCCGGGAGGCTGGAAAGTGCGGAGGATGGGAGGCTGCTCCTCCAGTTTGCGTTGGGCTTCACTGGAACATTGCAGCAAGCCGAGGACAGAAATGTGAGCATGAGAGCGAGATGGTGAACAGAAATGTCAAGCCACCAGGAGGTCATGTTTGCGGACTGGGTGGAGGTGTTCCACAAAGCGGTCATCCGGTCTGTGTTTAGTGTTCCAGTGTAGAGCAGGCCGCTCTTTGACCAGCGAGTGGAGTAGATTAAATTGAAAGAAGTACACATAAATCGCGGTTTCACCAGGAATGATTTTGTTAGTGCGATGCATTTTGTTAATCACCTCAATTTTACATCTCCCCACCAATGAGTTTGATGTGGGGGCGCACGTGAAAGTCAGGATAAGCTCCCTCTGGGATCCTGCCCATCCCGACCCGGATGTGATTTTACAAGGGGGGGGAGGTGTGCCCTCTGACCAGAAGCTCGCTCTTGCCCTATTAAGGCCCTCATGTGGTCACTGAATGGCACCTCCATCAGAAGCCTCATTCTGGCTGGAGGTCCCTCTGCTCCTGGACCGGACACCTCCAGACCTCACTCCCCGCATGGCCTGTCCCTCAATTACGCACACTGCAACCTCCCCCCCTCATGACCTTCCAAGGCATCCCCTACCCTACCCTCCGCAGGGACCCTGCCACTTACCTCACGCCTGCTCTTAGTTCCAGGCAGGGCACTGCAGTTACTCTTCCAGCTGCTGCAGCGCTATACCTGCAGAGCCGTTAGCCAATCTGATTGATCGGCAGCTCTTCAAGGCCGGATTTCCATCCATGTGAGGGTAGAAGTCCTGTGTGCTGCCAATCAAGGCTCATATGAGCGGCAGCGAACCGCTGTTCAGAGCCGGTGTTCCCAGCTGACTGTCCGGATCGAACCCCCCATCTGGTAAATTCAGGCCAACATGATGACCGTTTCTGCCTCTACCACGTTTTCAGATAGTGAGTTCCAGACCTCCAACAGGGTGGGGGGGGGGGGGGGGTGGGGGGGGGGGGAATCTCAACTCTCATCTAATCCTTCTACCAATTAATTTAATTCAATGCCCCTAAATATTGAGCTAAGGGAATAGATTCTTCCTATCTACTCCATCTAGGCCAGACATTGTCAAACTCAGGGACGTGACTTGCCGATGGGTCGTGGGCGGGTGTCGGGAGGGTCACGGAGCCATCCGCTGCGGCGCTCCTGATCGCGCAAATCTGTGCGCAACAGCCAGAGCAGCCGGCTTTTAATAATGCCAGCTTAGAGTGGCCTTCAAAATGGCCAGGACAGATGAAAAGAATTTGGCCGTACTGCGCATGCGTGCCCGATCATCGGTGCGCATACGCACTGAAGATCGGGCACGCATGCGCAGTGTGGCTGCACTTTTTAAAATATGGTCTCAGTCTTTTTTTTCCAAGTTCGGGGTGGGCCAAAGTGACCATTGGGGCCAAAGGGACCATTGGGGCCAAAGTGACCATTGGGGCCAAAGGGGCCCAAATCCATTTTCTCCATTTTTGTCAGCAACAAACAAGGTAAGAGAAAATGGTGGGTCGCGCAGGTCGGCCGTCGTGAGTCGTGGAGGCCGGCCGGGTTGGGTCCCGAAGATTGGCTGGTTGGTAGAAATGGGTCCCCGGAAAAAAAGTTTGAAAAACACTGATCTAGGCTCATCTTTGTATTCACCTTAATTAATCGCACAGACAATACTGTCACCTTTTTAATTAACCAAAGAGCTTTACCAGCAGCTCAGAGGGTGCCAGTCAATGATACTTTTAATCTTTTAGTGTTGTGCGTCACGTGTTTACTTCTACACGCGATATTTTAAAGGCTACAGCTTGTGAGCGACCTGCACAGTATCTTCACAATTGCTGCCTGAAGCTTAGAGGGTATCAATACTGTCAGCATTTCCATACATCACGGCAGACCTGCAGGATTGCCCCGTCACAGTACTGTGACAATCAGACCAGAGACATTTGAGGTTTGATGACCAGATGGTGTCAAGTGCTGGGCTCGATGTCCTGTCATTCCAGAGGCGCACCTTTTCCCTGCCATGTTCTCCCTAATCCAATCTTTTTGGCTTTAAAACCATCTTTTCTTTGGTTTACCGGGGTCATTTAATTGGCTCTGGCTCCTACTCAGTTGAATCCGACCACACTATAATTGTTCCTCTACCCAGCCTTTAAAAAACCAAACCCCTGCGAGTCCCGATGGTACTGGAAGTGAAGCAGAAGAATTCTCATTCCTGGATCCTCTCCGGTGATCCTCTGCTGGAAGACGTATGACAGTGGATGCCAGTGGAGAACTGAGCATTGATGACTGTGTTGTCCTCACAGTAAAGCTGTTTAACAAAGCCGGCTATCTCTGCTCAGCACAAAAGGTGGTCATTTGGTCAAGGCACCAGAGAGTTGCGTGGATGTGAGAATCAGTGGAACAGGGAGACGATACAACTGTAGAAAAAAGATAAACTTTACTGGTAGTACATCCCAAAATTAGGATAGCTGCTTTTGGTTACAGGCTAAAAAAGTTTTTGTCAAGATATATTTTATCACCTACAATAAATGTTAAAAGCAAAATAGCAATACCCCTGTATATTCCTGTAGCTATGGATCAAAGTAAAACACTCTCATTTCAAGGTACAATAGGATTACTGATGCCAGCAAACTGGAATTATGTCATAAAATAACAGAAAAGTTAAACAGAAACAGCCTACAGTCTATTACCACAATAATAAGTAACAGATGATGCATAAAAAGCTTATGTGCCCAAAGTGTTTATTGTTCTCGTAATATTGGTTGCTGGCAACAAGTCCTTCAAATCTAGAAGCTTTGATTAGTTTAATGAAACAAAATAAGTATGTGCTTTCTGTAGAAAAACATTCATCTAGCTGTCTAGAATTATATAAGACAGACCTGAAATATGATGCTATTTTTCAGAATTGTGTAAAATTTCAGAACTGCTTCAGTGGAAATATATGACTAGACCATTGAGACTTCCGGTGGTGGCCATGGAGTAAGTGGCCACGCATAAGGTGGCTCCTCCCGAGGACGCAATCTTTGATGTCAAGAAACAATAAAAGGAGGAGTGCGCCGAGCAAATGGCACGCCTCAGACCAGGGCGACATTCACGACGCTGGAAGGGGAAAGATGGTGGAGGGACCTGCAACATCGCCACCCACACAGTGGTCAACGGAGCGGTTCATCGAATCTATCGCGGCTGAATTCAAGAAACAGAGGCTGGTCGGCCTCAGAGGACCTTGCGTGAGCCGTTGAGCCAATAAAGACGGCCCTGGAAAGAGTAGAGCAGAGTCTGGAGACGCAGAGGGTGTCTCGGCAGCATTTGGGCAGCACGGTAGCACAAGTGGATAGCACTGTGACTTCACAGCGCCAGGGTCCCAGGTTCGATTCCCGGCTTGGGTCACTGTCTGTGCAGAGTCTGCACGTTCTCCCAGTGTCTGCGTGGGTTTCCTCCGGGTGCTCCGGTTTCCGCCCACAGTCAAAAGACGTGCAGATTAGGTGGATTGGCCATGCTAAATTGCCCTTAGTGACCAAAACGGTTAAGAGGGGTGATTGGGTTACGGGGATAGGGAGGAAGTGAGAGCTTAAGTGGGTCGGTGCAGACTCGATGGGCCAAATGGCCTCCTCTTGCACTGTATGTTCTATGGTCTATGATCCAGAAGGTAATGATGAAGGAATTGGGCATTACGGGTTTGTAGTGATGGGACAGGGGGTGTTAATTTAGAGTTCCCCATTCTTGTTTTCCAATGAAGAGGCAATTTAGTGTGGCCAATCCACTTACCCTGCACATCTTTGGTTTGTGGGGGTGAGACCTACATAAACATAGAGAGAGTGTGCAAACTCCACATGGACAGTGACCCAGGGCCGGAAATGAACCCGGCCCCTCGGCGCTGTGAGGCAGCAGTGCTAACCACTGCGCTACTATGCCGCCCACCGATCTGTGCTAATCATAGATTTATCCCAACAGGGATTGGGGCAAGAAGGGATAGAGCAGTTTAGAGATCTTTTGCTGGAAAGGAGATTCACAGAATTGGGGGAGCTAGTCGAGATAATTGGGGGGGGGGGATCTGTATTTTATATTATTTTCAATATAGTCACAAATCTGGGCAGGTGGAGTTTAAGACAGGTGGGGTTTCATTGGGAAATGCTTGCATACAGTTTTTTGTTATTTTCTTTTTTTTCTCTAATTAAGTTTTTTTTATAAATTTAGAGTATCCAATTCTTTTTTTTCAATAAAGGGGCAATTTAGCGCGGCCAATCCACCTCACCTGCACATCTTTTTGGGTTGTGGGGGCGAAACCCACGCAGACACGGGAAGGATGTGCAAACTCCACACGGACAGTGACCCCGGGCCGGGATCGAACATGGGTCCGCGGCGCCGTGAGGCAGCAGTGCTAACCACCGCGTCACCATGCCGCCCTATGCTTGCATAAAGTTGATTGTAAGTGTGTTTTGTATATAAGTTGAAAATGCTTGAATAAAAATAGATTTTTAAAAAATTGACGGGCAGCACGGTAGCACAGTGGGTATCACGCCAGGGTCCCAGGTTCGATTCCCGGCTTGGGTCACTGTTTGTGTGGAGTCTGCACGTTCTCCCCGTGTGTGCGTGGGTTTCTTCCACGTGTCCTGAAAGACGTGCTGTCAGGTGAATTGGACATTCTGGATTCTCCCTCTGTGTACCCGAATAGGCGCCGGAATGTGGTGACGAGGGAATTTTCACAGTAACTTCATTGCACAGTAACTTCAAGCCTACTTGTGAGAATAAAGATTATTATTATCGAAACTGATTCTTTATTCATCAAGGCAGTGATTTAATTGTTACAATCACAGCTGAAATGGACTGCAGGTCTGATAAGGAAGGAGTTGAGCACAAAGCAGAAAGATCAGTCCAATTGTAACACACTGGGTGGGATTCACCATTTCACAAACTAAGCGCTGTCGCCGGGACTGGATTGGTGGTGTTCTACCACCATGGAGGCAGCGCTGGTCCTGGACTAATTCAGGATCCGTTAATGGGCTTGCACCCAGCCAGTGTCGGATTCGCTGGGGTCAGGATTGGAGAGGTTGATAGGCTTCGGCCGTATATTAGCGCTCCACTCCCCACACACTCTCATCCCAGCCAACAAGGTGGCAGCACAGAGAGCGGCACCCCGGTTCGCAAATGCAGAGCTCGAGACCCTGCAGAATGCTGTGGAGGAGAGGCTGGGCAACCTGTTCCCAGGGGTGGGAAGGAGGCTGCCACGGTCCACTGTACACCAGGCCGAGACACAGGTGGCAGAGGTCGTGGGCTCCACCGCTATGGGTGGCCATCAGTGCCGGAGAAAGCTACACGACATCCTCAGGGCCCTCCAGGGTGAGTATCCAGCACCATGCCGCTAGCACCAACCCTTGTCCCACACACCCTTGGGGGCAAAGGAATCTGCCATGGGTCAAGATGTCCAAGGCCTGGGACACACTGTGTGGGTGGTGGCCCAGGTACAGGGCTGGGCTGTCCTGTCACAGGCAGCTCTGTCCCAGGGCCACCTGGACATTGCAGTGGTGGTCCAGAGCTTGGCCCAGTCACAATGGGTCATGACTGTGGGCGACAAGAGCATTGCCCCTGACACAGAAGGACTTGGTACAGTCCCAGAGGGAAGTGCACAGTCCCTGTGCTCCGTGATCATGAGCATTGAGACGCTGGTCCAGACGGGAGCGGACCTCCAGGACTGGCAGCACCAGGTGGAAGGAGGAGCCCCTGGATCTCGCTCCTGCCCCAACCCGGTCCTAAGGAGTAGCCCGGGGGTTATTGGGAACCCCAAGGGAGAAGGAGGTGATGGGGCCCATGCCGGTGACCCCCGCAGGGGAGATGCCGGAACACCACAGCACCTCGGACAGTGATGGCATTCTCGTTTAGCTTGGCCACTGAGCTCGTAATATGGACCAGTCCACTAACTCCAAGCAGTCACGTAGGAGCTCTTCTGTTTCCTCATGTTGCTGGCTGGGCACCCTGGTGGACTCAGTCCACATTGAAATGGATGTATTGTGCCGAGTGGGCATACAGGGCTCTGTGACGCCATGGATGCAGCTATGCACCGATGTCTGCAAGATCCCAGAGAGGACCCCACTCGGCGCCTGGAAGGACCTTGTTGCAAAAATATTCAGGGCAACGGTCACCTTGCCGGCCACCGGGAGCAGGTGTCCTTCCTCATACCGGGGTGCGCCATAATCCAGCAGATATGCCATATTGTCCACCTGCTCAGCCGGAGTCTTCGACGGCATACCCGGTCCACAGGTCCTTGAATGACGGGCGCTGCCGGTACACATGAGTAACGCAGCTCTTCCTTCCCTCCTCCTCGATCTGATGGGCAGCCGGCTCTCCATCTTCACCGGCTGGTTCCTGTTGCTCTGGGGCAGGCTCCACTGCTGCAGGGTCCTCCTCCTCGAGTAGCTTCAGCTCGTACTGCCGCAGTACAACCCCCAGAGCTGCAGCAGCCAGGACGATGGCCACCATTCCTGGTTGGATTCTGAAATCCATCGTTTGCGGGGGGTGAAAGGCAGAGGTGTTAGCACGGTGCGTACCCCCTGTGCCCAACCAGGTCCAACGGCTACACGGTGGTCCCGGCCTGCACGGCAGCCCCTGCCCTGCATGTCTCCTGCCTCCCCCACCCTCCTCCCCCACACCTACCCCCAGCCGTTCCCCCTGGCACTCTGCCCTCCACACTGCACCCCTGTCCCTGTCAGTGTTCGGCACCATGGGGCCTCTGGCCCCGGCACTGTCCCTTCTGGCTGGGGTACCGGTGGCTGCCGCTACCCATGTCAGCGGTACACTCTGCAGCCCCTATCCGGTGCCCTCCTTCGGGGCTACTGTGGGCATTGCCCTTGGGTGGACCACGTGATGCCCCGCCGGCGAGTGGCGCCCTGCTCTGGATGAGTGGATGAGGGAGGGGGTGATGGTGGGATGGAGGTGGGGTGGAGGGTGGGCTTTAGGGGTAGGGGTGGAGGGAGGGTTTGTGGGGTGGTTGGTGGGGTGGAGGTGGGTAGAGGGAGGGTTTTAGGAGTTGTTGGTGGGGTGGAGGTGGGTAGAGGGAGGGTTTTAGGGGTTGTTGGTGGGGTGGAGGTGGGTAGAGGGAGGGTTCTAGGGGTGACGGCGTGGGCATCCATATGGCCAGTGTTGCTCTATGCAACCACAGGGCGATCAGTGGGATATGTAGCAGGCTGCGGCAATGGCGGTCCGTGCCTGGGCAACCCAGGCCCGGGGGTCACCCGGGCACCATGGCCTATTCCCTGGTCACCTCCGCTACTACCCCCAGTGCTGGCAGACCCACACGCCCTCAGGCAGCCATGCCAGCAGCAGGACTGGGAGCTCAGTCGGGCCTCAGGGATCATGGCCTACCTCCGCTCTCTCCCTCAGCAGCCACTGCACCTCTTTCACCATTTTTAAAACAAGTGAACCACATAGTCGGTAATTCCTCCTGCCGTTCAATATCAGGACGTGACGATTAATGATATGCCAACGGTGCTTACTATACATGCACTCCCACCACTGTCTGAGTATCGGAGCATGGCATTCCATCAGGTGCCCACTGCTGGCCTCGACTGGTGCATGATTCTCTGCCCAATCGCATTTCCTGATTCCGGCGTCGGCCAACGGAGAATCCTGCCCAGAATCGATTTCAAAGCCAAGTACATAATATCACTGGCAATTGACAAAGGTACATATCATATATTAAACACAGATGTAAAATCCCAATGTTGGAAACATAAACACCCTGTGAAGGGAAGATTTATTCCAGGGATTGAGGGTTCGGGAAGAAACTCCAAAGTGTAAAATTTAATTCATGGTGTCGAGCAGATCATTCCAGATTTGGAACTGAAACAAAATATTACTGTGACTATGTTTGGGGGAGAACTGGCCTCTTGTCAAGTGGCCTTGTTCTTCAATAGTCTTGGAGAGATTCAGCCATTATTTCCTCAAAATAATTTTGCTGCCATATTTGCAATCGAGTGTCAAACAAAGGAGTGGCATCAAGTGTGGAGTAATATCTCTGGCCATCCTCTTCCCATTGTCCTACCATCTGGTTTTGGAGGTGGGGTTGCCAAGTACTTGTGGTCACCGTCAATGGCACAGAAAATGGTTGGTTTTCCATTGCTTCGGAGAATGAAAGCTATCAGGATGTGAAGGTTTTTATCATAGAATTTACAGTGCAGAAGGAGGCCATTCGGCCCATCGGGTCTGCACCGGCTCCTGGAAAGAGCACCCTACCCAAGGTCAACAACTCCACCCTATCCCCATAACCCAGTAACCCCACCCAACACCAAGGGCAATTTTGGACACCTATTTATCATGGCCAATCCACCTAACCTGCACATCTTTGGACTGTGGGAGGAAACCGGAGCACCCGGAGGAAACCCACGCAGACACGGGGAGAATGTGCAGACTCCGCACAGACAGTGACCCAAGCCAGGAATCGAACCTGGGACCCTGGAGCTGTGAAGCAACTGTGCTAACCATAGCGCTACCGTGCTGCCCCAAGGTGGGACCGTTCTACTTTTTAAAAACTCATTCATGGGTCAGCACTTATTGCCCCCTTCCCAGGGCAATCCAGGTGGGCCAGACCAGGTAATGACGGCAGGTTTCCTTCCCTAAAGGAAATTAGTGAGCCAGATGGGTTTTTAACGACAACCAACAATGGTTTCATGGACATCATTAGACTTTTAATTCTACATTCGTACTGAATTCAAATTTCACCTGCCCCGCCCCCCCCCAGAGCATTTCCCTGGATCTCTGGATCACCAGTCTCCGCATAGGTACTGGGTAACCATGCACACAACAGAGCTTCCTTAGAAAGCTGCTGTCAAGTTTTGGACTGGCAGAATATAAAGCCCCATAAACGTCCTGTAAACCTCAGAATTAGGTGAGCAACCTTCTGAGATTGGACATTCATATAATAACAAACTATATCACAATACTGTTCCTGCAGCCATCACGGCGCCGTAGCAAACACCATCTGCCAAAGATACAAAAATACTGTAATCCAACTTGGACCAGATTTTATTACCTCCTGCCAAGACTGGGATTTGATTAGAGAGCAAGGAATATAAGAAATAGCACAGCAGATAAAGATTTTTTTTTTTGACAGGACATAATACTGTCAGGTGACATTCTGGTCCTTGGGGCCAATATTAAATAAATTAATATTTATAACCTTCAAATTGTTTCCCAGAATGCAAAAGGTACCACACATTAGGCGATGACTGAAAAGGCTAAAGAGTTTTCTGGCTTCCTGTTCGCTGATGAACATTTTCTTTATTTTTCACTTTATTCCCTTTCTTTAATTTAAAAAAAAATTTAGACTCTTGTCCCCAATTCTTTTTTTTCCCCAATTTAGGGGCAATTTAGCATGACCAGTCCAATACGCTGCACGTCGCCCACGCGGACACGGGCACTGGTTAACATTTCAGGGGGTACTCAGTGCCCTTTACCCTGAATGGCCATTCCTCCTGTGGGTGTCTTGCCAAAAAGGTTCTTGAGAACATCAGAAATAGGGGCAGCGGTAATGAGGTGAGCAGTCGCACACGTGGAGGCTCCGGTCTGGGGATTTGGTTTCTATCCGGTTAACGGGTGATTTCTGGGAAGAATTTGGTGCAGTATGAGAGGATAAGATCCCATCTTGCGAGTGATGTCTGGTTGATACAATACAAGGCAAAAGTCAGGCAAGGATCCTCATTGGATTCAGAAGGCCCTCGAGCCCCAGAAGTGGACAAAATGGCGGAGGTCTCTGGTGTCGAAGCCACATGGACAACCGAGTAGTTGGGGGAATTCTTAAAAAGCGAATTTAAGTAGCAGTGACAGGCGGTCGCTGAGTATCTGGTGAAGGCGATTGAGGGGACAGTGGCGTCTATCCGGGTGTCCTTGGACAGGATGGATAAGCGGTTAGAGGTACAGAGGGCGACGATCAAGAAGGTGGAGAGGTTCTCAATGGCCATCGCGATTGGATTGTCTCTTTGGAGGCAAGGATGGTGTTGCTGGCGGAGGAGCGGATGATGTTAAAGATCGAGGGCGACGATCTGGAGAATCGTTCCAGGTGGCAGAATTGAAGAGTTTTTGGGTTGCTGAGGTTTGGAAGGTACAAACACCGTGGATTACATCTTTAAGCTGTTTGGAAGGTTGGTGGGGGAGGGGATCTTTCCAACCCCTCCTGAGTTGGACTGGGTCCATCGATCGTTGAGGCAGAAGCCCAGATCAGGCAGGTGAGGTTTCTAAAAACAATCATTATCACTAAAGAGGTAATGTTGTATAAGCTAATGAGGCTAAAGGTAGACAAGTCTCCTGGCCCTGATGGAATGCATCCCAGGGTGCTAAAGCGATGGCAGGGGAAATAGCAAATGGTAATTTACCAAAATTCGCCAGACCCTGGAGCGGCTCTGGCAGATTAGAAAACAGCAAATGTAACGCCATTGTTTACAAAAGGAGGTAGACAAAAGGTGGGTAACCATAGGCCAGTTAGCTTAATTTCTGTAGTGGGAAAAATGCTTGAATCTATCATCAAGGAAGAAATAGCAGGGGCGGCACGTGGCACAATGGTTAGCATTGATGCCTATGGTGTTGAGAACCCGGGTTCGAATCCTACCCCTGGGTCACTGTCCGTGTGGAGTTTGCACATTCTCCCCATGTCTGTGTGGGATTCCCCCCACAACCCAAAGATGTGCAGCTTAGATAGATTGGCCACACTAAATTGCCCCTTAATTGGAAAAAAATAATTGGGTACTCTAAATTTGTTTTAAAAAAGGGAGAAATAGCAAGACATCTGGTTAGAAATTGTCCCATTGGGCTGACACAGCATGGGTTCATGAAAGGCAGGTCATGTTAAACTAATTTATTGGAATTCTTTGAGGAAATTTTGAGTGCGGTGGACAATGGGGAACCGGTGGATATGGTGTATCTGGATGTCCAGAAGGCATTCGACATGGTGCCGCACAAAAGGCTGTTGCATAAGATAAGGGTGCAGGGCATTAAGGGTAATGTCATTACCCGTATTAGCATGGATAGAGGATTGGTTAGCTAACAGAAAGCAAAGAGTGGGGATAAATGGGTGTTTTTCTGGTTGGTGATCAGTGGCTAATGGTGTACTTCACGGATCAGTTTTGGGACAGCAATTGTTTACAATTTCCATAGATGATTTGGAGTTGGGAACCAAGTGTAATGTGTGATAGTTTGCAGATGACACTAAGATGAGCAGTAAAGCGTGTAAAGGACATTGAAAGTTTGCTGAGGGATATAGATAGTTTAAGTGAGTGGGCAAGGATCTGGCAGATGGAGTACAATGTTGGTAAATGTGAGGTCATCCATTTTGGTAGGAATAACAGCAAAATGGACTATTATTTAAATGGTAAAAATTTGCAGCATGCTGCCGTGCAGAGGGACCTGGGTGTCCTTGCGCAAGAATCACAAAAAAGTTGGTTTGCAGATGCAGCAAGTAATTAAGAAGGCAAATGGAATTTTGTCCTTCGTTGCGAGAGGGAAAGAAGTTTAAAAGCAGGGAGGTTATGTTGCAGCTGTACAGGGTGCTGGTGAGGCCACACCTGGAGTAATGTGTACAGTTTTTGTCTCCTTATTTGAGAAAGGATATACTGGCACTGGAGGGGGCGCGGAGGAGATTTACCAGGTTAATTCCGGAGTTGAGAGGATTAGTTTATGAGGAGAGACTGAGTAGAACGTTGGTTAGGCCACATTTGGAACACTGTGTCCAATTCTGGTCACCACATTACCAGAAGGACGTGGAGGCTTTGGAGAGAGTACAGAAAAGGTTTACCAGGATGTTGCCTGGCATGGAGTGTATTAGCTATGAGGAGAGATTGAATAAACAGGGATTGTTCTCCCGAGAGAGACAGAGGCTGAGGGGCGACCCGATAGCCGTTTAGAAAATTATGAGGGGTATAGATAGGGTGAACAGCTGGAGACTTTTTACTCTTGTAATTGAAATTACAATTACAAGAGGGCACACGTTCAAGGTGAGGGGGATAAGTTCAGTGGAGATATGCGGGGCAAGTTTTTTTACACAGAAGGTGGTGGTGGCCTGGAATACACTGCCAAGCCACCTTTAAGACTTATCTAGATAGGCACATGAACAGACGGGGTATAGAAGGATACAAGCGGTTGGTCTAGATAGGATGTGTGATTGGTGCAGGCTTGGAGGGCCGAAGGGCCTATTCCTGTGTTGTACTGTTCTTTGTTCTAAGACTGGGACTATACCCATTGGAATTTAGAAGAATGTGGGGGGGGATCTGATAGAAACATACAAAATTATGAAGGGAATGGTTAAGATGGAAGCAGAGAGGTTGTTTCCACTGGCGGGTGAAACTAGAACTAGGGGGCAGAGCCTCAAAATAAGGGGGAGAAGATTTAGGACTGAGTATAGGAGGAACCTCTTCACCCAAAGGGTCATGAATCTGTGGAATTCCCGGCCCAGTGAAGCAGTTGAGGCTACCTCATTGAATGCTTTTAAGGCAAAGATGGATAGATTGTTGAACAGTAAAGGAATTAAGGGTTATAGTGAGCTGGCTCGAGGGCCCAGATGGCCTACTCCTGCTCCTAGTTCTTATGTTCTAGGCCCCCACGGATCATAATCACGTTCCTGGTCAAGGAACGGGTCCTGAGATGGGCGAAGGACCATTGAGATGGTAGGTGGGAGGGCCATGCCATCCGAATATATCAGAACGTTGAGCAGAACTGGCAAGAAGGTATTTAATAAGGCCAAGGCTGCGCTCTGTAAGAGCGACATGCGATTTGGGACGGTGTGCCCGGCCCGCCTTCGGGTCACTTGACAGAGACCATTATTTTGATGTGCCAGAGGAAACAAATGACATTGTTGATAGACACGGATTGGGGGGAAACTGAAGAGCTTGGGGACTGTAGTCTTTGCTGTTTGTTCATTGTTAAGTTCTTGTCTATCTGTATTTTTGTCTGGGATGGTTGTAAAAGTGGAGGAGGGCGCGATGTTGTTATGTGGCTTGTTGGTGGGGGTTGTACCTGGGCGAAATTGGGGGTCGTTTGATGTATTGTTCGAGGTGTTTGGGGGAGGGGCTTTGGGTGTGAACAAAGAATATTACAGCACAGAAACAGGCCCTTCGGCCCACCAAGCCTGCGCCAATCCAGATTCCTTATTTAGACCTATTGCTTATTGCCTAAACAATCTGTATTCCCCGCCTGTTCATGTGACTATCAGGATACATCTTAAACGTTGTTATCGTGCCTGCCACCACCACCTCTACTGGCAACGCGCTCCAGGCACCCACCACCCTCTGTGTGAAAAACCTTCCCCACACATCTCCCCTAAACGTTCCCCCATCACCTTGAACCTGTGCCCCCTCATCATTGAGTCTTCCACCCTGGGAAAAGGTTTCTGAAGAATCACCCTGTCTATACCTCTCATAATTTTGTAGACCTCAATCAGGTCTCCCTTCAGCCATCTTTCCAACAAAACAGTCCAAGTTTACTCAGCCTCTCCTCATAGCTATCACCCTCCAGACCATTCTCTCCAAAGCATCCACTTCCTTCTGGTAGTGTGGTGACCACAAACGCATGTAATATTCCAGATATGGCCCAACTAAAGTTTTATACAACTGTAACATGACCTGTCAACTCTTGTACTTAATGCCCCGGCTGATGAAAAAAAATGGTATCAGCCACAAACCCTGCCCTAATGCCCCCAAAACCGTCCCCCTCAGGTCTCTCCCCCCC
Source organism: Scyliorhinus canicula (assembly GCF_902713615.1). Classification (NCBI taxonomy): domain Eukaryota; kingdom Metazoa; phylum Chordata; class Chondrichthyes; order Carcharhiniformes; family Scyliorhinidae; genus Scyliorhinus; species Scyliorhinus canicula. Next base: position 25,828,316 of record NC_052152.1, on the reverse strand, counting down.
CGCCCCCCCCCCCCCACCCCCACCCCATAGACCTGAAAAAAGCTGACAAGAAAAAAGACTCCTTCTTCTCTCCTTCTCTCCCACCAACCAAACAAGCAGGGCTCACTGAACCTTGTCCAAAACAGGGTCAACAAGCCGCAGCCCCTACCCCCGCTTCACTCCCGTTCACGAGCTAAAATTTTACAACGGTAACCCCCCCACCCAGGATGTATGCTCAAAGAACACAGAGAAACGACCCACCCTCCGCCTGTCCCAGCTATGGAAGAGTAACCAAAACACAACACCCTCACAGTACTCAAACTCCCCCCGGGGGCCATGTATTCCCCATACTGTTATCCTGTCCACTACCCCCCCAGCAACTGTAGCCCCCCTCAGTCCCAGACATACAGCAGATACCTACTCCAACACATCCCAAACCAACCCCTCCCAACCGTCCCCATTAAAGTCCCAATCAATTCCAGTTAATCAAGTCCATGCTCCCTGACAAAAGCCTCCATCTCCTCCGATGAAACGCCACTCTCTACCTCGCCATGTACGCCACTCCAAACCACTCCTGAATAGCGCTGACTTTGCCTTATCAAAATAATAATAATAATCTTTATTATTGTCACAGGTAGGCTCACATTAACACTGCAATGAAGTTAGTGTGAAAACCCCCTCGTTGCCACATTCCGGCGCCTGTACGGGTACACTGAGGGAGAATTCAGAATGTCCACATTACCTAACATTCTTCACAGATTCTGATATATTTTTGCCGACAAGCTCCTTATCTCATACAATGGGCTGGTTTTGATAACCAAAATCCCCAGGTACCATGTTAAAAAGTCCAACAAACAAAGGCCATTGTAGGAGCTACCTTATGTGCGACCTTCTCCTCCCTGTCGCCACTGGAAGTCAAAAGTAGATCTTTAATGATCCAATGCAATGCCTTTGACCAATTCAAGCTGACCTACATGGTTTGAATTTTAGCAAAAGCTCGTCAGTAAGCTACGCCCTGGGCCATTTTCCATGGCACTGCCTCTGCCAATCAAAGTCCACTTGCCAACTAATCAACACACTCTTCTCATGCAGCATAAATTGTTGTTCCCTTTGCTATTGTATTCTTGAACATCTGTCCTGATGAGTGCTAGATGAAAAGCTTTGACAACACATCTCTTTTTTTCAGCGATACTCACAAGTTCTGTTATAGCAAATAGATTAAAATTCATTGTAGTGGTTTTAACATGGTCAACCACCATGGCTCAATCAACAGTTCAGAGATACTGGGCGCGATTCAACCAGCGTGTTGCGTCCAGCACGGATATGGGCGTGGCGGAAAAATAGCGGGAAAGGCCAAAATCGAGAGTCGTCCCCATATGCGAACCAGTTTGCAATTCACTCGGCCCGTTCCCGATGGCAAGTTCTGGATCTCACCCAAAAATGGCAATCATATCATTGAACCTTATTTGTCTTCATCTCAATCTCATTAGAGAGATTTAAGTTGACTGCAGCAGCCTCCAAGGAATTATGGGACTCGCCAACGAGAAATCACGGGGACGTCGTTTAGTTCTCCTTTTTAAAAACGTGAAGCTGCCGCAATAGCAGCTGTGGGGCAGTGGGGAGGAGGTCAGTAGCCACTCCCATTTTCTGGCATGCAGCTCTAGGGCACCAGAGCTATTGGTGCAATGCTTGGGGTGGGGAGCGGGGTGGGAAAACCCTTAGGGGCGTTGTGCTTGGTTGGAGGGCTGGCGCATTCCAGTTCGGGGGTCACTCCTGGGCCAGGGAGGGTTCAGGAGCTTTGCATCTGTGAAGCCTTCAAGCTATCTTTAAGTATTGTGGCGACCCGTAGCAGGGACAATCACAGCTTCAACCAGTCTGCCCCACCAAACACTTCCAGGTCAGAGCCTCGTGCCTTCAATGTTGAAATTCAATTTCACTCCTGTTGACTGTGAGTAGCCTCTAGCTTCACAGCTGACGGCTATTTCAAATGAGGAATTAGCCTTGTTAGTTGTGAGAACCCTTCATAGCTGCGGGTTGTGTCTGCTGCTTGCTCCCGCTGATGGCTGCAAATGCCTGGAAGCTGCTGTTTTCTTCCTTTTCTGTAGCTGGAAAGAAGGACACTTTTTTCTAAGATACCTGGGTCCTGGAACACCGGGTTCAGGGGGATGGAGGAGTCCAGAAGGGAATCCGGTTTGAAGCAAGAAGACGCTGCGGGACCTGGTGCGCGACATTGATCCAAATGGGCCACCTGATGATGCCGTTGAATAAATGCTTTTGCAGATTGCCGATGCTTTTATTGCTGATGTGGTGAGTGCTACATGTAACTGCCACATTACCGCGGGTTAAACACGCTGGAAGTCAAGAATGTTCAACTGCATTTTGAGAGCCAGTGAATTTCGGTTTTGGTTGCGGTGAGATTGGGCCGTGTGGGAGGGGCCTGCACAGCTGCGACTCCTGGATGGAGAATGGCACTGATACATGGAGCAAGTCACACATTGATGGCAAGATCATTTCTACAACAAACTTCTGGACATGACATCCTCAGGCTTATCCTCCGTTTCTGTTGAGGAACCTGCAAGAGGTCATACCGTGTGTTTTGTTTTTTTGTGTGAAAATGAGCTAATATAGCTTTGTATTGGTACCAATAAGAAATGGTGATGTTTCCTTGCTGTCTAATGTCAAGTGTGAGATGTGGAATGTTGCGGGGTTGATTTTCAAATCTTTGTTACTGTTGACCATTTGATAAACAAAATATTCTCAACTCACACGTGCCGACTCCATGGTGCACATGGCCTTGCCTCACAGGGTGATTACTGCATTGCATCTCCACGAAACGTTGAAGCCTGAACTATGGGCCTGAACTCTAGGAGTGTCAGCACCATAAAGGCAGCTGCCAACAATCGAACACTAAAGAGCTGGGCTTCCTCACTGGGGATCCTCTCGTGACCAAGGGCCAAGTGCGTGGATCAGGGGAGGGCACCTGAGCACGGTCTCACAAATGTTCCCGGCAGAGGTCTGGGGAGTCTGGATTTGGCTGGGGATGAGTAGGCAGAGCAAGGTTCGCTGGCACAACTGGCTCGCTGGATGGCACTCTGAGAGAAGGCGGGACAGTCATGGTAAGGGTGGGGTGGGGTCTTATTGGATTTGAGGGTCCTGGGATAGAAGCCCTACAGTTTCTCTCCTTCTCCAATTCCGTCCAGATTAAAAATGATTGTGGATGTGGATCCTGCAGAGGCTGCCCCCATGTGCCCGGAGGAAGCCGAGGTGGGCAGACACCGTAGAAGGTGGCAGCAGCGTAGACGCAGGTTGGAGGCGGCACCCCATGTGCAGGTGGTTGCCCCACACCCTGAAGACTGGGTTTCCCATCAGGCCGAGGAGGAACTCGGAAGGGGAAGTCAGTGATGGCCCAAGGTGCACAGGTGTTCTTTATCTTTCAATGAGGTGATGGACAGCATATGCCGCAGGAGACTCCATCTTAACAAAGAGGCAGTGCCATCTGTGCCATGTTTTGGTGGACATGGCATCCCGTGGAGGAGGACACCTGCTCCAGGTGATGTGAACGTCACCACTGCGCTGAACTGTTATGTAATCGGCTCATTCCAGGGCTTTGTGCGGCATTTCTCAACCTACAGCCCACAGGTGCATCCGGGCGATCATGGATGCCGTGCGTGCCCAGGCATCCAATTACATCAACTTTGAGCTACACCAGGCCCACCAAGATGCCCGGGCTGCAGGATTCTTTGCCATCGTCAGGATGCCCCAGGTCCAGGAGCAATAGCTGGCACACATCGCCTTGCACACAATAGAGCATCAGGGAGTGTCCTGCCCTTTATTAACAGAAAGGGGTTTCCCTCCTTCAATGTTCAGGTTGTGTGTGATCACCGCCTCGTGTGCAGGCTACCCAGGGAGCATGCATGACAGTTACATTCTGGGGCACATGGAGATCCCCATCGTCTTCGAGGACCATCCCAGGTTGGCTCTCAGGAGAAAAGGATTACCTGCTGAGGTCTTGGCTGGTGACGCTGGTGAGGAGGTCTGACACCGAGGCAGAGACATATAGAACATAGAACAGTACAGCACAGAACAGGCCCTTCGGCCCTCGATGTTGTGCCGAGCAATGATCACCCTACTTAAACCCACGTAACCCGTATACCCGTAACCCAACAATCCCCCCATTAACCTTACACTACGAGCAATTTAGCATGGCCAATCCACCTAACCCGCACATCTTTGGACTGTGGGAGGAAACCGGAGCACCCGGAGGAAACCCACGCACACACGGGGAGGATGCGCAGACTCCACACAGACAGTGACCCAGCCGGAAATCGAACCTGGGACCCTGGAGCTGTGAAGCATTGATGCTAACCACCATGCTACCGTGAGGCCCCTAATATAATGAGGCCTATGCTGCCATCCGTGCTGTCTTTGAGCGGTGCATCGGGCTCCCCAGTGTCCACTCGGTCTTCCTCAATCTTCTTGATCCTCCGTGGTCTACTGCTGCATGTAGTTGTATCCCCAGGATGCACTTCAGGAGTGAAGCAGCTTGCTGCTTTCCGTGCCCTGTGGTCTTTGATGCCCTTGGCAGTCATTCTCTGGAGGGCCTGGAGCCAGAGGGCCGCGGCCGACTTACCGGTTTCGATGCCTGGACCGCTCTGGTGGTACCCTGCAGTATAAGCCCCCAGAGGATCTCCCGTTTGTGGTGGTCAGTTGTGCCCTCCACAACCTGGCACTGCCCTTGCTGGAGGAGAAAGGGGGACATACGGCCTCGACTGAGGAGGGGGCGGGCCAGGAGGGTCTGGAGGGCGAACCCATCGGGAGCCAGAGGGTGGAAGACAGGCAGCGGCAAAGGTCCGACACACCCAGAGGACCAGGGAGGCCCTCGCCCTCACAAGATAGGACGAGGCTGTGTCCATCAGCTCAACCCCTCCCCCCAACTTCCCTCCTTCCCTCCCAATCCCCCTCCCATTTCCCTCCTTCTCCCAAGTTCCACTCCCCCCATTTCTCTTCTAACCCCCAATATCCCCTCTCCATCACACCGCTCCCTTCCCTGCCACCCAGTTTCACCCTCCAAGAGTCTGTGTAACACCCCAGAGTGCTGGGCCTGGGTCAGCACTGTCAGCGGGTCAATATACAGGGCAGGAGAGTGATGACCACTCGCTGTGTGGGTAACTCTGGCTCCTCAGTTTGTGTTAAAGTCTGACTCCTGTCTTTCTGCTGTCAGCGCTCACACACCCATCACCTGAACGGGGTCTGCATCGGGGGCTTTTGTTCTTGGCCACTGTACCGGGAGGGGTGGTGGGAGTGGAGGAAAACAAGGGGTGGGGGGGGGGCAGGCAGGCCCACTGTGAAGATTAACGGGACAGAGGCTTAACATGTATCAGATGTTACAAGTTTTAATCGTGAACAATAGACATTTCTATTCCCCCTGGCTACAGATAGCGATTGCCCCCCTCCCCCCCCCCCCCCCCCCCCACCTTCCCCTTCCACCGCAGTATCCACTCGGTGTTCCTCAATCTTCTTGATCCTCCGTTGTCTACTGCCACATGTCGTGTGTCCCCAGGATGCACATCAGGGGTGGATGCAGCTTGCTGCTTTCCGTGCCCTGTGGTCTTTGATGCCCTTAGCAGTCATCCTCTGCAGGGCCTGGAGCCAGAGGGCCCTGGCTGGCTTACCGGTGCCACCGGCATCGCCGTAGCAACATGTTCTGCCGGTGCCCATGAGGTGTGCTGGTGTCAGCAGCGGGGGGGATTCAAGAGAACCGGAGTCCCCCCGCCGATCTCCTTGGTGGAAGGCCCCGGGTTGGTCGCCAGCGTTTCCTCCTTTCTGACGGTGCCGACAGTCCCTAGGGATCTCCATGGGATGGTGGGGCAGCTGGAGTCAACTCCAGAGGCCTCTGGGTCATCTGGGTCTGCCAATCCTGGCGGCTACAAAGAGAGGGCATTGTGAGCCACATTCCTGATGTGTTAGGAGGGGTCTATAGCAGGTGGCATGTGTGGGCACCGTACCTGGACATGAAGGGGTTGTGGGTGCCAGTAGGCAGTGAGGAACAAGCATGAAGATCTGTGTGGGGAGGGTCCGAGGTGGCAGCCAGTGATCTGTGGGGTGGGGTGGGGGGGGGGGGGGGGGGAGCGATTCTGGAATTTGAGGGGTGGCAGGTGGAACTTACCCTTGCTGCTCGGTGGAGGTCGTTAGTCTTCCGACATTGTATGGCGGTCCTCGGGCAGCACGGTAGCATGGTGGTTAGCAAAAATCTTCACAGCTCCAGGGTCCCAGGTTCAATTCCTGGCTGGGTCACTGTCTGTGTGGAGTCTGCACGTCCCCCCTGTGTGTGCGTGGGTTTCCTCCGGGTGCTCCGGTTTCCTCCCACAGTCCAAAGATGTGCGGGTTAGGTGGATTGGCCATGCTAAATTGCCTGTAGTGTCCTAAAAAGTAAGGTTAAGGGGGGGTTGTTGGGTTAGGGGTATAGGGTGGATACATGGGTTTGAGTAGGGTGATCATTGCTCGGCACAACATCGAGGGCCGAAGGGCCTGTTCTGTGCTGTACTGTTCTATGTTCTAAACTGACAGCCGCTGTCACTGCCTCCCAGATGGCATTGTTGACCCCCTCGAGGGAACAGGATGTCCCATCTCGTATTGACGGCTTTGAGAAGGCTGGCCAGGTCGACATTGCCAAAGCGAGGATCAGGTCTGCGTGCTGCCATGCGTGTGCGTTGACTGGGAGTGAGTAACCTTGGTAACGGTGAGGCGCTGAGACGCAAGTCAGGCGGAGACAGCCAGTAATGGCTAGAGGCTCATGGGGGTTCATTTTCGGCCCTGTTGAATATGGGCCGCGATCTCTCCATCGCGGCTGTCGAGAAACACCCCACCAATCATGCCCAGAATGACACTTAGAAATGTTTCCGTTGAATTGGGGCCTAAATCTGGAAGTAGTATCTCGTCTTTATGACCCACATACTCAGCTAAACTTGCTGAGCCACTAGTGATGCTCTTTTTTCCCTTTATGTACCCTTTCTTTACAAAAGGGAAATTTTTCCATGCCTCCGAAGGTGGGGGAACCGCCAAATCTTGTTCACATTGCATGTTCACCAAAGGTAAAACTGCAATGATTCTGTGTCAGCTGTGGCTCAGTGGTAATAGTCACAGAAAGTTCTGGAAAAGCTCAGCAGGTCTAGCAGCTTCTGTGGAGAGACAATTTCTTTGTTCCGAAGGAGTCATATCGGACTCCAAATATTAACTGTTTTTGTCTCCACAGATGCCGCCAGATTTTTCTGTGTTTCCCATAATTTTTCTGCTGTTATTTCAGATTTGGCTTCTATTTCAGCAGTAATAATCCTGCCTCCAAATCTAGGGGATTGTGGGTTCAAGGCCCACTCCAGGGGTTTTGTGCACAACATCTAAACTGACCCCCCCCCCCCCCCCCCAATATGGCAGAGATGCAGTGCTGTACTGTTTTTTTTGTTGATTGACTTGATTTATTGTCACATGTACCGATGTACAGTGAAAAGTATTTTTCTGTGGCTGAGGGGACATTCACAGTACGTATATAGGAGACAAAAGAATAATCAACAGAGAACATTGACAAATGGTACATCGACAAACAGTGATTGGTTATAGTGCGGAACAAGGGGCCAAACAAAGCAAATACACGAGCAAGAGCAACATAGGGCATCGTGAATAGTGTACTTACAGGGAACAGATCAGTCCGAGGGGGAGTCGTTGAGGAGTCTTGTAGCTGTTGGGAAGAAGCTGTTCCTATGTCTGGATGTGCTGGTCTTCAGACTTCTGTACTTACTGCCTGATGGAAGGGTCTGGAAGAAGGCAATGCCTGGGTAGGAGGGGCCTCTGATAATGCTGAGGCAGAGGAAGGTGTAGACAGATTCAATGTGGGGGCGGAAAGCTTATGTGATGTGTTGGGCTGAGTTCACCACACTCTGTAGTTTCTTGCGAATCTTGGGCCGAGCAGTTGCCATACCCAGGCTGTGATGCAGCCGGATAGGATGCTCTCTATCGCACATCTGAAGCTAATTTCTTTCGCTTCCGTAGGAAGTAGAGATGTTGTTGGGCTTTCTTGACTGCTGCATCAACATGAGTGGACCAGGACATACTGTTGGCGAAGGTAACCCTCAGGAACTTAAAGCTATCGATCATCGGGCAGCAGGGTATCATGGTGGTTAGCATAAATGCTTCACAGCTCCAGGGTCCCAGGTTCGATTCCTGGCTGGGTTGCTGTCTGTGTGGAGTCTGCACGTTCTCCCCCTGTGTGCGTGGGTTTCCTCCGGGTGCTCCGGTTTCCTCCCACAGTCCAAAGATATGCGGGTTAGGTGGATTGGCCATGCTAAATTGCCCGTAGTGTCCTAATAAAAGTAAGGTTAAGGGGGGGGTTGTTGGGTTACGGGTATAGGGTGGATATGTGGGTTTGAGTAGGGTGATCGTGGCTCGGCACAACATTGAGGGCCGAAGGGCCTGTTCTGTGCTGTACTGTTCTATCTATCCATCTATCTCCACTTCGGAGCCATTGATGCAGACGGGAGTGTGTGTCATGCTACACTTCCTGAAGTCGATGATCAGTTACTTGGTCTTTCCAACATTTAGAGAGAGGTTGTTTTTGATGCACCATGCAACCAAGTGATTTATCTCCCTCCTGTAGTCTCATTTGCCGTTGTTTAGATACGGCTCACCACAATCGTATCATCTGCAAACTTATAGATTGAGTTGGAGTTAAATCTTGCCACACAGTCATGTGTATATAGGGAGTACAGTAGAGGACTGAGCACACATCCTTGCGGGGCCCCGGTGTTGAGGACTATTGTGGAGGAGGTGCTGTTGCCTATCCTGACAGATTGTGGTCTGTTGGTGAGGAAGTCGAGGATCCAGCTGCACAGGGAGGGGTCAAGTCCAAGATTGTGGAGTTTGGTTATTAGTCTTGTCAGGATGATGGTGTTGAAGGCGGAGCTGTAGTCTATGAACAGGAGTCTTACATAGGTGCCCTTGTTGTTGTTTTTAATAAGACATAACTTAACATGCCATATGTCCTCTCAGGTGGAAATACATGTATAGATACATAGAAAATAGAAACAGGAGGGGACCATTCGGCCCTTTGAGCCTGCTCCGCCATTCATTATGAGCTGATCATCAAGTTCAATAAAAGACTACATGGCACTATTTGATGAGCAGGGGAATTCTTCCTATCTCCTACGCAATATTAATTCCTCAACCAACACTGAAAAACAGATTGTCTGTTCATTAGCCCATTCTGTTTGTGAATCCTTGCTTTCCTTTAAATTGCTGCCAAGTTTTTTTTACATTACCATGTGACTGCATTTCAAAAAAGTAACTTCATTAACTCAAATACTTTGGGTCAGCCTGAGGCCATGAAACCATGCTGAATTTTTTTTTTTGTTCTTCGTTTACATCAGCGTGGCCATCATTATGACTAACCAGCGTTGAGTGCCCAACCCCAATTACTCCTGAAGGGGGTCTTGTGGCGCAGTGAGTAGTGTCTCTGCCCCTGAACCAAAGCTCGGATGGGAGTCCCACCCCAGGACTTGATGGCCAAGGAAGGTGCGTTCCTAACTCGGCCAAACAGGTGGAGTCTGTCAAACCGCAAATCCATCCAGCAGGCCAATGGCTGGTGGTCAGGCAGGAGAGAGCCCTGGCCAGCCATGCTTGATGTGGAGTGGCGCTGTTCAAGCTATAAGCCTCTGGCGACAGATGAGTGACCTGTCCCGGGAATTACTAGCTATGGAAACAGACAAAAGCCTGCCTTAGTGCACCACGAGGTGTGGGAAGAGAAAGAAGAATTGCTATTGAAAATGTGTCTTTCCTGACCCACCGTAGTTTGTGCCATGTAGGTACACCCAGTGCTGTTAGGAATGGAGATACACATTGTTTTATCGCTCATCACTTACGTGCCTCTAGAAGCTGGTGATGTGTCTTCTCCTTGAACCACTGATCAACTTATGTAAGGAATGCAAGGATTTTAATCCAGTAACAATAAAGGACTAGTAGTGTGACCAGGAACTGACTGGCTACATTAACTTTGATAGGCAAGAATAAAATCCCTGGTAACAATCTCAATAGGTCTTTCACCAATTTTCTGCTCGCCAATTGGGGGAACCTCTCAAGAAATTTCCCAGTTTTATGTCCAGCTGAAGATTGGATCTGAGTGGTTGTGCAGTGTGCCTATGGTCTTGCCATTCTTGTCCTTCCTAGTGATAGAGATTGCATTAAAGCAAGTTGCTACGCAGCATCTTGTAAATTGTAAATACAGCAGCCATAGTGTGCAGTCCAGTGCCCCAGATACAGGCCTGGATGCTGTCAAAGTTGGTGTAGCTGGTGAAACATTCCATCACATGCCTGAGCTTTGCAGATGGCAGAGGGACGTTAAATTGGGAGGTTAGCTAGGCATCGGGATCACCAACCTCCAGCCTTGCTATTTTAGTCAGTGTACCTACGGCTGGCCCAGTGAAGTTTCTGCTCAATAAGTGGCCTCAGTAGTTCTTTGGACAACTTCTTGTTGGGAGATGCCTAGCAACAATGTGGCACAAATAATTTGTGAGCTCGAGCCTGCACATTATTCAAATTTTGTTAGCGCAGGTTGCTTCATTATAAGCTGGAACTAAACAGTGGAGTTGCCAACAAACAGCCGCACTCCTTACTTCATGATCAAAGAAAGATCAGAGAGGAAACACCCAAGGATGGTTGGAATTGGAATCTTGCGCCAGTGGACTTCTGCAAGATATAACTTTCAACAACTGTCCATGTTCCTTTCTATCAGGTTATGAGTCAAGCTACTGAAAAACTACCCGGAAATCGCAGTGGCGTGGCCCACTCACAGCAGGCCATGGTTGGGTGCATGGCGGCATTGCCCAGGCCCTGGCTACTGTGGCACAGACACATAGGGAGGTGGCCCAGTCCCAGAGGGAGATGACCCAGTCACAGGCTGATATGACACAAACCCAGAAGGCGGTGGCAGTTACTGGGTGATGTGGCGCAATCCCAAACGGAGATGGTCCACCCCCGGTGCTCCATGGCCGCGAGCATGCAGACCCTGGGCGAAACCAGAGTGGGCCTCCAGCACTGGCAGTGCCAGGTGGAGGGGGAGCCTCAGGGGATAGCTCCGCTTGCATCCCCGTCCCATAGATTAGCGTGAGGGCCATCAGGCACGCAGAAGAGGAGGAAGTGATGGGGCCATGCCGGTATCCTTCAGGGGAGATGCCGGAACACCGCAGCACCCCCCCCCCCCCCCCCCATGTCCCTGGTGCATCTGGTGGGCAGCGGGCAGAACAAGGCAGCACCACGCCACCTGGGGCACCAGAACAGCAGTCGGGCCCACCCAGGCCCGGGCACCCCAGAAGACGCCTACCACAGGGACCCATGTTATCATAGAATTTACAGTGCAGGAGGCCATTCGGCCCATCGAGCCACATTGTTGCGGGGGGGGGGAAGAGGAAGGGGAAGGGAGGGGGGGAGGGGGAGGAGGGGAGGGAGGGGGAGGAGAGGGGGGAAGAGGGGGAGGGAAGGGGAGGGGGAAGAGGGGGTGGGGAGGAGGGAGGAGGGGCGAGGGAAGAGGGGGAGAGGGGGAAGAGGGGGAAGAGGGGGGAGGGGGGAAGAGGGGGGAGGGAGAGGGAGGGAGGGAGAGGGGGGATGGGGAGGGAGGGGGAGGGGGGAGAGTAAAGCCATAGTGTATTCTAATTCAATTTTTTCATGTTTCATAAATGTTTTTTCCTTATTGATATAACTAATCAGCGGTCATGCGCCTTTGCTCCTCCACAAGAAAATTAAAGTTACGGACTTTTGAGCCAAGGTTCCAATCTGGAACCTTCCCATCCAGTTACAACATCAACTGGGATCATAACAAAAGATGCGGAGTTGCAGTGGCGAGTCACCGGAAGGTTGGGGCCATGCTTGTGGATGGAACCAAGGTGGCGCGCAAAGTGGTCACCGAGTCTGCGCTTAGTCTCCCATCATTGGGGTGATGTAGTTTTAATGCAGTCGAATAGCTTGGCCGAATGTAGAACTGAAAAATACATATATTGTTATCTGGTGGGACCATTGTTACTGTTCTCAACACATGGCTGGTGTAGATATCAGGTGGCAAAGGAATCAGGTTCAGCTGGGGTGCCCCCTTGCTGTCTAATAGCCCTCTAACACACACCATCTCAGCTTAGACACAGGCGGCACGGTAGTACTGTTAGTGGTTAGCACTGTTGCTTCACAGCTCCAGGGTCCCAGGTTCGATTCCCAGCTTGGGTCACTGTCTGTGCGGAGTCTGCACGTTCTCCCCGCGTCTGCTCTGGTTTCCTCCCACAGTCCAAAGATGTGCAGGTTAGGTGGATTGGCCATGTTAAATTGCCCCTAGTGTCCAAAAAGTTTAGGTGGGTTTACCGGGTTACGGGGATTGGGCGGAGGTGTGGGCCTAAGTAGGGTGCTCTTTACAAGGGTCGGTGCAGACTCGATGGGTCAATGGCCTCCTTCTGCACTGTAAATTCTATGATTCTACGCCAAAAAAATACATTGGATGAGAAGGATCCCATGGAACCATAATATGAATGAGCACATACAGAGGCATGGTAACACAAGTAGTTAGCACTGTTGCTTCACAGCGGCAGGGACCCGAATTCGATTCCTGGCTTGGGTCACTGTCTATGGGTTCTCCCTGTGTCTGTGTGGGTTTCCTCCGGGTGCTCCGGTTTCCTCCCACAAGTCCCGAAAGATGTGCTGTTAGGTGATTTGGACATTCTGAATTCTCTCTCCGTGTATCCAAACAGGCGCCGGAGTGTGGCAACTAGGGGATTTTTCACAGTAACTTCATTTCAGTGTTAATGTTAGCCTACTTGTAACAACAATAAAGATTATTATGTTCCAGTTGGCAAAAGTAATGAGATTTTAAAAAACACACCAGTAATTCAAAACTTCTCATCTTTAATAAAGTAACCCCTCCAACAGCTTTCAATACAGAATGGATTGGATATATATTCTTTTAAATATTTAAATGTCTTACGACATGAGATTATTTCTTTCTAGAATGCAATTTCTCTTCGTAGTTGGGTTGGATCTTCCCTGGGCAGGTTTCATCAGTCTCTGGGATGCCGTGTTTGAGTATCGAAGGTCTGATTACATCAATGTCACGTCCTAAGTGATCCAACATGGTTGGGATAATGGTAGTAGGGGCATCAAAATCCACTAGGAAATATCTGAAATAAACAAAAGATCATAAGCAAACTCACTTTAAATAAAAGACTATTTTTCGAGCCTACAACCATCCCCTATGGACATCTGGATAACTGAAAGATGATCAGATACACCACTGCAATAGATGTTGTGGGCATAAAATCGCTCCTACATTTTCTTCCCATCCCAAAATAGTTTAATTTTAAATCCTCTTTCGATACTAAGTTAATTCATTCATTTTAGTCAGGGAATTCTATAAATTAAGAAACAAATCGAACATGATCATGTAAGCAAAATCTTGTGTCGAGAAATAGATCAGCTTTGATCTCAATACTGCTACACTCCCCACACAAAGTAGCAGCTGACTGCCCGACAGTCCGCCTCATGTTTAAGGTTATTCTGATACTGGGCTGAATGTAACCAACCCTTTGGAAGCAGGCAGCAGGGACGGCTGGTCAGATGGCAAGGGGCTGGCTCGGGGGTGCGGTAGAGAGAGGGGGAGAGAGAGAGAGGGAGAGGAGGATAGGGAGGGGAATAGGGAGAGAGAGTGTGTCTGACCCCTTCCGACAGTATTTCGGCAGTGGTGGGAACTTCAGCGTCCACTGGATGGTCACCTCACGAAATGAAATGAAATGAAATGAAATGAAAATCGCTTATTGTCACGAGTAGGCTTCAATGAAGTTACTGTGAAAAGCCCCTAGTCGCCACATTCCGGCGCCTGTCCGGGGAGGCTGGTACGGGAATCGAACCGTGCTGCTGGCCTGCTTGGTCTGCTTTAAAAGCCAGCGATTTAGCCGAGTGAGCTAAACCAGCCGAGTGAGCTAAACCTCACGCACCTCTGCTGGCATTTTACTGGTGACAAGAGGAACTGACACGGCACAGGGGGTGCCAGGCAAATCATGGCAGTGTCCCAGCGGGTTCCTGGGCAGGCTGAGGAGATAGAGAGAGGGGGAGCCTCCTTTCTGGTCATCCCATGATCCACAAAGAGAAGAAATACACACTAAATTGTTAAACTTTAAAAGCATTAGAGAGACTGGGGTTTATTTTCATGGAAATAAGGTATGACTAAACTTTCATGTATAACTGGTTAGGTCATAGTTAGAATATCATGCCCAACCTTAATGCCTTAACTTAATATATGAAGGCCATGAAGGGGATACACAGATTGATGAAGGAAAAACATGGATTAGTATTAACAGTGACCAGGGAACTTGAGTTCCTGATTAGCATATTCAAGGACTCATTTAAATTTTCAACTAGATGGGAGAAAGAAGTGGAGATTAGATAAAGATGTTTAAACTGATTTGTGGAAGACGGTCCATAAGCGTTAAAGTGGAAGTGGATGGTTTGTAATAGGAAAATTAATAAAGGATAAAAGGAAAGTGAAAAGCACTAAATGATTAGCTCTCTGAGAACTCCATAGATTTAACAGGTGTAATAGGCCAAATGGCCTCCAACCTCTGCTGTTGGATAGAGAGAGAGAAATGAGTTCACATTGGGCTTGAAATGCGATGGTCAGGAATGAGTTTTAGGTGCAACATACTGTGCGAGATCTGAAACAGACAATGAGTCCGCAAAGCAGGAAACTAACACCTTATGGAAGTCTGCTTCCAAATTTGGTGGAAACTGATGAAGCGTGAATCGCACACCCTCCACTCGGCTGATCCGAATGTATGGGTTACCGTGACGATGCTTCTTAAAGGGACTGCCTTGAGGCAGCTGGCAACACTTTTGATTAAAAAAACCTTACTGTAGTGTGGAGCGAGAATATTGTGTGTCTTTGTCAGCCTGGGCTCATTCTCTCCAGCTCACATCACAGTCCCTGGATTGAACGGGCTGGAAGCCAGCATCCAACCAATCGCTTTGACAGGTTCCTGGCCAGCAATGCTGCTCCGGGGATGACCAGGTTGTGTCCGCAGCTCGCCAGTTTTATGGAGGTGAGGCCCGAGGCCCAATCTGGGACAAGCTCGGTGGGAAGCTGGGTCCCAGGCACAAGGGTCTATTTTGTCCCCGATTCTGGCACAGAGCGGGTTTCCTAGCTCAGGACATAACTAAGCATTTTTATAGAAGTGCACCTCAAAAGAAGCAGCTGGTAAATGAAATAGATTCTGTTTGTGCACAGCAGCAAGCAAATCTCATAACCGGCAATTGGTTACGGTACATTTTTGCTTGTGCTGAGTTGTTAAATGAACTGTAGTCAAGAGAACAAAGGTCAAAATGTTCCCGAGTTCAGGCCAATCACAGTGACCCCTGCCAATAAAGCCAATGAATATCATTACAAGTTCACGAGAGCAGCAAAGTAAAGGGTCCTCTAATGATCTGTACTGCCGTCGCTGTTGGAGGCATAGAGGGGAAGTGTACGTTATAATTAGGCGCTTGTAATTATATGGCTGCACTGTTGCTTTAGGTTAAAATAATTAGTTAAAAGGAGACAGACATGTTGCATGAAGTAGCTTCCTAGTCTTTAATTCAAGATATGGTTTACAAATACCAAGATGAAAAGAATAAAGGAAATCCAGGCGGTGAACAGAAATTATATATATTTACTTTTTAACATTTAAAAAGTTGGAGTAATTACTGTCACTGGTCACAATATAGCCCAAGAAATTTATTCCCCATGTGAATCCTTATTTACCCAATAGCTCATTTTGCAATACTTGGCAGCAATACAGAATGGATTTTTCCACACTGATAAGCAGTTTTGGAGCAGTAATGAAAGTTAAAAGGAATCTGGCTTTGCTGATTGGATTACATTGCGTACTCTTCCACACAGTTACTTCCTCAAACAACACGCAGTGAAACTTTCCGCACAGAATTCTTTTCAGGCCTAAAGGTCTCTCCTCAGCCCATACAGTCTCCATTGACAGGATCCTCCACTTTGCTGGCAGTGTCCCCACGCCAGCGGGTTTCCCCACGGTATGGGGATGGCCACAATGGGAAACCTCATTAGCCTGCTGCCGGCAGGAGCGTGCCACACAGAAAAATGGGGCTGGCGGGCCTCCGCGCCAAAATCGCAATTGGCGCGGGGGAGAATGGGCGTTGCCGGCAAAATCCGGCGCTACGCCACTCCGCAATTCCCCGGTCCCCGGAGAATCGCCACAAATTGCGCATGCGCGGTCTACACGGCGTAGGTAGTGGGCCATTGATAGAGGCCCCTGTGGTGATTCTCCGAGGACAACTGGCCGAATTCCCGATGCCGTGGTTCTAACCACGTTTTGCCCGTCGGGAACGGCCGGTGGCGGCTGCAGGCTCAGTCCGTGGCCGCCCTGGTGGGGGTGGGTGGGGGGGGGGGGGGGGGGGGGGGGGGGGGGATGGGGGGGACTCACTGAAGACCAGGCAAGCAATCAGGCCGCACCGATTCTCAGGTGCGCGGGGGGGGGACCTGCATTCCTGGTGCCGCTCCGCGGGCTGAGTCCACCATGTCGCACAGAGCGGCCACCGCACATGCGCGGATTCCCAACTGGAAGTGCAGGGCCCCACTCTGTGCCAGAATGCTTTCTTAAGGAAAGTCCAGGGTGAAACACCCACGGTTTGACGCTAGCATGGGGACATAACCCTATTATTGGAGAATCCCACCCCAGATCTTCCGATATAACTTTTGTCTTTAAGTAATGTGCAAAGCCATAGAGAGGAGTTAGTAACCGGGATTGATGGCAAAGAAGGGAATGATTGTGAGGAGGACAGACTCGAGATGCAGGCTGAAATGCTAGTAAAATCAGACGTTCTCATCTCAAATCATGCAGCAACGTTCCCCAGCCACGAGAACAGCAGGAACATCAAGTCGGAGCAATGAAAGGGGAGGGAGAAAGACTAGCACAGCCACAATGGGCCAAATGGCCTCCTTTGAGCCATGAATCCTCTATGGAGGGTGTCATTGTAAATTGGAAGTGGAGAGGATAGTATGACCATTAACAGAGTGGAAGGAAAACACTTTGTGAACTGGCGGGAGGGGGTAGATGCATGGCAATGTGAACTGGAGGGAGGGGGTAGATGCATGACAATGTGAACTGGAGGGAGGGGGTAGATGCATGGCAATGGGAACTGGAGGGAGGGGGTAGATGCATGGCAATGCAAACTGGAGGGAGGGGGTAGATGCATTGCAATGTGAACTGGAGGGAGGGGGTAGATGCATGGCAATGCAAACTGGAGGGAGGGGGTAGATGCATGGCAATATGAACTGGAGGGAGGGGGTAGATGCATGGCAATGTGAACTATAGGGAGGGGGTAGATGCATGGCAATGTCAACTGGAGGGAGGGGGTCGATGCATGACATTGCAAACTGGAGGGAGGGGGTAGATGCATGGCAATGTGAACTATAGGGAGGGGGTAGATGCATGGCAATGTGAACTATAGGGAGGGGGTAGATGCATGGCAATGTGAACTGGAGGGAGGGGGTAGATGCATGGCAATGTGAACTGGAGGGAGCGGGTTGATGCATGGCAATGTGAACTGGAGGGAGGGGTAGATGCATGGCAATGGGAACTGGAGGGACGGGGTAGATGCATGGCATTGTGAACTGGAGGGAGGGGGTAGATGCATGGCAATGGGAACTGGAGGGAGGGGATAGATGCATGGCAATGCAAACTGGAGGGAGGGGGTAGATGCATGGCAATGGGAACTGGAGGGAGGGGGTAGATGCATGGCAATGTGAACTGGAGGGAGGGGGTAGATGCATGGCAATGCAAACTGGAGGGAGGGGGTCGATGCATGACATTGCAAACTGGAGGGAGGGGGTAGATGCATGGCAATGTGAACTATAGGGAGGGGGTAGATGCATGGCAATGTGAACTATAGGGAGGGGGTAGATGCATGGCAATGTGAACTGGAGGGAGGGGGTAGATGCTTGGCAATGCAAACTGGAGGGAGGGGGTAGATGCATGGCAATGCAAACTGGAGGGAGGGGGTAGATGCATGGCAATGTGAACTGGAGGGAGGGGGTAGATGCATGGCAATGTGAACGGGAGGGAGGGGGTAGATGCATGGCAATGTCAACTGGAGGGAGGGGGTAGATGCATGGCAATGCAAACTGGAGGGAGGGGGTAGATGCATGGCAATGCAAACTGGAGGGAGGGGGTAGATGCATGGTAATGTGAACTGGAGGGAGGGGGTAGATGCATGGCAATATGAACTGGAGGGAGGGGGTCGATGCATGGCAATGTGAACTATGGGGAGGGGGTAAATGCATGTCAATGTGAACTGGAGGGAGGGGGTAGATGCATGGCAATATGAACTGGAGGGAGGGGGTCGATGCATGGCAATGTGAACTATAGGGAGGGGGTAGATGCATGGCAATGCAAACTGGAGGGAGGGGGTAGATGCATGGCAATGCAAACTGTAGGGAGGGGTAGATGCATGGCAGTGTGAACTGGAGGGAGGGGTAGATGCATGGCAATGTGAACTGGAGGGAGGGGGTAGATGCATGGCAATGTCAACTGGACGGAGGGGGTAGATGCATGGCAATGCAAACTGGAGGGAGGGGGTAGATGCATGGCAATGTGAACTGGAAGGAGGGGTAGATGCATGGCAATGCAAACTGGAGGGAGGGGGTAGATGCATGGCAATGCAAACTGGAGGGAGGGGTATATGCATGGCAATGCAAACTGGAGGGAGGGGGTAGATGCATGGCAATGTGAACTGGAGGGAGGGGGTAGATGCATGGCAATGTCAACTGGACGGAGGGGGTAGATGCATGGCAATGCAAACTGGAGGGAGGGGGTATATGCATGGCAATGTGAACTGGAAGGAGGGGTAGATGCATGGCAATGCAAACTGGAGGGAGGGGGTAGATGCATGGCAATGCAAACTGGAGGGAGGGGTAGATGCATGGCAATATGAACTGGAGGGAGGGGGTAGATGCATGGCAATGTGAACTATAGGGAGGGGGTAGATGCATGGCAATGCAAACAGGAGGCAGGGGGTAGATGCATGGCAATATGAACTGGAGGGAGGGGGTAGATGCATGGCAATGCAAACTGGAGGGAGGGGTAGATGCATGGCAATGTGAACTGGAGGGAGGAGGTAGATGCATGGCAATGTGAACTGGAGGGAGGGGGTAGATGCATGGCAATATGAACTGGAGGGAGGGGGTAGATGCATGGCAATGTGAACTATAGGGAGGGGGTAGATGCATGGCAATGTGAACTGGAGGTAGGGGGTAGATGCATGGCAATGCAAACTGGAGGGAGGGGGTAGATGCATGGCAATGCAAACTGGAGGGAGGTGATAGATGCATGGCAATGCAAACTGGAGGGAGGGGGTAGATGCATGGCAATGCAAACTGGAGGGAGGGGTAGATGCATGGCAGTGTGAACTGGAGGGAGGGGTAGATGCATGGCAATGTGAACTGGAGGGAGGGGGTAGATGCATGGCAATGCAAACTGGAGGGAGGGGTAGATGCATGGCAATGTGAACTGGAGGGAGGGGGTAGATGCATGGCAATGCAAACTGGAGGGAGGGGTAGATGCATGGCAATGCAAACTGGAGGGAGGGGGTAGATGCATGGCAATGTGAACTGGAGGGAGGGGGTAGATGCATGGCAATGTCAACTGGAGGGAGGGGGTAGATGCATGGCAATGCAAACTGGAGGGAGGGGGTAGATGCATGGCAATGTGAACTGGAAGGAGGGGTAGATGCATGGCAATGCAAACTGGAGGGAGGGGTAGATGCATGGCAATGCAAACTGGAGGGAGGGGGTAGATGCATGGCAATGCAAACTGGAGGGAGGGGTAGATGCATGGCAATGTGAACTGGAGGGAGGGGTAGATGCATGGCAATATGAACTGGAGGGAAGGGGTAGATGCATGGCAATATGAACTGGAGGGAGGGGGTAGATGCATGGCAATGTGAACTATAGGGAGGGGGTAGATGCATGGCAATGCAAACTGGAGGGAGGGGGTAGATGCATGGCAATGTGAACTGGAGGGAGGGGGTAGATGCATGGCAATGTCAACTGGAGGGAGGGGGTAGATGCATGGCAATGCAAACTGGAGGGAGGGGGTAGATGCATGGCAATGCAAACTGGAGGGAGGGGTAGATGCATGGCAATGCAAACTGGAGGGAGGGGTAGATGCATGGCAGTGTGAACTGGAGGGAGGGGTAGATGCATGGCAATGTGAACTGGAGGGAGGGGTAGATGCATGGCAATGTGAACTGGAGGGAGGGGTAGATGCATGGCAATGTGAACTGGAGGGAGGGGGGTAGATGCATGGCAATGTGAACTGGAGGGAGGGGTAGATGCATGGCAATGTGAACTGGAGGGAGGGGGTAGATGCATGGCAATGTCAACTGGAGGGAGGGGGTAGATGCATGGCAATGTGAACTGGAAGGAGGGGTAGATGCATGGCAATGCAAACTGGAGGGAGGGGGTAGATGCATGGCAATGTGAACTGGAGGGAGGGGGTAGATGCATGGCAATGCAAACTGGAGGGAGGGGGTAGATGCATGGCAATGTGAACTGGAGGGAGGGGGTAGATGCATGGCAATGCAATCTGGAGGGAGGGGGTAGATGCATGGCAATGCAAACTGGAGGGAGGGGGTAGATGCATGGCAATGTGAACTGGAGTTAAGAATTTGTGGTATCCTCTTTCTCTGGGTTGGACAGGGTGGGTGAGAATGGGTGTCGGTGTAAACTAGAGGGGTGGGGGTCAACGGTGCCTGCATGAACTGGGAAGGAAGGGACTCAGCGCAAACAGAGGCCACTCGAAGTTATGGAATAGACAGAGCAGTAGGGTGGGAGAATAATGACAGGCCAAAACACGTCTGTCTAGCCTGGGGTGGGGAGGGTGTCAGTTTCTCCAAGTGGGTGGCGGGCAGGTGGGAAAGAGAGAGGGTGAAGTGACAAGAACATGGCCGACGGATATTTTTCCATCTCTTGGACATAACTGCATTCCAAAAATATTTGGAATGGAAATCCCAATGGATTTTTCACAGCTCCTTACCAATAAAATTGGCTAATGTTGGAGGCTGCTGGTGCTGACACAAAACAAAGCAAACAGGTTACCCTTCAACTAAGAGCTAACATGGATGGAAATAATTAGTTGCCTCTTTTTAAAAAAATTTGTCAGTCAATACCCAATGTATTAAAAATGTAAAGATACTACCAATAATCTACCAAAATAGCAACAACTGGAAGCACCTGGAGTAAATGAATCACATGGTTGTATAGAAAATGCAATCTCCATGCCATAAAGTGATGCTGTTCACCAGCAATGCCTTGCCTATCCAAAAGTCAAGCAGTCATCGCTCAACCCTGTCGTGCGGCACGGTAGCACAGTGGTTAGCACTTTTGCTTCACAGCACCAGGGTCCCAGGTTCGATTCCCAGCTTGATTCACTGTGCAGAGTCTGCACATTCTACACGTGTCTGGGTGGGTTTCCTCCGGGTGCTCCGGTTTTGTCCCACAAATCCCGAAAGACGTGCTGTTAGGTGAATTGGACATTCTGAATTCTCGCTGTGTGTATCCAAACAGGAGCCGGAGGGTGGCAACTCGAGGATTTTCACAGTAACTTCATTGCAGTGTTAATGTAAGTCTACTTGTCATAATAATAAAGATTATTATCATTGCCCTGTGCTAGTGTGACACGTGTGTCCTTACTTGGTGGAGAGTTCAAAGTACACAGTGCAGCTAACCTTGGCCGATATATCAAACCATATGGATGTTGTTTGTGCATATTGTGACAGGAGCAGCCTTGTTGTTTGGGTCTTTGCCATATCAGCAGTAACCATCCTAACTGTCACTGCTTCCTGAACAAACTGGGCCCTTCTAGATTGGGTTCAACAGAACGCAACTGCAGGAAGTCATCATCATTTCAGATATGTCAGCAAACGGACAGAAAACTAGAACTCACACAACAGTGCAGGAGAAAGAATTCCTCGATCTCAAGCTAGAAGGACAATTAACATCCAGTGTTAAGTGAAAGGGGAAATAATCAATCAGAGATAGAATCATGGGAAAGCATGGTTCTTCTTATGTGGAGGGACAGGTACATGGATGTCAGCCAGAAAGTTAGGAATGCTTAAAATTCAATTGTATCTATTGTTAATTCAGAGTTAAGTTGCCTGTATGAAGCATGTCAAATATAAATCTTTGTTCCTAAACTAGGCAGGAGATTTACTTGTCATGGAAATTGATGCAGGGAACAATTATAACTATGCTAAACGCTTGGATATTTATTTACATAATCCTTCCTCTTTCTCTGTCACTTTTTAGGTTACCCATTCCTGCTCCAAGGTACGTACCACCCTGGAGTCAAGTCTGAAGGCTACACTAGACAAAGAGTTTTCACTTCACTGATCCCCCTCCCCCCTCAATGCAGATGGGGCTGGTCTTGGGTTGGGAACCGGACAGAGAAAGCAAGCTTTGCCATTGCTGTCTGCATCTGTGACTGGATTAGCATCCCACAATGAATGGTGGGGTTTTCCCAGATAATCCGTCCCTGCCAACTGAAGGATTCCATTTCGAAGGACTCGGGCAGGGGTGACATTGACTGCATTCTAGGTTGGCTCATGGGGCTTCAGCAAGCAGAGGAAAAGCACAATGTGGAAAGGCTGCTTGCTCCCTGATTCTCCCAGTGCTTCCACGGAGCTCTTGTGGGATGCGAGGGCCAGGTGATCAAGTATTGTTTCCTGCAGGTGGGAGGAAGAAAACAGGTGCACCTGGAAGTGACAAGTGCAACGAGCAGCAGGTGCATGGTATCTCAGACCTGGATTCACGGTTGCCAGAGGTTCAATGAACTAATGGGAGCAGGAAAGGTGAAATTGCTACTTCCAAGTGCCAACCTTCACAATCTGACTTCCCCAGAATTCTCCAGCACATCAGGCCTCAGTCCAATACATCTTGCAACTCCACTCATTCCTCGCTCTCTAGGCACCTCCTCACATCCCCATTGTAACAACCAACAGTCACGTTCACCTTCATCGTGTTGCCTATCTCATACCCACTGCCAATGGAGAGATTGGGGTCACTCAGATACATGACGACAGAATTAAAAATCAAATTGCAATGTGACACATAATCCCATAAATCATTAACATGAACTGCCAGCACTAACTGAAATATGAGCAGCCTCACAATGGTGACTATGAACTCTTTCGCCAAGTCCGTTCTCAATGTCTTTCATTCCCCACAGGCCCTTGACGCATGATGCAGGAGGAGTTTGAGCACTCTTGCAAGTATTGTTGCATAACTAATGTGTATCCTCCACCAGCGCAGGTACTCATCTCCAAGGGAGATAACCAGGTTGTTACATGGTTAGATTTACATCACAATGAAACAAAATGAAAATCGCCTTTTGTCACAAGTAGGCTTCAAATGAAGTTACTGTGAAAAGCCCCTGCAAAGGTTTCCAGTTAGCTAGTCAATTTTCTTTCCATCCAATATATCATCCAAAAGTCTGGAGCTTGTACCCCTTTACCCACCCTGCTTGTAACGTCCTCAAATAATTCTAATAAATGTTCCTTTCACAAAACCATGTTGCCCCTGATGTTTTTCTAAATGTCCTATTACTTTCTTTTTTTTTTTCTTTTTTATAAATTTAGAGTTCCCAATTCATTTTTTCCAATTAAGGGGCAATTTAGCGTTTCCAATCCACCTACCCTGCACATCTTTTGGGTTGTGGGGGCGAAACCCACGCAAACACGGGGAGAATGTGCAAACTCCACATGGACAGTGACCCAGAGCCGGGATCGAACCTGGGACCTCGGCGCCGTGATGCTCTTACTTTCTTAATAATGGATTCTAGTATTTTTCTCATTGACAGATGTTGGACTAACTGGTCGAGACTTGCAGACTCTGCACAGAGGCCCAAGCTGGGAATCGAACCTGGGACCCCGGCACTGTGAAGCAAAAGTGCTAATAATCATCATTTTAAAAATAAGGCAACATGTGTTTTGTTATGCTCTTGACGTAGCATAAGCTGCTTCCTTGATGTGCACTCTGACAAAGGAAGGCTCAGACTTGGAGATAGCTTTAACACATTTATTAAACTGTTAACGATTATCCTACTTGGATTCGACTCTCCTGTTAATCCTGCTATAGCTACTCAGACTGACGAACCAGTCTACTGCAATCCACGTGGTGGGTGTGATGTGTTTCAAATCAATCCTGTGTACTTACTGAGTGTCTCCACTGGAAAGAGGAAGATCATGTGTGCTGTGTCCTTTTATATGGGTTGATGTAATGCCCCCCCTGTGGTAGTGTCACCTGTGTGTGTATCTTGAATGCCCATTGGTCGTGTCCTATCTTACTGACCTATTGGTTGAATGTCTGTGTGTCATGTCTCTGGTGCTCCCTCTAGTGTCTGTCGAGGTGTAGTGTGTTCACATTAACCCCATGTGTATTTACAGTGATGCATATCACCACAAACTGTACGTTCCATCATAACCCCTTGCTCACCTTCAAACATACATTGTAGTAGTGGCTCGAAGACTTAATAAACTAACAAATCTAGCCCAAATGTCTATGTTGAGGTTAAAAGCCTAGCAGCGGAATTCAATAGAACAATTTCTAAGTTAATTTGTGGTGGGTTTTTCAGGGAGTTTCCCGTTGGTTCTGCCAGCGGGTACCCCGCTGCTATCCAACGGCAAGTCATTTTTTGGGGCCCTGGGGAGTTTCTCTACGGTTCAGCCCACACGTCGGATTTTGTTTCAGCACAGGAAAGCTGAACGCAGAGATTGGGCCACCATTTTGAATCATAGAATTCACAGTGCAGAAGGAGAACATTCAGCCATCGATTCTCCACCAGCCCTTGGAAAGAGCACCCCCTTCCTCCCTGAATCCACAGCCATCACCCACTCAACCTCCAGAGGCCCCCACTTACCTGCCCTGCACACCCCCACCCTTCAACCCCCCCCCCCCCCCACCCTCTTCTCATGGGCATGGTGCACCTTGGGCCCTGACCCTTGGCACTGCCATCCCGGCACCCTTGCACTGCCATTCTGGCAATGCCACCCTAGTATCTTGGCAGTGCCAAGGTGCTATCTGGGCAATGCCAAGGTGCCCACATTCTAGGGCCAGGGGCTGCGATGGCCCCGGAGACCCCCCGTTCCGCCTGGTCCCCATTCTTGTGGACCAGTACCGATCTGTGCCCAACTGCAGCCACCCTGGGGAAGCTGGTAGATCGAGGGAGGCTGGTAGATCCCGGGTAGATAGGTCTCAAGTAGGTCCAAGACCTCCTTTAGCGAGCGCCATTTGGTCCCGTCCCTTTTAGGTAGAGTTCCCATTCCGGCGCTCCCGGGACTTGGGTATATCCCGCAAGGCACAAAGGCTGCTGGGAGGCCGTGGGGAGGCTTCACCCAGGATCGACTGGCCGTATTGTGCTCTCGCTCGAGCGCAACATGGTCACTGGATCGTGCCCTAGGTTTCCTATATGTTGAAAGTATTATAAGCACTTCCTGGTTTAGCATCCAGTGGCTGAACCATCCATACTTCCTGTTACATTAGTAAATCTTTTATTTTCTTTTTTATGAATTTAGAGCACCCAATAATTTTTCTCCAATTAGGTGGCAATTTAGCGTGGTCAATCCACCTACCCCGCGCATCTTTTTTGGTTGTGCGGGCGGGGAGGGGGGGCACGCAGACACGGAGAGAACATACAAACTCCGCACGTACAGAGACCCGGGGCCGGGACCAAACCCGGTCCTTTGGCAGCAGTGAGGCAGCAGTGCTAACCACTGCGTCACCGTGCTGCCCTCGTATTTGTAAATCCTACTTGTAAATAATGTAGTTGTTATTCATTGCAACTTCTGAAAACATGTTCCATTTGATCAGTGTTGACTGACTCGTCTAAGATACTGTCATTTCCAGTTTAACCATAAGAACACTGACAAAACAGTCAATCCAAAATATCAGTGTCTTTTGCATTCAAAACAGTAAATTTATATACACAATAAACCTGCACATATTTGTTTGTGATATGTTTAGAGGTCAGTTGAGAAAATTTGAAATTTGAAGTTTAAAATTAAGCATTTGTGCTACAATGCCTTACAACTAAACTGGGTGCTCAATAAGTCAGAGATTTATGTCATTATAACTGCAAAGATTTAGAACATAAGAACTACGAGCAGGAGTAGGCCATCTGGCCCCTCGAGCCTACTCCGCCATTCAATGAGATCATGGCTGATCTTTTGTGGACTCAGCTCCACTTTCCGGCCCGAACACCATAACCCTTAATCCCATTATTCTTCAAAAAACTATCTATCTTTACCTTAAAAACATGTAATGAAGGAGCCTCAACTGCTTCACTGGGCAAGGAATTCCATAGATTCACAACCCTTTGGGTGAAGAAGTTCCTCCTAAACTCAGTCCTAAATCTACTTCCCCTTATTTTGAGGCTATGTCCCCTAGTTCTGCTTTCACCCGCCAGTGGAAACAACCTGCCCGCATCTATCCTATCTATTCCCTTCATAATTTTAAATGTTTCTATAAGATCCCCCCTCATCCTTCTAAATTGCAACGAGTACAGTCCCAGTCTACTCAACCTCTCCTCATAATCCAACCCCTTCAGCTCTGGGATTAATCTAGTGAATCTCCTCTGCACACCCTCCAGTGCCAGTACGTCCTTTCTCAAGTAAGGAGACCAAAACTGAACACAATACTCCAGGTGTGGCCTCACTAACACCTTATACCAATTTATGAGCTGGGCAAATGTCTGCTGGACACCTTTAGTTCAAGCCCTCACCTTCAGTGGGATTACGAGTGGTCAGTTTCCATCCAAGAACTTGTACAAATAGCCGAAAGGAATCCAAAACAAATTTTGATTTAGAACCTTTAGAAGTGCGCAAATGAACTAAACAACGTGGAAAATTTAACTTCAATTTGAAGAAATCAAAATCCTCTTGCTCGCCTTTTAGCCTGTATTTCCGATAAACAGGAACTGTGGGATTATTTATTTCCCACAAAATCAGTAAATCGATCAGAGTGTCAACTGGCACAATCTTCCTCTGGTCAGATGGCGGACCTGTCAGAATGACATATGCAATAGTGACTTGCTGATATCTGTAACTATCTGCTCACTAAACAGACCGGAACAGGATCCAGCTGCAACCTGCTCAACCGGCCCACAAGCTAAAGAAAATGCACTGCTGGTATAAACACAATTTCCATTTGACTTCTTTCAAATATTGAATTCAAATTGTTTTCTTTTTTACAATGTGTGTGCGGATATTAAAAACTTTATTAACAATGCAAACATTAAGGAATTCATCTCCTTTTCATTGCAGATTTGTAATAAAATTCAGATCCGTGCCTATTTGCTGTTCGCCAGAATTTCCCAGCGTTCAAGTGCTATTGTACCACGTTCAGACAGTGGGCAGTACTGATGGTTCGCTGAGTGCGTGCAAGTCATTCACAAAGAAAGTTTGAAACAAAAGGGCTGGATTCTTCGACCGTGCCCGTCACAGGATTGCCACAGGTGGGCCACGGACGTTCCGGTCACCGGGCGGGTGCGGGGGAAGAATCCCGCCCAAAATGTCAACCAACTTCTGACAGAAACAAATAACACAGGGACACTGCATGCCTCAACATGAGTGAAATGATCAAAACACAGGATTAAAATGTCTTGGTAAAATCTATAATTGGATCTCAACTCTGATTACCCGAACTCAGCGACATTGCTAACTAACCGGTCGCTTTTAGCAACAATTGTGACCACTGGGTTTCGCCCAGTTGAAAGTCCTATTTAACCAAAACAGTGATTAGGCCTGGTTGTAACGCAATCTAGCAGAGCGGGAAACATGACGGCTGGTCGTACTTAATTGTGGGAGAGGCCCTGTATCAGCCTCCCGGCAACAGGTAAACCTCATCCCGATTAAGTTAGTGAGATTCCCAGCGGCAGTATGTCACCTAAACACATCAATCAACCAAACGACAACTGTTTTGGCAATTTAGTGGTGGCTCAGGGATTAAATGGAAGCTGTAGCAGCCTTTCCTGCACGTCGGAAGACCATCCAGCAAAGCCCATTCCATAATGGAACCTGCACGTTCTTCCCGTGTCTGTGTGGGTTTCCTCCGGGTGCTCCGGCTTCCTCCCACAGGTCCCAAAAGATGTGCTGTTAGGTCATTTGGACATTCTGAATTCTCCCTCTGTGTGCCCAGAACAAGCGCCGGAATGTGGCGACTAGGGGCTTTTCAAAGTAACTTAATTGCAGTGTTAATGTAAACCTACTTGCGATAATAAAGATTGTTAGAATTCTGCGAACTGGGTTTGCCAGCACCCCCCTGCTGAAGGACCTGACATCGGGCATGGGGGTGGCCGCTGAAAATCACCTTCAACGTGTGCCCTCTTGTAATTGAGTCTTCCCCCTGGGAAAAAGCTTCTGACTATTCACCCTGTCTATATCTCTCGTAATTTTGTAGACCTCAATCAGGTCTCTCCTCAGCCTCCGTCTTTCCAACGAAAACAATCTGAGTTTATTTAAGCTCTCTCCTCAGAGCTAACACCCTGCAGACCAGGCAACATCCTGGTAAACCTTCTTTGCACTCTCTCCAAAGCATCCATGTCCTTCTGGTAGTGTGGTGACCAGAACTGCACGCGATATTCGAAATGTGGCCTAACTAAAGTTTTATACAACTGTAAAATGACCTGTCAACTCTTTAACTCAATGCATATGCCTTCCTATCCACACTTATCCTGCATTGCCACTTTCATGGATCTATGGATCTGAACGCCCAGATCCCTCTGTATCTCAATGCTCCTCATGGTTCTGCCATTTACTGTATAATTCACACCTGAATTCGATTTTCGAAAATGCATCACCTTGCATTTGTCCGGATTGAACTCCATCTGCCATTTGTCAGTCCAACTCTCCAATCTATCTACATTCTGCTGTATTCTCTGACAGTCCCCATCACTATCTGCAACTACAACTAAAGAGTCATCTGCAAACTTGCGAATCAGACCATCTACACTTTCCTCCAGATCATTTATATATATTACAAACAACAGTGGTCCAAGCACTGATCCCTGTGGAACAACACTAGTTACAGGTCCCCATTCTGAAAAACTCCCTTCCACTGTTACTCTGGCTCCTGTTGCCTAGCCAGTTTTTTATCCATCTAGCAAACACACCCCGATTCCCATGCAACTTTACCTTTTGTACCAGTCTGCCATGAGGGACCTTGTCAAATGCCTTCCTAAAGTCCATGTAGACAACATCCACTACCTTTCCCTCATTAATTAATTTTGTCACCTCCTGGGGCCAGCATGGTGGCACAGTGGTTAGCACTGCTGCCTCACTGCGCCAATACCCGGGTTCGATCCCGGCTCTGGGTCACTTTCCGTGTGGAGTTTGCACATTCTCCCTGTGTTTGCATGAGTTTTGCCCCCACAACCCAAAAATGTGCAGGTTAGGTGGATTGGCCATGCTAAATTGCCCCTTAATTGGGAAAAAATGAATTGAGTACTCTACATTTTTTTTTAAATTAAAAATGTTGTCACCTCCTCAAAAAACTCTTATCACGTAAGACATGACCTTCCCCGCACAAAACCATTTTACCCATCACTAAAAAATCCATTTGCTTCCATATATGAATAAATCCAGTCCCTCAGTATCTTCTCCAACAGCTTCCCCACCACTGACATCAGGCTCACTGGCCTATAATTACCTAGATTATCCCTGTTTCTCTTCTTAAACAAAGGGCCAACATTGGATATTTTCCAGTCCTCTGGAACCTCGCCTGTAGTCAAAGATGATGCAAAGGTATCTGTTAAGGCCCCAGCTATTTCCTATCTTGCCGCCCACAGTAACCTGGGATGTATCCCATCCGGCCCAGGGGATGTTTCTACCTTAGTGTATTTTAAGATATCCAACACTTCCTCCTTCATTATGCTGACATGTTCTAGAGCAGGGGTGGGCAAACTACGGCCCGCGGGCCGCATGCGGCCCGCCAAAGGTCTTTATGCGGCCCACCAAGTCATTTTTTAAAAAAAATTTAATTTTTTTTTTAAGGTCAAGGGGGGGGGGGGGGGGAGGGGGGGGGGGGGGGGGGCTGTTGGGTTACTTACTGGTATAGGGTGGATACGTTGACTTGAGTAGGGTGATCATTGCTCGGCACAACATCGAGGGCCGAAGGGCCTGTTTTGTGCTGTACTGTTCTATGTTCTATATGAGGCGCCCAGAATCATAACCGGGTGAAGTAATTATTTTACTTAATATACTATGCGGCCCTTTAAAATTGTGAATTTCTGAATGTGGCCCTTGCACGGAAAAGTTTGCCCACCCCTGTTCTAGAATATTCACACACCCATCCCTAACCTCAACATCAGTCATGTCCCTCTCCTTGGTGAATACCAATGCAAAGTACTCATTAGGGATCTCACCCACTTCCTCTGACTCCACGCATAACTTCCCTCCTTTGTCCTTGAGTGGACCTATTATTTCCCTAGCTACCTACTTGCTCCTTATATATGCATAAAAGGCCATGGGGCTTTCATTGACCCTGCCTACTAATGATATTTCATGGCCTCTTTTAACCCTCCTAACTCCCCGTCTGAGTTTGTTCCTACTTTCCCTATATTCTTCTAAAGCTTTGTCTGTTTTTAGTTGCCTAGACCTTATGTATGCTTTTTTCTTTTTGACTAGTCTCATAATCTCCACTGTCATCCATGGTTCCCTAATTCTGCCATTTCTGTCCTTCATTTTCGTAGGGACACACTTGCCCTGCACTCTAATTAACTGGTCTTTAAAAGACTCCCACATTTCAAATGTGAATTTACCCTCAAACAGCCGTTCCCAATCCACATTCTTCAGCTCTTGCCAAATTCTGTTGTAGTTAGCTTTCCCCAAGTTTAGCATCCTCACTCGAGGACCACTCTCGTCCTTATCCATGAGTATTCGAAAACTTACGGAATTATGATCACTATTCCCAAAATGTTCCCCCACTGAAACTTTGGTAATTTGGCGGGCTCATTCTCCAATACTAGGTCCAGTAAAGCCCCCTCCTTGGTTGGACTATCAACATACTGTTTCAAACCCCCTCTTGGACACACCTGATAAACTGCTCTCCATCTGAACCCTTGGCACTAAGGGAGTCCCAGTCAATACGAGGGAAATTAAAATCGCCCACCACACAACCCTATTTTCACATCTTCCCAGAATCTGACTACATATCTGTTCTCCTGTATCCCGCTGGCCTATACTGCAACCCCAACATTGTGACTGCATCATTCCTATTCATGAGCTCTTCCCATAATGCCTCATTGCAGGATCCCTCCAAGACATCCTCCCTCATCACAGCTGTCATATGTACCCTAACCAGTACTGCAACTCCCGCACCCTTTCTGCTATCCCCTCGGTCTTGTCCAAAACATTGATATCCCGGAACATTAAGTTGCCAGTCCTGTTCCTCCTCTAATAATGTCTCTGTAATAGCAACAATATCATAATTCCGCACATTAATCCAAGCTCAAAGTTCATCCCTCTTACCTGTTATACCTCTTGCATTGAAGCAAACGCACTCCAGACCCACTGAGATCAGCGACTTTCCTCTGCCTGCTCTCCCCTTTTGCTATATTTGTATTAATCTCAAGCACTTCCCCGGTCTCTACACTTGCTGGCCTGCTGCTCCGGTTCCCACCCCCCTGCCATACTAGTTTAAACCCTCCCGAACCACATTAACAAACCTCCTGGCCAGGATATTGATGCCCCTCCAGTTTCGGTGCAACCCGTCCTGCTTTAAATAGAGCTGTTCTCAAAAAAATTAAACAGCATGATCATAAAAGAATCAATGGTTGATGTTGATAATTATTAAGTGAGATAAAATAGACTGTGGAGATAACGACTCCAATACAGCAACATTTCTGAGCAATGAAGGACATTTTAACTGCAAAACTAACAACGGTGGTACTGCAGCATAGCATAACATGCCTGACAAATATTAATTATGATGATTTTGGTTCATAGTATTTTTCTTACACCACAGCAATTCAATCCAGGGAAATGTTAAGAGCAAGATTTATGATTGAGATGGATTTCAACAATTGGGACTTCTTTGAATAAGCAATCAGATTAATCAAAACAGGTTACTCTGCCAAACTAAGTTAAATGGGGCTCTCTCTAACCACGACTTGAGAGAAAAATACTGTAAATCTGAAATCCCGGGGCAGGTCTGGCAGCATCGGAGGAGAGTGAACCATAGCCAACGCCATCTGATGAAAGGTCATGAACCTGAAACATTGGCCTGTATTTACACACGGGTTCAAGGAAACCCGACTTGAGCACCTTCGGAAACGCATATCAACCCGTGTGGAGCGGTGGAGTTGGATAAGGGGTCAGCGATAGGTGGAGATAGACAAAGATGTTGTGGATAGGAAGACAAAAGAAATGTAAATGAGTGTGATTAAGGCTAAGAAGGGTATGATAGTGGCACATAAAGAGATTAGAATGTGTGAATGGCAGAAAAAAGGTGAGCAGTGTGTCAACGGTCAACTAGGAACAGGGAACAGATGGCCTAAAGGGGGGAGGGGAGGAACAATGGTGAGGGATAAAACAGACCTATGGAAGAAATGAAAATAAATTGCTAGAAATAAAAATGGGATGAAGGTGAAGGAGAGATTTCAGAGTCTGAAGTTTTTGAACTCAATGCTAAGTCCGGAGGTTGTAATGTGTCTAATCGGAAGGTGAGATGCTGTTCCTCCAGTTTGCGCTGGGCTTCACTGGAACATTGCAGCAGGCCAAGGACGGACATGTGGACATGAGAGCAGGACGGTGAGTTGAAATGTCAAATGACAGGAGGGTCTGTGTCCTGCTTACAGACAGACCCAAAAGTGTTCTGCAAAGCGGTCACCCAGTCTGTGTTCAGTCTCTCCGACGTAGTGTAGACCGCATTGCGAGCAGCAAATGCAATAAACCGGATTGCAGGAGCATTTATTATGGCTACAGAGTTATCATAACAAAGGTTTCCAGCTACACTCCCTGAATCTGACAGAACTGAATGGTGTCCACATGTCAATTAATGGAGGGAGCCCAAATCTTCCAGTCTCCAGTTCGTCGGAACTTAGACATATGACAGAAGACGTATGTTAGTGCCCAGCGGAAGTGAGAATTGACGGGAAGTTTAAACGGGAAGTCCAGTGCTCCCCAAGATCCTGTGTAAGTGCCTTCTGCTCTCAGCAAAAATCAAAAACTGTGGATGGTTCTGCAGGATTTACCTGCACAGTTACCTAGGAAATCTGGGTAACTCTGCAAATGGCCTCCCCAATTCAACCAGACCCAACTACTAGACCTCACTGCCACCCCAGCACATCTATATTAAAATGCAACATCTAACATTGGCAGCTGAAGGTGCAAAACATTTTTCACTTGGCCTTTCTCCACTCCTCGACAGGCTGTCCTGATGGTCATGAGCTCTTCAAGGTAGCGTGATTTTTTTTTAATGGAATACAAACCCACCAATAGTGCACAAAATATCGTGCGGGAGGAAAGGCAGTTTTCCTGTGATCCTCACAATGAGGACCTGACCGCGGAAAAGGTGCGTTTTGCACCAGAGGCCTTCTTGATCCTCCAGAATGCAACATGAAAATGGTGTGAGGGCTCAGGAGGACACAGGAATATTGTTTCTCCAGCATATTAAAAAAATCAAGTTCATCGTTTCACAACCAAATTCGCACCTTCACAGGAGTCGAAAATCCGGTCCCTTATTCTCCACATATTCTGCCACACCAGCTGAGTATTTCCAACATTTTCTGTTTTGATATGAAATTTGATCGGTTTGGTTCAATCTCCTAACATCTGGTTAAACTCAAATTTATAACTATTGTTTTTTTTACATAATTATTTTCCTTGGGTTTAAAATTTTCTACAATTTAAAACATGTGATAGAAGAAAAGAAAGGTGCAAGTGCGACAGTTTGAATGCCAGATCATGATAATAATAATAATAATAATCTGTATTATTGTCAAAAATAGGCTCACGTTAACACTGCAATGAAGTTACTGTGAAAAGCCCCCAGTCGCCACATTCCGGCGCCTGTTCTGGTACACTGAGGGAGAATTTAAAATGTTCAATTCACCTAACAAACACGTCTTTCAGGACTTGTGGGAGAAAACCAGAGCACCCGGAAAAACCCATGCAGGCACGGGGAGGAGGTATAGACTCCGCACAGTGACCCAAGCAGCAATCGAACCTGGGAACCTGGCGCTGTGAAGCAACAGTGCTAACCACTGTGCCGCCCCGATGTGCAGGCTCTGCAGCCTGATGAAAGCAAATGATCAGAATTGAAACCATATCGGACTTCCGGTGGCGGCGATGTCCGAGTGAGCCGCACATTCGGTGGGCTCTCACTCCGGCGGGACTGAACAGCTGTTTCCCCGCGATAGCGGGACCACGGAGGCGGCAGAAAGGCTGCCGGGAACAGAAGAGGAGAGCGGGCTGCAGAAAATGAAAGTGTGGGAGGCCAGCAGGTGAGGAAGAAAGAGAGAGAGACGGAGGCAAGGAGGAAGCTGACCTGCAGGGTAAGATGGCGGACCCACGGACCTTCCTTCCTCCAGGACAAAGGGAAAAAAAAGTTTGGAGTTGCTGAGGAGGGACAGCTTGGACCCACTTCAGATGCCCAGGAGGGGGTAAAAATTTAAGGTGCTGGGCAAAGGAAAGCGGCAGCGAGGGCGCTGAGGAGCGGGCTGCGGCATATGGAACAGCGGGATTCCAGAAGGCAGAAGAAGAAGGAGAAAAAGGGACAGAGACAAGGACCTGAAGAAAATTACCTGGGACCTAAGATGGCGGACACACGGACCCCGGACTCAGCAATCCAGTTGGCGCTGGATAACATGCTCCAGGTAATGAAGTCCAGTTTTGAAGCGCTGAAGCGGGACAGCTTGGACCCAATCCAGAAAGCGGTGGATCAGCTGAACCAGAGGATGGACGCCCAGGATGTGAAAGTTAAGGAGCTGGGAGAGGCGGTGGAGGAGCAGGCGGATGCGCAAACGGTTGCAGCGGTAGAAGTGGACGGCCTGAAAGAGCGGCAGAGAAGACTGCTGGACAGAGTGGAGGAGCTGGAGAATAGAATCCGCAGGAACAATCTGAGGATGGTCGGCCTCCCGGAGGGGGCGGAGGGAGCTGATGCTGCAGCGTTTGTAGCAGACCTGCTGAAGCAGCTGATGGGAGCCGAAGCCTTTCCACGACCGTTGGAGCTGGAGGGGGCACACAGAGTGCAGGCAAGGCAGGGGCGGCCGGGCGGACCCCCCCGCCCGATGGTGATTAGGTTCCACAGGTTCGTGGACAAGGAGCGGGTGCTGCAGTGGGCAAAGAGCGCCAGGAGCAGCACGTGGAACAACAGTGTTCTCCGCATTTATCAGGATCTAAGCCAGGAGGTGGCTCGGCGGCGAGCAGCCTTTAAGAATGTCAAGGAGGTGCTGTTCAAGAAGCACGTGAAGTTTGGTCTGCTGTTCCCAGCCCGGTTATGGGTCACGCACCAGGGTCAACACCACTACTTCTCCGAGCCCGAAGAAGCGATGGATTTTGTGAGGGACCTGGGGCTGGTCCCGAAAGGAGGCCCCAAGGACGCGAGTTAGGGCCCGAGGATTTCTGTGGGAAGGAACGCCGAATGTGCCTGGACCGCTGCTCAACGGTTTGCTGGGCCAAAGGGGCCAAGCGGAACATTTGAGACTCTTTCCTTTGTTCATGGACATTTATGTGCTTTTTCTCTTTTTTCTGTGGTTTTTTTCCCTTTTTATGGGGTTTTTTTTTATTTATTTTTTTATTTTTATTTTTTCCTGTTTGGGCTTTTTGTGCAGCTCGCGGAAGACACTGGAGCCGGCTTGCCCCAGTGGGTGGGGAGGAGGGCGGGGAAACAAGGGGAATGGGACAGGAAGGCGCCGGAGTGTTGAGTCACCGGGCTAGCAGATTGGCTAGTCAAGGAAGTCAGATGGGGGGGGAAGTAACAGCCAGTAGATGGCGGGGGTGGGGGTATCGGGGGATGGGGTTAGGGGAGGGGGGGGTTGTTCTGCTGACGGGAGAGGGACTTGAAATAGGCACTGGAAAGGAGGTCGAGGGTGGAGGCAGCCGAAGGGCGGGCCAGGAATGGCGCGACGCACGGGTCAGGGGCCGGCCCGAGAAAGGCTATGGCTGACCGGCGGGGTGGGGGGGGTGGGATGTGCCCCCCGACCAGGCTGATCACCTGGAACGTCAAGGGACTGAATGGGCCGGTTAAGAGGGCGCAGGTGTTCGCGCACTTGCGGGCCCTGAGGGCGGACGTAATTATGTTG
Source organism: Scyliorhinus canicula (assembly GCF_902713615.1). Lineage (NCBI taxonomy): Eukaryota > Metazoa > Chordata > Chondrichthyes > Carcharhiniformes > Scyliorhinidae > Scyliorhinus > Scyliorhinus canicula. The sequence continues at coordinate 25,791,969 of NC_052152.1, read as the reverse complement.
CAGGAGACACATCTGAAAGTGTCAGACCAGACCAGGCTAAGGAAGGGCTGGATTAGCCAGGTCTTCCACTCGGACTTGGACTCGAAGTCCAGAGGGGTGGCAATCATGATCAACAAGCGCGTGCAATTTGAGGCAGAGGGCATATCTGCAGACAGGGGGGGCAGATACCTGATGGTACGGGGCAGACTGGAGGGGAGAAGGGTGGTGCTGGTGAATATATATGCCCCGAACTGGGATGATGTGGACTTTATTAAAAGAGTGCTGGGGAAGATCCCGGACTTGGATTCTCGCAAGCTAATAATGGGAGGGGACTTTAACATGGTCCTTGACCCGACTTTGGATCGGTCGGGTCCCAGAACGGGTAGACTCTCAGCAATGGCAAGGGAGCTGAAAGGGTTTATGGGGCAAATGGGGGCAGTGGACCCCTGGAGAGAGGGACAGCCAACAGGAAGGGGCTACTCGTTTTACTCGCACGTCCATAAAGTATATTCCAGGATAGATTTCTTTGTAATAAGCAGGGACTGTATGGGGGAGGTAAAGAACACGGAATACTCAGCAATTACCATTTCAGACCATGCCCCGCATTGGGTGGACCTGCAGTTCGGGGGAGCGAGTTATCAACGCCCGCAATGGAGGCTAGATGTGGGACTGCTGTCGGAGGAGGGGATCTGCGAGAGGCTTCGGAAATGTATAAAAAATTACCTGCAGGTGAATGACACTGGGGAGGTCTCAGCGGCGACCGTGTGGGAGGCGCTAAAGGCAGTAGTTCGGGGGGAGCTGATTTCAATTGGGGCCCACAAAGCCAAGGCAGACCGGGCAGAGATGGATAGATTGGTCAGGGAAATGGGCCGGATAGATGAAGAGCACGCGGAGTCCCCGGGGGAGGTTTTACTCAGGGAAAGGCGGAGGCTACAGGCGGAATTGGGGGCACTATCCACGAGCAGGGCCGTGGAACAGCTTAGGAAGGCGAGGGGAGTGGTGTACGAGTATGGGGAAAAGGCTAGCAGGCTGTTAGCGCAGCAACTCAGGAGGAGGGAGGCGGCCAGGGAAATAGGTAGAGTGAGGGACGAGGGGGGCGCAAAGTGGAGGATCCGGCAGAATTGAATAGGGTATTCCGGGACTTCTATCGTAAGCTGTATACTTCGGAGCCGCCGGAAGAACCGGAGGGGATGAAAAGGTTTCTGGACGGGTTAACATTCCCAACAGTTGGGGGGGGGGCAAGTGGAAGAGCTGGGCGCCCCGATTAGAGTAGAGGAGGTATTGGGGGGCCTAAAGGCCATGCAATCGGGGAAGTCCCCGGGGCCGGATGGACACCCAGTAGAGTTTTATAGGAAGTTCTCTGAGCTGGTGGGCCCGGTCTTGGCGAGGGTTTTCAATGAGGCAAGGGACAGAGGGACCCTGCCGCCGACAATGTCACAAGCCACCATATCTCTGATATTGAAGCGGGGTAAAGACCCGGAGGTGTGCGGGTCCTACAGGCCAATCTCCCTGATTAATGTAGACGCCAAGCTCCTGGCAAAGGTACTGGCGGGGAGAATGGAGGACTGTGTACCGGAGGTGATTGGGGAGGATCAAACTGGGTTCGTTAAAGGTCGGCAGCTGGCGGCCAATCTGAGGAGATTGCTCAACGTGATAATGATGCCCCCGGCGGGTAGAGATGTGGAGGTAGTGGTGGCAATGGACGCCGAGAAGGCCTTTGACCGGGTAGAGTGGGACTATCTATGGGAGGTGCTCGGACGGTTTGGGTTCGGGGAGGGATTGGTGGATTGGATCAAATTATTATATCAGGCCCCGAGGGCCAGCGTCAGGACTAACAGAGAAGTGTCGGAGTACTTTAGGTTGTACCGAGGGACCAGGCAGGGCTGCCCGCTCTCCCCGCTGCTGTTTGCGCTGGCCATAGAGCCGCTGGCGATGGCGCTGAGAGCCGCAGAGGGTTGGAAGGGGATGGTGAGGGGCGGGGTTGAACACAGGGTTTCTCTTTATGCAGACGACCTGCTCCTGTACGTGTCGGACCCAGTGGCCGGGATGGGAACTATACTGGGAATGCTGAGGGAGTTCGGCCAGTTCTCAGGATACAAATTAAATACGGTCAAGAGTGAAATGTTTGTGGTCCAGGCAAGGGGCCAGGAGAATAGATTGAGAGGGCTACCGTTTAGGCTGGTTGAGGAAAATTTCCGGTATTTGGGAATCCAGGTGGCACGAGACTGGGGCAGGCTGCATAAGTTAAATTTGGCCAGGGTGGTGGAGCAAATGAAGGGAGAGTTTCGGAGATGGGATGCACTCCCGCTGTCGCTGGCAGGGAGGGTGCAGACTGTAAAGATGACAATCCTCCCTCGTTTTTTGTTTATTTTTCAGTGCCTCCCGATCTTTATCCCACAGTCCTTCTTCAAAAGAGTTAACGGGCTGATCATGAGCTTTGTCTGGGCGGGAAAGTCTCCGCGGGTAAAGAAGGCGATGTTGGAGAGGAACCGCAGCGAGGGAGGGCTGGCTTTGCCGAGTCTGGTCAATTATTACTGGGCGGCCAACATCGCTATGATAAGGAAGTGGATGGTGGGTACGGGGTCTATTTGGGAGCGGGTGGAGGCGGCTTCGTGCAGGGGCTCCAGTTTGGAAGCCCTGGTCACGGCTCCTCTACCGCTGCCGCCGGCCAAGTACACCACCAGCCCGGTAGTGGTGGCGACCCTGCGGATATGGGGCCAGTGGAGGAGGCATGTGGGGGAGATGGGGGCGTCTGTCTGGGCGCCAATCTGCGACAACCATCGGTTTGCCCCCGGCAGTATGGATGGGGGGTTCCGAGTATGGCGGCGAGCAGGGGCGGGAAGGGTGGGTGATATGTTCCTGGAAGGGAGCTTCGCGAGTTTGAGGAGCTTGGAGGAGAAATTTGGGGTGGTAAGGGGAAATGATTTTAGATACCTACAGTTGCGGGACTTTGTTCGTAGACAGGTCCCATCTTTCCCGCGCCTCCCGCCAATGGGGATCCTAGACAGAATAGTCTCTGGGAGGGATGAAGGGGAGGGTAGAGTCTCGGGTATTTATAAGGTGCTCATGAGGGAGGAAGGGTCCCAGACAGAGGAACTGAAACTTAAATGGGAGGAGGAGCTAGGCGGGGAAATGGAGGATGGGCTGTGGGCAGAGGCCCTGAGTAGGGTAAACTCGACCGCAACATGTGCTAGGCTCGGGCTGATCCAATTTAAGGTCGTTCACCGGGCCCATATGACGGTGGCTCGGATGAGCAAATTTTTCGGGATAGAGGACAAATGCGCTAGGTGTGCGGGAGGACCAGCGAACCATGTTCACATGTTTTGGGCATGCCCTGAGCTGAGGGGGTACTGGGAGGGATTTGCGGGGGTCATGTCCCAGGTGCTAAAAACAAGGGTGGTGATGAGCCCAGGGGTGGCAATTTTTGGGGTTTCGGAAGACCCGGGCGTCCAGGGGGAGAAAGAGGCCGATGTGCTGGCCTTTGCTTCCCTGATAGCCCGGCGACGAATACTATTGGCGTGGAGGGACTCAAAGCCCCCGAAGACGGAGTGGTGGCTAGCGGACATGTCGAGTTTCCTGGGGATGGAAAAAATCAAGTTCGCCTTGAGGGGTTCTGTGCAGGGGTTCACCCGGAGGTGGCAACCATTTATTGACTTCTTTGCGGGAGAGTGAGCGTCAGCAGACGGGGGGGGGGGGGGGGGGGGGGGGGGGGGGGGGGTTAGAGTAGAGTAGGAGGGAAAATATGGCGGGTAGTACCGATGGGAGGGGAGCGGGCTTGTGCAATATGTTACGGTGGAAGTATTGAAAGAACGTGGATGTTTGCACATTTTTGCCTTTTTTGCTTCCTTTCTGATGATGTCTGTAACTGTTTATAAAGCCAAAAACTACCTCAATAAAATTGTTTATTAAAAAAAAAAAGAATTGAAACCATATCTCAGATATAAACAGTAAATATATAGAAATTTAAATTCTTCGCATTTGAATTGCGACCAAACTTCTGATCTTCACGTTATAGGACGAGGTATCGAGTATATTATGTTACAATTATATAGAACGTTGGTTCGGCCACATTGGGAATACTGTGTATAATTCTGGTCACTGCACTACCAGAAGGATGTGGAGGCTTTGGAGACAATACAGAAAAGGTTTGCCAGGATGTTGCCTGGTATGGAGGGTATTAGCTATGAGGAGAGATTGTTCTCCCTAGAGAGACGGAGGCTGCGGGGCGATCTGATAGAAGTTTATAAAATTATGAGGGGTATAGATAGGGTGAACAGTTGGTAGGCTTTTTCCCAGGGCAGAAATGACAATTACAAGGGGGCACAAGTTCAAGGTGAGGGGAGACAGGTTCAGTGGAGATGTGCGGGGGATTTTTTTTACACAGAGGGTGGTGGTGGCCTGGAATGCACTGCCAAGTGAGGTGGTTAAGACAGATGGTTAGCGACCGTTAACACTTATCTAGATAGGACACGTGATCGGCGGAGGCTTGGAGGGCCGAAGGGCCTGTTCCTCTGGTGTATTGTTCCTTGTTCTTTGACTCTATCCCGAGGAAGAGGCGGTGGGTGCAGACCCCACTGGTCCTCTCGGTCTTTCTCTTTGAATAGACCAAATTCTCAGTAGTGGACCAGGGGAGCAAAAAACAAAAGCAGTCAAGGATCCTGATGGCCACTTTGTGGCCCTTACTGGATGCCAGAACAATATTGGGATCAACTACAATGGCCTCAATAATTAAATAGCTTGTTGACACCCAAATTGGCTCTACACAACAGTCAGCTACATTGTCAAGATACCAGAAAACAGCACATCATCTTTTCAGGGTACCAATGGGTGGCCAATAAATGCAGCCAAGCCAGCAATATTCGCACCTCATGAAGAAACTCCAAATGTCCACAGTATTCACTGTCACCCCATCGGCAAATTCAAGAATCTTCCATCCTCTTACCCTCAACAAACTCTTTTATTTAAATATCCTCAAGTCCCCTTAGGCTGAAGGGAAGGACAAACATGTCCCAGATAAACTTTTCATTTTTTTTCCCAGATTCAATCTATACCCAAAGGATCAATTTACTTGTGAGAATGAACTATACCTTGGTAGTGTCGGGCACCATAAGCTTCACACGTCAGGCACATCCATTAGTGTAGGAGCAAGAAAGCCTATTAAAGGAACTTAATGAATCTTAGTGAGTTCAGTTCCTGAGTGGGCATAGAAATGGGAAGCTATACCTGCTTACATATTAACGTTTCAAGAAGTAACAATGAAAACAATAGTTTAGAATGCTGCTTTGTACACATCTGGTACAGCATTTGAACCTTAAGCTACCCATGAGATATTGAAGAAATTAACGGCGAGCCAGTGATCTCTTCCATATGGTAACTTGTTTTGAGGTCTCTAGAGGCTGCGTTAATTACTGGGAAAAATATCAATACACTCTCTGAGGCAATTATCTGCAGCAGGGATCCTAAATAAATGCAAGATGCTATTGTTGTTCATTTTAATCCATTAAATGTATTGGCAGATTCTCACAGTCCCCTGCACCCCGCAATGTACATTTTTCCTTTTGCGGGATACACAAACCCACCATCTGAAGTTGCAATGTGGGCTTTCTAGACGCCGACAGCATTGCCATTTTATTCAATCTGACGGCACTATTGTTAATGCCAAACCTAGTTTTTTGAATTTTATTCTCCATTTCTGCATTGCCATTAATGGTGGCATGAAGTAGGCAAACTTCAGCCAAAAGCAGGCCAAAGTCAGAAAACATCTGAGCATTCAGAAGTATTTAAAGAAAGGACAAACTCCTTTTGTTTTAATACATTTAAAGTACCCAATTATTCTTTTTCCAGTTAAGGGGCAATTTAGCATGGCCAATTCGTCTAACCTGTACCTCTTTTGGGTTGTGGGGGTGAAACCCACGCAGACACGGGGTGAATGTGCAAACTTCACACGGACAGTGACCGGGGCCGGGATTGAACCCGGGTCCTCAACACTGTAGGCAGCAATGCTAACCACTGCGCCACCATGCCACCCTAAGACAGCACCAACTTCTGTTTGTGTACGAATCATGTATAACCACAAGGGGCCCAGAAGCCCTTCACAGCCAGTGAATTACCTTTGAAATGAAGCATGTATAGAATTTACAGTGCAGAAGGAGGCCATTCAGCCCATCAAGTCTGCACCGGCCTTGGAAAGAGCACCCCATTTAAGCCCACACCTCCACCCTATCCCCGTAACCCAGTAACCTCACCTAACCTTTTTGGACACAAAGGGCAATTTAGCCTGGCCAATTCACTGAACCTTTGGACTGTGGGGGGAAACCGGAGCACGCGGAGGAAACCCACGCAGACACGGGGAGAACATGCAGACTCCGCACAGTGACCCAAGCCAGGAATCGAACCTGGGACCCTGGAGTTGTGAAGCAACTGTGCTAACCATCGTGCCACCCTGTGGGGGACACAGTTTGCATACAACAAAATCCCACACCCTAGAAAAACGATTGGATAATTTGCCTGCGTGATCTTGGTTGAGGGAGGGAATGTTAATCAGGACATTGGGTGAAATATATTTTTCTTTGAATGGCAGGTCAGAATAAAGCCTCAGTTTAACACTCAAAACACAGCAATTCTGATAAAGTAGCACTTACTGTGTATTGTACTGAAGTGTCAGCTGAGAATTCTCAAGGCCTGAGCTGGGCCCTGAACCCTCATTTCAGAGTGACAAGGACAAACACTGAGCCAGGCCGACACCTTTTAATCCTTTCCCCATTACCACTTGTAAAAATGATAGACTACGCTGGTGGTTTTTAACAAGATTCCGTGGCAGGATCCTGCGGTGTGAGCCGTGACCCTTCACCTTAGTAACTGCATTTTAGAAAAGTAAAGCTTAAAGTGTTTTTTTCAAGAAATAATTTTATTGAGAAAAATTTTCATTATAACCACATGACAAATACAACTCCAAATTTATCCACTCTTCCAACCGCATCCCCCAAAAAGCAAATAACTCATAACCAGAAATGTCCCCCTCAACATGTGACGGTGACCAGCTCCCTAAAATAAGAAATTAAAGACCTCCTCACGATGTTCTTAACCTTCTATAAGTACAACAACTCCATAAGGTCACTCAACCAGGATGAAGCACTGGGAGGAGCCGGAGACCTCCACCCAAGCAGAACTCTCCTCTGGGCTATCAATGAAGCGAAGGCGAGAACACTGGCCTTTAGATCCACCTTCAACTCCGCCTGAAGTTCCGGCGAGTCCAAGACCTCAAAAATGGCAACCAGCTCAATCCCAAGAATCCCTGACATGGTGATCAAGGAGGAGACCCAAAAGCTTACACCTTTAGGACATGGCCAGAACATGTGTGTATGATTCGCCAGCCCAAGAGAACATATCCTCCACTCCAGGAAAAAAAAACACTCATCCGCGCCCTGGTTAGATGTGCCCTATGCACCACCGTGAACTGAATCAAGCTGAGCCTAGCACATTAGGATGTGGCGTTGACCCTGTGAAGAGCCTCACTCCACACCCCATATCACAAACTGGGCCCAGCTCCCTTCCCCGTTTCCTTTTTACCTCATCCAACGAAGCTTGCTCCAGTGACAAGATCCGACCATAATTATCCAAGACCTCCCCCCCCAACTCGGCCAGCGAAAGGACCCTATTCAAAAGTGATGGTGAAGGTGCCATGGGAAAGGAAGGAATCTCCGGGGTCAAAAAGTCACAGACCTGAAAAAACTGAAATCCGTTAGCCTGTGGGTGTTGGAATTTATCCAACAGCTCCTTAAAACTGGTGCACTTCCCCTCTATAAACACGTCTCCAGACCTCTCCAGCACCTCCCTCCCCCATGGCCCGAACAACCAATCCAAACCCGCCGGCACAAAAAGATGATTTCTGCAGATTGGGGCTAACGTTGACATGGAGCCCAGCTTGAAATGTTGCCTGAACTGCCTCCAAATCCTCAGAGTGGCCACCACCAGACTAGAAGTAAATCTTGTGGGGGAAAAACAGAAGCAGTAACCAAGGCCCTCAAACTAGTGCCTCCTCAAGGGCTCCCCTCAATCCGCCCCCATGTGGAAGGTCCTGGAGCCATCATCGTACTTTTTCAATGTTCGTAGCCCAAATATAAAATAACACATTAGGCAGCGTTCAGCGCCCCCCCCCCCCCCCCCCCCCCCCCCCCCGCTGCCTCTCCCTCTGCAGAAACTCCCTACGAATCCGAGGGACCTTGCCGCCCAAATAAAGGAAGATAGCATTTTATTAACTTTAACAAAGAAAGACTTGGGAAGAAAAACGGGGAGACGCTGAAACAAAAATAAAAACCTCGGGAGGATATTCATTTTTCCCAACTGAACCTTGCCTGCCAAGGACAGAGGGAGGTTATCCCACTTCTTCAAGTCAGACTTAACCTCATCCACTAGACCAGCAAAACTGAGTCTATGAAGCGAGGCACAGTTGTGAGCGACCCGGATTCCTATATAACGAAAACTAGACCTGGCTAGCGTAAAGGCAACGTCTCCAAATCGACTCCCCTCCGCAGTGAACTCACCAGAAAGTATTCACTTTTATCCAGATTCAACTTATACCCAAGGGGCCAAAACTCCAGAGTAGCTTCATTATCTCCTCTGGATCCGTTACACACAACAGCAGATCATCTCCATACAAGCACATCCTCTGCTCTCTCCTTCCCCTCTCTATCCCCCTCCACCCCATAGATGGTTAATGCTATGGCCAGAGGCTCACTTGCCAAGGCAAGCAATAGCGGGGACAATAGGCAAACGTGCCTCGAACCCTTATTCAGCTGAACACATCCGAAGCTCAGGGCATTCGTACGATCACTCGCGGTGGGGCCCTGCATAGAAGATGGATCCGAGAGATAAACTTAGGCCCAAAACCAAACCTTCCAAGGACCTCGAGCATATATCCCCATTCTACCCTTCCAACTGCTTTTTCAGCATCCATTGAAATAATCACCCCTGGCTCAGGGACTTTAGAGGGGGACCGGACAAAATTAAGTAGTTGACATGCGTTGGCCAATAGCTGACAAAACCATCTGTTCCTCCGAGATCACCCCTGGGAGGCAGACTCCAAGCGCAATGCCAGAACCTTGACCAATAATGTAGCGTCGGTCGGAGTTCAGTAATTAAACCACAAGACCATAAGACATAGGAGCAGAATTAGGCCACTCGGCCCATCGAGTCTGCATGGCCATTCAATCATGGCTGATATTTTTCTCATTCCCATTCTCCTGCCTTCTCCCCATAACCCCTGATCCCCTTATTAATCAAGAACCTATCTATCTCTGTTTTAAAGACACTCAGTGAATTGGCCTCCACAGCCTTCTGTGGCAAAGAGTTCCACAGATTCATCACCCTCTGGCTGAAGAAATTCCTCCTCATCTCTGCTTTAAAGGATTGTCCCTTTAGTCTGAGATTGTGTCCGCTGCTTCTAGTTTTTCCTACAAGTGGAAACATTCTCTCCACATCCACACTATCCAGGCCACGCAGTATCCTGTAAGTTTCAATAAGATCCCCCCTCATCCTTCTAAACGGGTACAGACCCAGAGTCCTCAACTGTTCCTCATACGACAAGCTCTTCATTCCAGGGATCATTCTTGTGAACCTCCTCTGGACCCTTTCCAAGGCCAACACATCCTTTCTCAGATACGGGGCCCAAAACTGCTCACAATACTCCAAATGGAGTCTGAACAGAGCCTTATACAGCCTCAGAAGTACATCCCTGGTCTTGTATTCTAGCCCTCTCGACATGAATGCTAACATTGCATTTGCCTTCCTAACTGCCAACTGAACCTGCACGTTAACCTTAAGAGAATCTTGAACAATGACTCCTAAATCCTTTTGTGCTTCTGATTTCCTAAGCAGCTACCCATCTGGAAAATAGTCTATGCCTCCATTTCTCCTTCCAAAGTGCATAACCTCACATTTTTCCACATTGTATTCCATCTGCCACTCTTTGCCTACTCTCCTTGCCTGTCCAAGTCCTTCTGAAGCCACCTGCTTCCTCAATACTACCTGCCCATTACAGATCTTTGTATCATCTGCAAACTTAGCAACCGTGCCTTCAGTTCCTGCCTCCAGATCATTAATGTATATTGTGAAAAGTTGAGGTCCCAGCACCGACCCCTGAGGTACACCACTAGTCACCGGCTGCCATTCTGAAAAAGACCCCTTTATCCCCACTCTCTGCCTTCTTCTAGTCAGCCAATCCTCTATCTATGCCAGGATCTTACCCTGAACACCATGGGCTTCTAACTTATTTAACAGTCGCCTATGCGGCACCTTGTCAAAGGCCTTCTCGAAATCTAAATAAATCACGTCCACTGGTTCTCCTTTGTCAAACCTCCTTGTTACTTCCTCAAAGAACTCTAACAGATTTGTCAGACATGACCTCCCTTTGACAAAGCTGCGCTGACTCAGTCCTATTTTATCATGCAGTTCCAAGTACTCCGCGATCTCATCTTTAATAATGGACTCTAAAATCTTACCAATGACCGAAGTCAGGCTAACTGGCCTATATTTTCCCGTCTTCTGCCTCCCTCCCTTCTTCAACAGTGGTGTTACATTAGCCACTTTCCAGTCCTCTGGGACCCTTCCTGCCTCCAGTGATTCCTGAAAGATCATCACTAATGCCTCACAATCTTCTCTGCTATTTCTTTTAGAACCCTGGGGCGTAGTCCATCCGATCCAGGTGATTTATCCACCTTCAAACCTTTCAGTTTCCCCAGAACCTTCTCCTTAGTAACGGTCACTGCACTCACCTCTGCCCCCTGATTCTCCTGGAGCTCTGGCATCCCACCGGTGCCATCCACCGTGAAGACTGATGCTAAGTAACTATTCAGGTCCTCTGCCATTTTTTTGTTTCCAATCATTACTTCTCCAGCAACATTTTCCAGTGGTCCAATGTCTATTTTTGCCTCTCTTACCTTTTATATATTGAAAAAATCTCTTCCTGTGTTATAAGAACATAAGAACATAAGAACTAGGAGCAGGAGTAGGCCATCTGGCCCCTCGAGCCTGCTCCGCCATTCAATTAGATCATGGCTGATCTTTTGTGGACTCAGCTCCACTTTCCGGCCCGAACACCATAACCCTTAATCCCTTTATTCTTCAAAAAACTATCTATCTTTACCTTAAAAACATGTAATGAAGGAGCCTCAACTGCTTCACTGGGCAAGGAATTCCATAGATTCACAACCCTTTGGGTGAAGAAGTTCCTCCTAAACTCAGTCCTAAATCTACTTCCCCTTATTTTGAGGCTATGCCCCCTAGTTCTGCTGTCACCCGCCAGTGGAAACAACCTGCCCGCATCTATCCTATCTATTCCCTTCATAATTTTAAATGTTTCTATAAGATCCCCCCTCATCCTTCTAAATTCCAACGAGTACAGTCCCAGTCTACTCAACCTCTCCTCATAATCCAACCCCTTCAGCTCTGGGATTAACCTAGTGAATCTCCTCTGCACACCCTCCAGTGCCAGTACGTCCTTTCTCAAGTAAGGAGACCAAAACTGAACACAATACTCCAGGTGTGGCCGCACTAACACCTTATACAATTGCAACATAACCTCCCTAGTCTTAAACTCCATCCCTCTAGCAATGAAGGACAAAATTCCATTTGCCTTCTTAATCACCTGTTGCACTTGTAAACCAACCTTCTGTGACTCATGCACTAGCACACCCAAGTCTCTCTGAACAGCGGCATGCTTTAATATTTTATCGTTTAAATAATAATCCCGTTTGCTGTTATTCCTACCAAAATGGATAACCTCACATTTGTCAACATTGTATTCCATCTGCCAGACCCGAGCCCATTCACTTAACCTATCCAAATCCCTCTGCAGACTTCCAGTATCCTCTGCACTTTTCGCTTTACCACTCATCTTAGTGTCATCTGCAAACTTGGACACATTGCCCTTGGTCCCCAACTCCAAATCATCAATGTAAATTGTGAACAATTGTGGGCCCAACACGGATCCCTGAGGGACACCACTAGCTACTGATTGCCAACCAGAGAAACACCCAGTTATCCCAACTCTTTGCTTTCTATTAATTAACCAATCCTCTATCCATGCTACTACTTTACCCTTAATGCCATGCATCTTTATCTTATGCAGCAACCTTTTGTGTGGCACCTTGTCAAAGGCTTTCTGGAAATCCAGATATTCCACATCCATCGGCTCCCCGTTATCTACTGCACTGGTAATGTCCTCAAAAAATTCCACTAAATTAGTTAGGCATGACCTGCCTTTAACGAACCCATGCTGCGTCTGCCCAATGGGACAATTTCTATCCAGATGCCTCGCAATTTCTTCCTTGATGATAGATTCCAGCATCTTCCCTATTACCGAAGTTAAACTCACTGGCCTATAATTTCCTGCTTTCTGCCTACCTCCTTTTTTAAACAGTGGCGTCACGTTTGCTAATTTCCAATCCACCGGGACCACCCCAGAGTCTAGTGAATTTCGGTAAATTATCACTAGTGCATCTGCAATTTCCCTAGCCATCTCTTTTAGCACTCTGGGATGCATTCCATCAAGGCCAGGAGACTTGTCTACCTTTAGCCCCATTAGCTTGCCCATCACTCCCTCCTTAGTGATAACAATCCTCTCAAGGTCCTCACCTGTCATAGCCTCATTTCTATCAGTCGCTGGCATGTTATTTGTGTCTTCCACTGTGAAGACCGACCCAAAAAACCTGTTCAGTTCCTCAGCCATTTCCTCATTTCCCATTATTAAAACTCCCTTCTCATCCTCTAAAGGACCAATATTTACCTTAGCCACTCTTTTTTGTCTTATATATTTGTAAAAACTTTTACTGTCTGTTTTTATATTCTGAGCAAGTTTACTCTCATACTCTATCTTACTCTTCTTTATAGCTTTTTTAGTAGCTTTCTGTTGCCCCCTAAAGATTTCCCAGTCCTCTAATCTCCCAGTACTAGCTAGCTTGCACTCATACTTCATTTTCTCCCCCTTATTGCCTTTTTAGTTGTCCTCTGCTCGCTTTTGAAGGCTTCCCAATTCTCTGGCTTCCCACTAATCCTCGCCACTTTGTATGCTTTTTCTTTAGCTTTTATGCTGTTCTTGATATCCCTCGTCAGCCATGGATGCCTTGTCCTCCCCTTAGCATGTTTCCCCCTCCTTGGGATGAATTTCTGTTGTGCCTCCCGAATAACCCCCAAAACTCCTGCCATTGCTGTTCCACTGTCTTCCCTGCTAGGCTCCTTTTCCAATCCACTCTGGCCAGCTCCTCCTTTGTAGTTACCATTATTTAATTGTAATACCGTTACATCTGATTGCAGCTTCTCCCTCTCAAACCGCAGGGTAAATTCTATCATATTGTGGTCACTGCACCTTAAGGGTTCCTTCACCTGAATGAAATGGGACGATATGACCCACACTCTGACGGATCCTTATCCTTCACCAAAATCAAAGAGATGGATGCCTGCGCCAGTGAGACCGGCAATACCCCTCGGAATATGGATTGTTGAACATGTCTAACAACAATGGGATTACCTGACCCGCAAATTTCTTATAAAATATGATAGGGAATCCATCTGGGCCCAGGGCCCAGAGTTTTACCCAACTACATTAAACCTATGATTGTCTCCGGGCTCAACAGGAACTCCAACTTCTCTCTTCTCTCCTGTTCCACAACTGGGATGGACAAGACATCCAAAAATTCCAACATGGGCAACCTCTCCTCAAGGGGCTCCAATTTATGGAGGCTTCGGTAAAAGGCCTCAAAGGCAGCATTGACCTTCGCTGGGGCGGAGATTAACCTGCCACTCGAGTCCCTCACCTGCACCATCTCCCTGGAGGCAGCCTGCTGCCTCAGCTGGTGCGCTACTGGGGCTGGTTTAGCATAGTGGGCTAAACAGCTGGCTTGTAATGCAGAACAAGGCCAGCAGCATGGGTTCAATTCCCGTACCGGCCTCCCCGAACAGGCGCCGGAATGTGGCGACAAGGGGTTTTCCCACAATAACTTAATTGAAGCCTACTTGTGACAATAAGCAATTATTAGTATTATTATTAACATGCAACTGGCCTTCCCCCCCATATTCATAAAATGTCCTCCTCAAGCATCGCAGCTTGTGCCCTCCATCCCCATTTGTTCCATAAATGTTACTAGTGCTTTTGCCACTCCCAAAGGACTCAAAGACTTAGGTCTTGATCGAGCCAGTCGAAGGCCCAGTGCACAATTAAAGTCCCCCCCAGAATTAACTGGTGAGAGTCCAGAATAGAAGCCAGTAACTTGTTGACAAAAGCTGTATCGTCCTGGTTCAGTGCATACAAATTAACTAGGACCACCGGGGTACCTGCCAATCACCTACTACAATCACATATCACCAGTTTGGATCCGCCAAAACTTTAACAGCCAAGAAATATACCCTTTTATTCGCCTAAACCGCAATTCCCAGGCCCAATGATCAAATCCCAAATGGAATACCGTCCCACCCAGTCTTGTCTGGTTCTTGATCCACAAATGGGTCTCCTGCAAAAACACCACATCAGCATTCAAACTCTTTTCACTGGGCCGTTCAATTTCCTTGCGTTCCAAGTGACCAGTGACGATCCCCTCGCCTACCTCCTCCCGATCCTTCCCACCATGTGAGGTAATCCAGCAACCAGTCAGAGAGTGCCGACACCAGGCCCACCCAAGATGGCCACCAAACACAGCCCCCCCCCCCCCCCCCCCTCCCCTCCCCCCCCCCCTCCCTCCCTCCATCAGAACGGGACAAAGAAAAAGTTGTAGTCACCGTCAGAGATCTAACTCTACCCTGCCCCCCATCCACCCACCCTGCCTTCCATCAATAAAGCACCCAAATAAGCCAGCAAGCAGCAATAAGGCGAACAAAGGCCTCTCCCCCCCCCCCACCCTTAACGCCAAACAGAACTAAAACAAAAATCCCAAACTCAACTTTAAATCCTGCAGTTACCCCCACTGCTCTGCTCCCGTTGACTAACTATACAGCTGACAGGGCAGTCCCTGCACATATAAAAAAAACAGAACTAACAGAATCACCGCAACCACGCCTCGACGCAGGCGCGCGATTCTCCGAGGTGCGGCGAAGTGGAGGCATTTGCACCGGTGCGTTTGGCGCGGCGCCGGCCTCTCCGACCCGGATGGGCTGAGCAGCCGCGCGGCTATGACAGAGTCCCACCGGTGCCATTCACCCCTGGTCGCTGCCGGCGGAAAATCTGCGCGAACAGTCGGGGGGCGGCCTGTGGGGGGGGGGGGGGGGGGACCCTCCGATGGGGTCTAGCCTGTGATCGGGGCCCACCGATCGGCGGGCATGCCTCCACCCCCGGCCTACTTTCCTGCGCGGCCGGCCCCTGAACACCGACGTCATGTTGAAATCGGGGCCAGCGCGCTAAAGAAGTCGCCTGCGCATGCGCAGGTTGGCGCGGCCCAACTGCGCATGCGTGGGTTGGCATGGCGCCCATTTTGCTCCGGGAAGGGAAACTGGAGCAGCACGAAACGCTCCAGCGCCGTTCTGGGGACCAGAATCAATCGTACCTGGGCCCGATTCGCACCGTCGTGAAACGCGACGGCGTTCACAATGGCGCAAACACTTGGGCTCCATGTTGGAGAATCGCCCCTCACATTTCTGCCCACCAAACGGAAATCTCACAACAAATCCAATTCACAGTTAGTTCAACCTCAGTCCATGCTTCTTCACAAATACCTCTACCTGCTCCTTGACGTCAAAATAGTAATATTTCGAGTCATAAGTTACCCGGAGATGTGCAGGGTAAACCACACCAAAATGAACATTGTTCCTGTGCCTTATTGAACACCGCACGCCTCTTAGCTAGCTCCACTCCCATATCCTGATAGAGCCTAATGGCATGGCTCTCCCATTTAAAATCCAGATGGTCCTGCGCCCACCTCAGGACCCTCTTCCTTCTCTCGGTAGCTATGAAAGCCACAACGGCAGCCCACGGTGGGTCAGCAGAATGGGGCATTATGCCTGAATGGCTTGCGAGCTCGATGCAATTCGGGAGGGGATATTAGTTCACCCTCCCCCACCATCGTCTCAAACATCTGCGACATGTATTCCACTGAGTTCGGACCTTCCAAACCCTCCGGCAGCCCTCCGAGGTTCTCTAGATCATCCACCTTGGCCCTTATCACCTTGTTATCCCCAGCCAACCATGCCATGTCTACTTCCAGGGAAACAATCTGATCACTCTGCCTCGAGGGGGCCACCTCCACACTCTGGAGCACCACACATTGCGCCTTTACCATCTGTCCACTTTTGCCAAGGCCGCACGAATGGGAGCCATTGCTCTGTCGAGGTCTTCAGAGACAGCCTGCCGCAATTTCTTAAATTCTACCGCCACGATGCTGGTGAGCATCTGGGCCTGAGTGGAGTGGCCAAAGTGGCAGTGGGACCTCCACCATTTTCTCAGCAGATGAGACTTGAGAGGCTTCCAGGTCTGACAATGAGTCTTTACTTGTCTGCCACCTGGTCTTGTGCTTGATGGACATTCCTTTTACGTAGAATTCTTATTCCATCAAACTTGTTCCACTCCAAATCCCCCCTCGAAAACCGGACGAAAAGGTCAAAGTCCTTTGTCATGGACTGTCAAGAAATGTTAGACTGGAATAACTATCTACCTTTGAATATCAGGAACATGTCTACAAAACCTTCCCTTTGGATAATAAACAAATAAGACACAATTTATGACACAGTAGATGGTATATTGTCTCTGGCTTCTGAGGCCAAATGATTATTACATATTCTTACCAAAATATTACCTGTTTATAGATGACAAGACATACCAGAACAGGACATAGCACCAGAAACACATTTAACTGCATGATCAGTTTTGTAAAAGTTTAGCTGCTGAAGATGGATTAAAGTGAAGGTGATTACAGATTAATTTGTGCATCTTGGGTACTTCATTAGAGAAGCGAATTATCTACCGCATTTTTTTTTTAAATGTTCTATTGAGCAGTGTGATTGAATGATGAACAAAAATAGTACAAAAATCATGTGTTCAACGTTGCAACACCACTTTTCAACTCTGACACCGGTTTGACTCCAAGATAAATTCAATGCTTAATTTCATAATTATCTCAGCTGACAAAATCCACAATAGCTTTTTGTGGCTTATTTTCAAATATTTGGAATTCAGATCTTAAAATATTTAATACTCAAATGCAGAGTTCCAATTTCCAGGAACACGGGCGGGATTCACTGACCCTGCGCGGGATCGGAGAATTCGCCGGCGGGCCGTGCGAATCGCGCCACGCCGCCGGCACAGAATCGGCGCCACCAATTCTCCGGCCCGGATAGGCCAAGCGGCCGTAAGAAAAGAGCAGAGTCCCGCCAGCGCCGTTCTAACCTGCTCTGGGCCGGTGGGACTTCGGCGTTGAAGGATCGGGTGCCGGCCTTTGCGGGGGGGGGGGGCGACCCGTTTATGGCGGCGTGGACACTCTGCTGCAGGATTGGAGAATCCCGCCCAGGGAGAGGCATGGGTCCAGCCATTACAATCCATCTAAAATGCTGCTATTCACTGGAATCAAAACTGAGCTTGCACCAGTGATATGCTCCTCCTGTACCTTGTGGCAAATCATAGAAGATTCAGTTGTCCCTGGAGACCGCATGTGCAGGGAGTGTGTCCAACTGCAGGGGCTTTTCACAGTAACTTCATTTGAAGCCTATTTGTGACAATAAGCGATTTTCATTTTCAATTGCAGCTACTGCCTGGAGCTGAGGGTGGATTCACAGTGGAACATCCGCGATGCTGAGCACGTCATGGATAGCATGTTCAGTAAGGGGTCGTACCATAGGTGAAGACTCAAAAGGCAGAAAGGATACGGTGACCACCAGGCAGAGTAGAGGAAGGCGAGTAGTGCAGGAATAGTGCCTTTCGAACAGACATACCGTTTTTGATGCATTGTGGGAGATGGCTGTGTCGGGTAAAGCATTGGCAACCAACCTCACGGTTGAGACTGCTGCACAAGAGGGGAAGAGGAAGAATGGCTGGGCTATAGTGGTAGGGGATTTAACTGTAAAGGGAACAGACGGGCATTTCTATGGTGGAAAAACAGACTCCAGGATGGTACTTTGCTTCCCTGGTGCCAGGTTCAGGGATGACATTGAACCGCTGCAGGGCATACTGAAGGGGTAGGGTAAACAGACAGATATCGTGGTACATATTGGTACCAATGATATAGGTAGAAAAAGGAATGAGGTCCTGCAAACTGAATTTAGGGAGCTAGGAAGTAATTTAAAAACCAGGACTCAGAAGGTAGTAATCTCTGGATTACTCTCGGTGCCACTTGCCAGTGAGTAGAAATAGGAGGTTAGTCTAGATGAATACTTGGTTGGAAAGATATTGCAGGAGGCAGGGCTGTAGACTTCTGGGATATTGGGACCGTTTTTGGAGACGGTGGGGCCTGTACAAGGCAGACAGGTTGCACCCGAACAGAAATGGAACCAGCGTTCTTGCAGGGAGGTTTGCTAATGTTGTTGGGGCGGGTTTAAATTAACTTGACAGGGGAACAATCCTGAGAGATGGTTCAGCAGGGAGAGATGCAAAGCCAAAATTAGAAGAGACAGCAAGTTGTAGGCCAATTAACTCAGAAGGGAGTTTGGCAAG
This sequence comes from Scyliorhinus canicula, assembly GCF_902713615.1. Taxonomy (NCBI): domain Eukaryota; kingdom Metazoa; phylum Chordata; class Chondrichthyes; order Carcharhiniformes; family Scyliorhinidae; genus Scyliorhinus; species Scyliorhinus canicula. Next base: position 25,773,365 of record NC_052152.1, on the reverse strand, counting down.
ATTGGATGGTATTCATTTTAATGCAAGGAGTCTGACAAACAAGGCAGATGAGTTGAGGGCATAAATTAAAACATGGGGATATGATGTAATTTCTGTCACTGAGACATGGTTGAGAGAAGGGCAGGATTGGCAGCTCAATATTCCAGGATATAGGATCTTCAGACAAGACAGGGAAGGAAATAAAAGATGTGTCGCAATTTAGATGAGTGAATCAATTACAGCAGGAACAACATCTTAGAAGTGTGGCACAATGGAACTGCAACCTCACAGCGCCAGGGACCCGGTGCCTTTGGTGACTGTGTGGGCTTTGTATGTTCTCCCCGTGTCTGTATGGCTTTCCTCCCACAGTCCAAAAATGTGCCAGTTAGGTGGATTGGCCATGATAAAATTGTGACCAGGGATATACAGGTTAAGTGGGGTTACAGGGACAGGGTGGGGCAGCTGGCCTGGGAAGGGTGCCTCCTTCTGCACTGCAGGAATTCTATGGGAAAAAAGACTCTTCAAATGAAGCCACATGGGTAGAACTTTATAAATGGAAAAGGAGCAATCACATTGATGGGAGTGTTCTATAGGCCCCTAACAGTCTGAGAGAAATAAAAGTGCAGGTACGTCAGTAAATTTCAGAGAAGTGTAAAAGTAATAGATTAGTGATAGTGGGGGATTTCAACTTAACTGGGGTAGTCATATTGTGAAAGGTTTAGAGGGAGCGGAATTCTTAAAATGCATCCAGGAGAACCTTTTAAGCCAGTACGTGGAAGATCCTACAAGAGGGGCGAGCCTGGACTTAATTTTTGGTAACAAAGCCAGGTATGTGGTTGAAGTATCAGCGAGCATTTTGCAGACAGCGATTAAAACTCTGTTGGATTCAAGATTGTTCTGAAAAAGAACAATGATGGGCCGGAAATCAAAGTTCTAAACTGGAGAAGGCCGATTTTAATAAGATCAGATATGATTTGGCCAGTTGGACTGGGAGCAGACACTTCTAAGTAAATCTGTGACAGGACAGTGGGACGCTTTCAAGAGGAAATAAGGAGAGTGCAGAGCCAACATACTCCAATAAAGAAAAGGATGGGACCAACAAATCCAGTGAATCCTGGATATCATGGGAAAAATAGCCTTGGATAAGCAGAAAAAGGGAGGCTTAAGGCGGATACTGAGAGTTCTAAACAGCAGAAGCCCCAGAGGAGTATAGAATGTGCAAGAGGGACCTTAAAAAGGAAGTTAGGAGAGCAAAAAGGGATATGAAGGGATACTGGCAGTTAAAATAAAGGAAAATCCCAAGTTGTTTTAACAAGCACATTAATGGTTAATGGATACCTAGGGAAAAAGTAGGGCCCATTAAGCACCACAGTGGTAATTTATGTGTGGAGCAGGAGGACGTAGGGAGTGTTCCAAATGAATATTTTGTGTCAGCGTTCGCTTGTGATAGGGACAATGTGGGTATAGTAACCAGGGAGAAGGAGTTTGATAGAATTAAATAAATTAACCTAGACATAGGAGGTTCTGAATGGTCTGGCAGGCTTAAAAATAGACAAATCTCCAGGGCCAGATTAAATATGTCCCAGGCTGTTAATTGAAGCAAGGGAGGAAATAGCAAGGGCACAGGCCTCAATTTCATTGATCCTGAAACGGGAGAAGGATCCGGAGTAATGGGGGTCATACAGGCCGATTTCTCGACTGAATGTGGATGCCAAACTGCTGGCTAAGATACTGGCCACAAGGATAGAGGACTGTGTCCCGGGGGTGATAGGGGACGACCAGACGGGATTTCTTCAGGGCAGGCAACTCAAGGCCAATGTTCGAAGGCTTCTCAATGTTATTATGATGCCCTCAGAAGGAGAGGAGGTGGAGGTGGTGGTAGCGATGGATGAGGAGAAGGCTTTTGATCGGGTAGAGTGGAATTACCTGTGGGAAGCGCTGGGAAGGTTTGGGTTTGGTGAGGGCTTTATTGACTGGGTGCGGTTGCTCTATCAGGCACCAGTAGCGAGTGTGCATACGAATCGCCTGAGGTCGGGGTATTTTAAACTACACCGAGGGACGAGGCAAGGGTGCCCCCTCTCCATGTTACTGTTTGCTCTGGCCATAGAGCCATTGGCCATGGCGTTAAGAGCCTCTAGGAACTGGAAAGGGCTGGTTCAGGGGGCGGTGGGGGGGAAGCACCGGGTCTCGCTTTCGCAGATGATCTGCTCTTGTACAGTTCGGACCCATTGGAGGGGATGGAAGAAGTAATGCGAATCTTGGGGGAATTTGGCAATTTTTCAGGGTATAAATTGAACATGGCGAAAAGCGAGATGTTTGCGGTCCAGGCAAGAGGACAGGAGAAGAGACTGGGAGAGCTGCCGCTTAGAATGGTAGGGAAGAGCTTTCGATATCTGGGAATGCAGGTGGCCCGGAAATGGGAGGTGCTACACAAGTTAAACCTATCCCGGCTCGTAGTACAAATGATAGGGGACTTTAAGAGATGGGTCATGCTCCCGCTATCACTGGCGGAGAGGGTACAGACCGTGAAAATGACGGTCCTCCCCAGATTTCAGTCCCTCCCCATCTTCATCCCTATGGCCTTTTTCAAGCGGGTGAATAAGATTATTTTGGGCTTTGTGTGGGCGAGTGAAACCCCACGAGTGAAGAAAGTGTTGCTGGAGCGCAGTCGGGGGAGGGGGGTTGGCGCTGCCGAACTTCTGCAATTACTACTGGGCGACTAATATAACCATGATCAGGAAGTGGGTAGTGGGGGAGGGGACAGCATGGGAGCGGATGAAGGCGGCGCCATGTAAAGACACCAGTCTGGGAGCATTGGTAACGATGCCTCTGCCGTTCTCGCCGGCCCGATACTCCACACGTCCGGTGGTGGTGGCGGCTCTGAGGATCTGGGGGCAATGGAGGAGATATAAGAGAGTGGAGGGAGCATCGATTTGGACCCCGATGTATAATAACCACAGGTTTGTACTGGGTAGGCTGGATGGTGGGTTCCGGAGTTGGCAGAGGGCAGGAATTGGAAGGATGTGGGATCTATTTATAGACGGGAGCTTTCCCAGCTTGAAAGCTTTGGAGGATAAATTTAAATTGCCAGCAGGGAATGGTTTTAGGTATTTGCAGGTGCAAGACTTCCTGAGAAAACAGGTGCCAGCCTTTCCGCTGCTGCCGCCACGGAGGATACAGGATAGAGTAGTTTCCAGTACCTGGTGGGAGAGGGGTAGGTATTGGATATTTACCAGGAGCTTTCGGAGGCGGAGGAAACTCTGGTGGAGGAGCTTAAGGGCAAGTGGGAGGACGAGCTAGGAGGGGAGATAGAGGTGGGCTGTGGGCAGATGCCCTCAGCAGGGTTAATACATCCTCATCATGCGCCAGGCTTAGCCTGATACAATTTAAGGTAGCCCACCGGGCACACATGACAGTGGCCAGGATGAGCAAGTTTTTCAGGGTAGAGGATAGGTGTGCGAGGTGCGTGGGAAGCCCAGCAAATCATGTCCACATGTTTTGGGCATGCCCAAAGCTTAGAGGGCTTTGGCAGGGTTTCGCCAAGGCAATATCCACGGTACTAAAAACATGGGTGGTGCCAAGTCCGGATGTAGCGATCTTTGGAGTGTCGGAAGATCCGAGAGTTCAGGGGGCGAAAGAGGCCGATGTCCTGGCCTTTGCCTCCCTGGTCGCCCAGAGACGGATCTTATTAATGTGGCGGGACTCGAAGCCCCCGAGTGTAGAGACCTGGGTTAGTGACATGGCTGGGTTTCTCAGTCTCTAAAATAAAGTTTGCCTTAAGAGGGTCAATGTTTGGGTTCTCCCGGAGGTGGCAGCAGCTCGTCGACTTTCTCGGGGAAAATTAAAAATGTCAGCAGAAGCAGCAATCCAAAGGGGGGGGGATTGTTGTTTCATAGAATTTACAGTGCAGAAGGAGGCCATTCGGCCCATCGAGTCTGCACTGGCTCTTGGAAAGAGCACCCTACCCAAAGTCAACACCTCCACCCTATCCCCATAACCCAGTAACCCCACCCAACACTAAGGGCAATTTTGGACACTACGGGCAATTTATCATGGCCAATCCACCTAACCTGCACATCTTTGGACTGTGGGAGGAAACCGGAGCACCCGGAGGAAACCCATGCACACACGGGGAGGACGTGCAGACTCCGCACAGACAGTGACCCAAGCCAGAATCGAACCTGGGACCCTGGAGCTGTGAAGCGATTGCGCTATCCACAATGCTACCGTGGTTGAGGTGTGTGAAGATTGGGCTGGGGGGAGAGAAATGTTTATTTTACCATGTTGATGTCATTATTTTTGTTACTATTATACAAATTTTCAAATACCTTAACAAAATATCATTAAAAAAAGATTGCAACGTCTGATTCAATCTCAGGCGGTTGCCAGGGAGAGAGTTGGGAGTTGGTGGGTAAAGAATGGAATTTGTGGCATGAAAGACATGAGCAATTATGTATCAAATATCAGATTGATATTGAGTTAATACTAGAGGGTATTGAGGGATACGGTACGAGGAAGTGCTGAGGGTTTTGGCCAAGGGTTATATCATGACCGGTACAGGCTTGGAGGGTCGAAGGGCCTGTTCCTGTGCTATATTGTGCTTTGTTCTTTGTAGGGAAACATCTGGTTTGACAGTTCAAGGAGAAAAGAAAAGGGTGCAAATACAATAAGAGTGGAGTTAGTATTGAGTGCTGTTTATTTAATGGCTGAACAATGAACAAATTTGCTTCTAGTTTAGATGGATTCAATGTATAGCCAACCATGTTCTGAAGCTGGAGATAGAGTATGAGATATCCCAGTAAACAGCAGTATAGTGACATGAATTCTTCACCTGACTCTTGGGTTTCAGTATATTTGCATAGCTGCCCACTGTTAAAGATTCACTGTGGGTCACGAGGTGTATGAGTTACATATGCTTACTGCTGGAGTGACTGGTGACAAAGAGATAAATCGAGGGTAAAACCTCCCAAAACATAGCAGCATTTATCCCAATCTCCAAATCTTATGCTTCACTATATCAGACATACCCGCCGCTGGTGTGCCGTAGATTGTGTTTGGATATTTTGTATGGGAGGGTCCGCTCGCCCAGGTTCTCCAGGTTCCTCACCACGGCTCCATGCTTCAGTAATGCTTCCACCGTACGGCGCATGGCAGCAGCTGTCTCAGTCTGTGAAAGAAATAATAGGAGTTGGGGGCGGGAATGGAGGGGAAGAGGGAAAGAGGAGAAAAGAGATGCAAACTTTTGAGTCCAATGGTTACATCAACGGAAACGCCATTTAGCATTTCATAAACACAGCCATTTCTCATTTGGAGGAACATAGAACATTCCAGCGCAGTACAGGCCCTTCGGCCCTCGATGTTGTGCCGACATAAAAGGGAACATTTTCTGTTTGCCTCATCTCTTCCTGATTGAGAAAATTCTAAATACCACAGTAGCTTCAGAACCTATGAAAAAGTGCATATTCGTTCTTGTATGTCTGCCTTGGACAAGGAGAACATCTTTGAGTCACCTCGAAGTGCCTGATTTTATGGTTCAGAACCACATTCTGGAAGTAACCCTCAAAAGGTAGAATGTTGTTTCATGCCACATCATTGAGAGGGCTATAAATGGAATGTAGTTTTACCACAGGTAAACAAAAGAGCTGCTTTTAAGGTACTGTTTTCATTTAAATATGTCAAGCGTTTCTATGTTAGCATCACACAAAGGCGAGTTCACGAAACGTTCTCACAACAAATCAAGCCCGACAGCAAGAAGTGCTTCTTCTTCATTTTTGCTGTCACCAAATTATAAGGGAAGAATGTCAATGACACAGTTATAACGGATGCCTTCAACCACCGCATCGTTAACTGAAGCATGGCAACCAAACCCAGAACTTGCTGCCAAATTGTTTCTTGGCACGGTCTGTCACAGACCTCACTAGCTGGATATGCATCTAGAACTGCTTTTCATACATACAGAATCACAACCAAACTGCAGAAGTACTGGAACCTCTGCCGACGAGTGAGCAGGCTAAATGAGTGACCACACGCTAAATCAAATCGGAGATCTCCCTGAAAACCCACTGCAATTACATTCAGCAAAGCCGTATACCATTTCAAAAGGGTAAATGGTCAGTCGATTGAGGGGTAAGCTGGAAAAAAAAATCAGGAGGTCCAGTGCTCACGCAGACCCCATTGAGGGAAAATAATTGGTGGCCTTTGAGACCGTAATGCCAGGCATATACAAGCGAAGAAACAAAGCACAAATGGATGAGTGATTAAAATTTATATAATATTTTCAGGAGGAAAAAAACAAAAAAAGGCAGCACAGAACCATAAACATATTGTTACAATGATATCAGGGCCGAAAACAGAGCTGTAACACTGAGCATTATAGTATGTGTATATTTTAGTATATATAAATACATAATCCCTCATCACTTGAGGAAATGCTTCATACAATGAATGATTCTGAAGGATACACACAGCTGTAGAGGTAAAACAAGAAGACAATGCTATTTTTCAGGCAAAAGATGACCTTGCCGACTAACCGGTTGTGGGGTTGGCAGCACGCCCCAGGTGTGTTTAGACTGCCCACCCTAGGTAAAGACAAAGGGCGGAATTTCCTATTTACAAGACCAAGTGTGGTGGCAGGCAGTTTAGGAGGCATCCACGTTGCTGCTCAGAATGGCAGGAACTCACGCCCAATTCCACACCTGGAAGCTCATTAATCATGCACAGGTGAGTATCAGACTGAATCAGCTCACGGTCAGGAACTGATTTGTCTGCCCATCATCAGCTGTCGGGACTGAAGGTCTGGGCCCCCTATGTAAACACCAATCAAACACATACATCTCTCTCACTAACCCACCTGTCTCCAGGGGACCGCAACAGAGATCTTCCACCCACAATGGGCGGCTGCGAGCCTCAAGAGGAAGACAACACCCCACTTCATCCACCGCGCCTTGCAGGGCTTGATCAGAGGAGTGTAGGCAGACAGGCATGTCCTGTATCCCAGGGATTGGTCCAGAAAGGCACACCAAACTCAACTCTCCCGTCTGGGAGGCTGTCACACTGGAGGTCAGAAGGTTGGCAACTGTGTTCAAAACGCCATCCAGTGCAGGAAGAACTGAATGATCTCATTTGTTCCGCTAGGGCAAGTCAACCTTCAACTCACTCCAATGTTACATTTCTCTGCATGGGATCATGTACAATGGCTACTCCCTTCAGGTATTTCACACATCTATTCACAGGGAACACACATCACCACTCATTCGCACACGGAAACTTCCACATCACCACCACACAACTATCATGTTGCTCAACTCCACCCTCTAGCCCTCCTGGGGAGGATTCACCACACACAGGGGACGTTTCTCTTACCCAACCTCTGCTCCTGCCCTTCTCATATCTTCATACAGGCCAAGCCGACACATAAAAGGGAAAGAGCGCAGACATCGAGAGGGACAACCAACATCATTGCCCTCAGAGTTCGAGTAGGCTGCCGCCGAGCTGGCTAAGTGGACTGGGATCACTCCTGTGGGGAAGCAGAGATCAAGTTGTTCCAACAACCTGGTACAGATCTCAGCTCCATCGCTTCATCAAATCCTGACAGCGAATCAGGTGCAGTATTATATCTCTCAAGCTCACCAACCAAAACTGTATTCTCTATTGTCTAGGTAGCAGCAGATGGAGGCCCACAAAGCCGTCCAACAGGAGTCCGAGCTTCCATATCGGTCCGAAGAGGAAGGGCTGGTAGAAACGTGACTGCGCTCATCCATGCCCTCCACCAGCACAGAGATGCACACCTCAGTGGGGCAAAGCTCTAGATTAGACTCAGGTCACCTTCTGGAGAACACCTGCTGCAGGGAGACATCAGTGAGGTTGAGGCAGAGACAGCCCAGGTCTCCAGCAGTTGGAAGGCTGCTGGAGAATAGCCACTCGCTCAGTCCAGGTCAGATGATGGAACCCTACAAGTGGCTGGAAACTCAATGCTGAAAATGTATCAGGCCAGAGATTTGACAGTCACTCAGCAGATTCAAGTGAACAGTGGAGGAGTCCATACATGCTCGGACTTATATCTCGGCTCTGACATGGGAATGCCATGAGGCCATCATGGGACAGTAGGCAACAACCATTAAGACCTTGGTCCAGAAGGTCTTGCCGGATTTGCGTTCCACCCTGCAATCCACGGCCACCCACCCTGGTAGTCACCATCAAGATGTAGATAACACGGAGACAAGACACCTTGACTTCCCAGGTGCACCATCTTCTCAAGGAGTCAGGGCGGGGCCCGGGGCCTCCACGCAGGACATTCTTAAGGGTGTGCAGCCCCCTCTACCTGTGACCACATCAGCTCTAGCTGCTCAGACCAAACACGGTGCATCTGTGCCTGAACAGGAGGCGCACATCAGGCTGGGGCCCTCCAGGCCTCAGGCTGCCAGAGAATAACTGCCAAAGTCATCACAGACATCAAGGCATAGCAGTCAGCAGACTGCCTCCACCCCTGCTGTGTATGCCAGGGCTGCACCAAGGCATAGCAGTCAGCAGACTGCCTCTACCCCTGCTGTGTATGCCAGGGCTGTACCAAGGCACAGCAGTCAGCAGACTGCCTCCACCCCTGCTGTGAATGTCAGGGCTGCACCAAGGCATAGCAGTCAGCAGACTGCCTCTACCCCTGCTGTGTATGCCAGGGCTGCACCAAGGCATAGCAGTCAGCAGACTGCCTCCACCCCTGCTGTGTATGCCAGGGCTGTACCAAGGCACAGCAGTCAGCAGACTGCCTCCACCCCTGCTGTGAATGCCAGGGCTGCACCAAGGCACAGCAGTATGATTAGGAAAGCTAAGGAATTTTGATGTCACTTTTGGGTCAAGGGTGTCCTATCACTGTAAAGAATGTTAACTTTTGTGAATACATTTGATGTTTATGTGAATGTTGTGGTCAACTGAAGGCGTTATGAATTTGTACATTGGAATCCTCTTATGTCATGGTTCACACATCCCCCCACCCCTCCGTGATCGTGTCACACTGTGACATTAACATTCATGTAGTGTCCACCTCATTTGAACTAGTCTCCACACCCTTGGGTGATGTCTAGGAGGAATGTTTAAACCTTTATTTGAAGTGTGTAATGTAAGCTTTGCTAACCACTCTTTCATGAGGAACACTATTGAGTGAGGGCGGTTCATCAGCGTTGATTTTTGCAGTATTTGTTTCTCCTCTGTGGTAGTGGCAGAATGCAGGACATACAGGAGAAGAGTAGAACTCTCATCTCAGTTGCACTGGTAGGAAGCCAGCTAAGGAGAACACTAGCTGAAATCGCAACCATTTTGGGAGGGGAGAGTCGCCCCTGGACAGGTAGTCCGGCCTAAGAGAGGTGCAGGCCAATTAGAGACTGGCAGCGCTATTGGGGATTAATTATGGAGAGACCCAATGGCTATCACCAGCCTTTGCTGGGCAATTTGCCAGGCTCGATATGAGCCTCATCTTGCCACTGGTTAAATCCCAGTGGAAATTAATTGCCTGTTTAAGTGCCTCAATTGATCCATTGGTGGGCGAGTTTCCACTGGTATATTTACGATTCAGCAGGGACAGCTGGCGGAGCAGGCCAGCCTATTGGATTTAATAAACCCCAGAGACTTCAAACCCACCAGCAAAGGAGTGCAAATTGCTGCCCATGTCTTTGATAGTGAAACCACATCATAATCCCATGTAGCAATTTAAGAGCATAATAATTAGGAATAGGCCGTTTGGGCCCTTGAGTCTGCTTCGCATTCAGTCGGATCAGAGTTGATCTACTCAGCTACACCTTTCTGCACTGAACTCAGATTTCTTTAGTATCCAAAAATAAACTGACCTTGGACTAAAATATACTCAGGAACTGAGCATCTACAGCAATCCACGAGAGAGAATTCCAGAGGTTCACAGCTCTGAGTGAAGAAACTTTTCCTTATCTCAGTCATAAATGGCTGAGCCCAATGACACGTAGTGTTAGACTTCTCAGCCAGGAGAAATGCCCTCCCATCAATTATCCTGTCAAACCTTTATTTATGTTTCAATGAGATCAGTTCCCTTCTAAACTCAAGGGAATATAGACCTAGTCTACTTGACTGCTCCGGACATGGCAAAAGTCCCTCATCTAAGGCAAGATACCCTTCTGTGGGTGAGGAACCAAAACTGTACACAATAATACAGGTGTGGTCTTACCAGTGCCCTATAGAATTGCAGTAAGATTTATTTAGCCTTAAATTCAATTCCTTTTGTAAAAACACCAACATGTCATAAAGTCATAGATGTTTACAGCATGGAAATAGGCCCTTTGGCCCAGCTTGTCCATGCCGCCCAGCTTCTATCATTTAGCTAGTCTCACTTGCCTGCATTTGGCCCTCTATACCACCCTGTCCATGTAACTATCTGTTTTTTAAATGAAAAAAATTGTACCTTCCTCTACCACTGCCTCTGGCAGCTCGTTCCAGATGCTCACTACCCTCTGCGTAAAGAAATTTCCCCTCTGATCTCTTTTGTATCTCTCCCCTCTCACCTTAAACCTATGCCCTCTATTTCTAGATTCCTCTACCTTTGGGAAAAGATGTTGTCTACCTACTTTATCTGTATCCCTCATTATTTTAAAGACCTCTGTATGATCACCCCTAAGCCTCCTATGCTCCAGGGAAAAAAGTCCCATCCTATCCAGCCTCTCCTTATAACTCAGACCATCAAGTCCAGGTAGCATCATCGTAAATCTCTCTGCACTCTTCCTAGTTTAACAATATCCTTCCTGTAATAGGGTGGCCAGAACTGAACACAGTATTCCATGTGTGGTCTTACTAATATCTTGTACAACTTTAACACGACGTCCCGACTCCTGTATTCAATATTCTGACCAATAAAACCTAGCATGCTGAATGCCTTCTTCACCACCCTGTCCACCTGTGAATCCACCTTCAACAAGCTATGAACTTGTAACCCGAGATCTCTTTGTTCTGTAACTCTCCCCAACTCCCTTCCATTAACTGAGTAGGTCCTGACATGATTTGATCTACCAAAATGCATCACCTCACATTTATCCAAATTAAATGCCATCTGCCATTCATCAGCCCACTGGCCCAATTGGTCAAGATTCTGTTGCAATCTTATATAACCTTCTTCACTATCCACTATGCCACCAATCTTGGTGTCATCTCCAAACTTACTAACCATGCCTCCTACATTCTCATCCAAATCATTAGTATATATATAACAAATAACAGTGGACCCAGTATCGATCACTGAGGCACACCGCTGGTCACAGGGCTCCAGTTTGAAAAACACCCTCCATGACCACCCTTTGGCTTCGGTCGCCAAGCCAATTTTGTATCCGATTGGCTACCTCACTCTGGATTCCATGAGAATTAACCTTTTCAACAACCAACCATGCGGTAACTTGTCAAAGGCCTTGCTAAAGTCCATGTACGACTGCACTGCCCTCATCTCCCTTCTTGGTTACTCCTTCAAAAAATTCAACCAAATTCGTTTAGACAGGACTTTCCCCTTACAAAGCCATGCTGACTTTCCCTAATTAGCCCTTGCCTGTCTAAATGCCTGTAGATCCTGTCCCTCAGAATACCTTCTAACAATTTACCCACTACAGAAGTAAGGCTAACCGGTCTGTAGTTCCCAGGCTTATCCCTACAGACCTTCTTAAACAAGGGCACAACATTTGCTACCCTCCAATCTTCAGGCACCTCTCCTGTCGATGCCGATGATTCAAATATCTCAGCTAGGGGGCCGGTAATTTCCTCCCTGGCTTCCCAGTGCTAACCACTGCACTGGCTTGGGTCACTGTCTGTGTGGAGTCTGCACGTCTTCCCCGTGCGTGCGTGGGTTTCCTCCGGGTGCTCCGGTTTCCTCCCACAATCCAAAAATGTGCAGGTTAGGTGGATTGGCCAGGCTAAATTGCCCTCATGGTCCAAATTGTGGGCCTTGGGTAGGGTGCTCATTCCAAGAGCCAGTGCAGACTCGATGGGCCAAATGGCCTCCTTCTGCACTGTAAATTCTATGAAATTCTATGAGATCTATCATGCTGCCCTATCATTTACATCTTGTCACATGGATGACAGTTTTAGTTTTGCGTTAGCAGACTGCAGCTGCTTATTGTAGGTCAACAATACTTGAATTGGCATTCTTAATAGGTGGTACTAGGCATCCATCTGAAGAATTGGGTACAGTTGATTCCAGTTTCATTTGGGGGAAGAAAGTGGTTTATTTTCTGCACTGAAATTTAAAAATCGAACATTCCTCTCGTGAAGATAGTGGGAGAGTTACAGTAACATTGTGCAGAGCAATTTGGGCAGTCTCAAATTATTTAATTCCTGTGGGACATATAAACTTGAACAGTTTCAGACAAAAATCTATATAAATATTTAGCAAAGTCATTTCTCAAAACTGGAAAAATTAGATACCATTGCTCTGGAGAAAGTGGAAGCAAACTGTTGGCTAAATCTTTGTTGGATTCATCAGAACTGTAACAATTGGGATTCAGCACTGAATATAGAACATAGAACAGCACAGAACAGGCCCTTCGGCCCTCGATGTTGTGCCGAGCAATAATCACCCTACCCAAACCCACGCATCCACCCTATACCCGTAACCCAACAACTCCCCCCCTTAACCTTACTATTAGGACATTACGGGCAATTTAGCATGGCCAATCCACCTAACCCGCACATCTTTGGACTGTGGGAGGAAACCGGAGCACCCGGAGGAAATCCACGCACACACGGGGAGGACGTGCAGACTCCACACAGACAGTGACCCAGCCGGGAATCGAACCTGGGACCCTGGAGCTGTGAAGCATTTATGCTAACCACCATGCTACCGTGCTGCCCCTAAGAAAAATATTAAGAAAAATAATTTGTTTTGCGGAAGAGATAGATCATGAAAAGGAGGAGCTGGACTCCCCCACATTGATGAGATGAATGCAACCAGATTATACAATTTGGATAAATTTAGAAAGATATCAATACAAGTTCAATCTTAAACAGACAGTTCTATTCAGATATTACTTTGAGAGTTAAAATACATGACTAATATGGCAAACTTAAAACAAAAAAGAAAGTAAAAATCATCACTGTGGTCGTAAAAACAAAAGCAGAAAATGCTGAGAATATTCAGCAGGTCAGACAGCATCATTCTGGAAAGCATGCAAGCTATACAACGTTTGAGGAACAGATCCTCCATCACAGCTGGAAGATATTGCAAGTGGGCAGCATGCAATAAGGCAAAGGAGAAAAACGGAGGCTGAAAGTTCTTAAGTGGAAATCGCAAGGTGGTTAAATGGTGATATCGACACGAGGAAATAAGGTGTGCAACCCTTTGTAGATTTTAAAAGAGAAATGGGTAAGCAGAAATGAGAAAAGAAAGAAAACGGGGAACAAGGATTGTACTAAGTAAATCATTTTTTTAGAGAACTGACTTAGATGTGATGGTTCGAAGAGCCTCACTGTATAAAATTCTGTAATTCTAAAATGTTGCTGGAGATACTTTATTTCCATAGCCCAGTGAATAGATAGATTGGGGTGTAGAAAATGCCGAGCATGATTATACACCGTATTTCCTTTAGCTCTGCCAAACAAGCAGTTTGCAATGCTTTAAATTGCAGTCAAAGTCATTTCCAAATAATTCTTAATTCTGACAACGGCATATATTCCACATTTAATGTGGTAGAACATTTAATGTGGGCAGCACAGTAGCACAAGTGGTTACTATGGCTTCACAGTGCCAGGGTCCCAGGTTCAACTCCCTGTTGGGACACTGTCTGTGCGGAGTCTGCACATTCTCCTCGTCTCTGCGTGGGTTTCCTCCGGGTGCTCCGGTTTCCTCCCACAGTCCAAAGACGGGCAGGTTAGGTGGATTGGTGATGCTAAATTGCCCTTAGAGTCCAAAAAGGTTAGATGGGGTTATTGGGTGGGTGGGGGGTGGGGGGGGGGGGGGGGTAGGGTGAAAGTGAAGGCTTAAGTGGGTCGGTGCAGACTCAATGGGCCGAACGGCCTCCTTCTGCACTGTATGTTCTATGTTCTATCATCCCAGGAACATTGTCAAATAAAATATGACACCGAGTCGCATATTAGGGAGTTTTGGTGGATGACTAAAAGCTAGATTTTAATGGAAGTCTTAAAGGTGGAAAGTGACGAAGGAAGGTGGTGAGGTTTAAAGAGAGAACTTCAGACGTTTACATAAGCTGTTAATGGTGGAGGGCTTAAAGTTACTGAAGAGGCCAGAATCGCAGGAGTGAAAAGATTTGTGGAGCTGGCAGAGGTTAAGAGCATGAGAAATTTAAAATCAAGGCATTTCTTAATTGGGAGCCAGGGTAGGTCACCAAGTACAAAAGTGATGGAGAAACGGGATTGGTACAAACAGAGTTTTGGATGGACTGTTGTTTACAAGGGATAGAAGATGGAAGGCCGGCCTGGAGTGTATTGGAATAGTCAGGTCTACAGGAAATAAAGGCATGGATGAGGGTTTCGAGCAACAGATGAGCTCATGTGGGGTGGAGTTGGGCATTTGTTTCATGGTCATCTTTAGGATTTTCATTCCAGATTTTTATTGAATTCCAGTTTCACCATCTGCTATGGTGGGATTTGAACCCAGGCCCCCAGACCTCGCCGTTTGTTTCTGGATTACTAGTCCAGCGACAATACCACTGGGTCATTGCCTGAGGGCATGGTGGAGGAAAGTTCAATGTTGATTTTCGAAAAGAAAATTGAATAAGCACCTGAAGAGAAAAGATTTGCAGAACTTTGAGGAAAGGGTGAGGGAATGGGAAGAGTAGAGTTGTTCATGGAGAGAGCCAGCAGGCAAACTGCCTCCCTCAATGGTGTAACCTCTTGACCTGCCCTCCAGTTGATTGGTATTTCATGGTGTTTTCAAACTTTTCATTGTACTGCTTTCGCACTGAAGCATTTTATTGAGATTGTTTGACATTTAAGTACAATACACCAGAATCTCCCGACAATAGATCTGTTTTCCATTCTGAATTATTGTATTTGAAGCACATCCCCGATTAGCATGGCACAATGTTAAAAGTGGAGTTATTTTAATATGGTCCTGTATTTCTCAAATGGGAGTATGATCAATAAATACCATTCAAAACCCCCCACAGTAACTGCAGTTAAAAATAAACTAATGAGTCACGAGTGTTGTATGATTATGCTCCTTGCACTAAATCAAAAGATTATGAAGGTCATGAAACATGTCCTCCTACAGAGTAGGACAGAACATTTTTGGAATTCTGTAAGCAGCATGCATAGAAGACCCTTTCATTGCTAACAATACAGCTGGAGGTTTGGTACTGCAGCCTCTCAAGATACCTAAAATAATGAAGCTTAAAATTACACGACTTAATAATGCCAGACACCAGGTTTTTTTGGAAACATGTTCTGATTTCTTAGAAATTGTTTACAGTTGAATTGTTTATGGTGGATGACGCAGGGACCACTGCTGGCACTGGTATGTTGTGTACAGTACATTAACTGCAGGATTGGCAAACAATTCTTGACTTGGCAAATGGTACCACATTAATTATGTTATTGTTGACTCCACAATTTCTCGAAATGTTCTGGCCCAACTTCAAGCGTTTGTTCTGTTTCAGAATAGAACGTGTTTTTGTTCTTCCCCTCAATGTCCACAGCTGCATATCACGCCATAATTGTCACATATCATAAAAATTGGTTTCCCAATTCCATATGAACAAGCATCAGTTATTTCCCCCCTGTAACCACTTTTGCATTTTGGTACTGGCAAGCAAGATTGAGGACTGCAGCAAGAGCAAAGGCCATGGCACCACGGATGGCTCAGCTGAATAGGAGGGGAGGAGGAAGACAGCAAGTGGTAGGGGATTCCGTAGTTAAGGGAGCAGACAGGCATTTCTGCAGTCATGGACCTGGTGTGAGTATCAAGGATGTCACGGAGCAGCTACAGGGCATTTGTTGGGGGGACAGTGAACAGCCAGAGGTTGTGATCTACATTGGGACCAAGGGTAGGAAAAAGAATGATGTCCTGAAAGCCTATTTTAGGGATACAGGTAGGGAATTAAAAAACAGGACTTCAAGAGCTATAATCTCAGGATTACTCACAGTGCCACGTGATAGTGAGCGCAAGAGTAAGAAGTTGGAGCAGTTCAACAGGTAGCTGGGAAATAGAGTAGGAGAAAGAGTTTTAGATTTACGAGACATTGGTATTAGTTCTGAAAGATGGGATCTGTACAATAACAACAAGTAAAAAGCCTAAATGAAGGTTAGTGTGCAAGTATGTGAAAGCATAGATCATGATTAATAAAACTGGTGGACTACAGGCACATGTTAACAATAATATTATTCTATAAGAGAGACCTGGCTCAAAGCAAGGCAGGAGCAGGCGTTTTCCTTGGTACAAGACGTTTAGGAGAGACAGGGAAGGATGAAAAGGGTGGGGAATGGCATGTTGACTAAAGATGGGAAGGTGGTATTACAGTACAGGAGAGAGGATGTTCCAGAGCGGTCAAGGATAGAGTCTCTCTGGCTAGAGGTAAGGAATGAAAAAGTTGCAATAATACTGATCAGTGTAGTAGAGAGACCACCGATTAGTGGAAGGGATTTAGAGAAAATAATTTGCATACTGACATGCTGGGTTTAGGGCATGAAGGCAAAGTGGACGGAGGAAATGGGGCCAATCTTGGAGGAGGAGATTTGGAGTGGGCACTGAGGAGGGTGAACTCGACATCATCCTGTGTGAGGTGGAGTCTCACCCAGCAAAAAGTGGTGTTCCGTGCTCACCTCACGAAGGCTATGAGTCAGTGTTTCAAATGTGTTCAGGTAATCCGGCACACCATGCGCACATGTTCTGGTTGCACTCCTAGCTAGTGGGCTTCTGGAGGTCCTTTTTTGAGACTATGTTAGCAATTTTAAACATTGGTTTGGAACCTTGCCCATTAGTGGCGATTTTTGGGGTTTTGGTTGTGCCGGAGCCCCGGACGGGAGCAGATATCCTGGCCTTTGCCTCATCGGTGGCAAGGAGACAGATCATCTTGGGCTGGAGGTCGACTACACCACCAAGTGCCTCAGCGTGGCGGGTGACTTGATGGAGTCTTTGCACCTCGAGAAGTTTAAGTGAGAGGGTCAGTGGCTGCTTTAGCACACTGGGCTAAATCGCTAGCTTTGAAAGCAGACCAAGGCAGGCCAGCAGCATGCTTCAATTCCCGTACCAGCCTCCCCGAACAGGCGCCGGAATGTGGCGACTAGGGGCTTTTCACAGTAACTTAATTTGAAGCCTACTTATGACAATAAGCTATTTTCTTTTCTTTTTTTCTTTTATCAGTGGAAGGGCTTTACCATAGATGGCGATCGTATATAATGCACTTTAAAGAGCTGGTCCCTGTTGGCTGTTAGGGTGGTGGGGAGGACTTAGTAACCAAGTTAGACTGTTGCAGGGGAAGGCAGGGGATGGGGCACGGGATTCTTACTGTTTAATCATGATTTTGTGTTACTGTACGTTTTGTATATAAATTGCTAAAAATTATAATAAAAATATTCCCCCCCAAAAAAAAATAATGGGGGACTTCAATTATCCAAATGTAGACTAGGATAGAAATAGTTGAGAGTTCCTATAGGGTGTTCAAAATAACTTTCTGTAGCAGTATGTTTCCAGTCCAATGAGAAGACAAGCATGTTGGACTTGGTTCTGAGAAATGAATTGGCCCGAGTGGATCAAATATCAGTGGGAGAGCATTTAGGGGACAGTAGCAATGAGTTCCACTGATTCATCACCCACTGGATGAAGAAATTCCTCCTCACCTCAGTTTTAAAGTATCGTCCCTCCAGTCCAAGGCTGTGCCCTCAGTTTCTAGTTTCTCCAGTGGGAACATGCCCTCCGCTTTCATTCTATCTAGGCCCCTCAGTATTCTGTAAGTGTCAATGAGATCCCCTTCATCCTTCTAAACTCCATGGAGTACAGACCAAGAGTCCTCAACCGCTCCTATAAACTCGAATGTATACAAGGGTGTAAAATCAGATGATTTTGCAGTTTTTGTCACAAGGCTTGTGAAGTCCGAACACCTTCATAAACTGGGTCTTCTGATCATTGCTGGTTAAGGTTTAATTTCTGTGCAAGGTTTTAGAAAGGATAAACTAATTGTGCGATTTTTCACCAGGTAAAACACACGGTAACACAGCACTCGTGCATACTGCAAAGTGGCTTACTCTAAAATCAGAAACAAAGATTCTGAGTATTAAATACAAGTACTGTAGCTTTTTGGCAAGAAAGGTCAGTGGATTAGAACTATGACTAATTGTAATGTAATCCAATACCTGCCATCAGCTTTGCTTATCATTCTTGGTTTGTATGAACTCAATCACCCATGTCATTCAATATAATAATAATCTTTGTCGTCACAAGTAGGCTAACATTAACAATGCAATGGAGTTACTGTGAAAAGCCCCCAGTCGCCACATTCTGGCACCTGTTCGGGAGAGGGAGAGTTCAGAATGGCCAAATTACCAAACAGCACGTCTTTCGAGACTTATAGGAGGAAACCGGAGCACCCGGAGGAAACCCACGCAGACACAGGGAGAACATGCAGACTCCGCACAGATAGTGACACAAGGCGGGAATTGAACCTGGGACCCTGGAGCTGAGAAGCAACAGTGCTACTCACTGTGCTACCCATATTTATTTGTTATTTCAGGAAACTAACAAATAAAACTACTTTTATCAGGGTGTTCCATGTTTAGGAAGCTCAAGGAAGTTAAGCAGTCTTTGCCGCAGAAGGCTGTGGAGGCCAAATCACTGAGTGTCATTAATACAGGGATAGATATGTTCTTTCTTAATAGGGGGATCAGAGGTTATGGGGAGAAGGCAGGAGAATGGGGATGAGAAACGTATCAGCCATGATTGAATGGCGGAGCAGATTCGATGGGCCGAGTGGCCTAATTCTGCTCCCATGTCTTATGATTTTATAATGTGAAAAATTATGCCATTTGAAAAAAAAAGATAATAAAGACAGAACGTGTATGGATGCCACATTTAGAAATCAGGGATAGTTGGGGAAAAAAATCAAATGAAATGATTCTCTCCGGGTCTGCCTGACCAGAGTATTTCCAGCATTTTCTGTTTTTATTTCAGATTTCCAGCATCTGTAGTAGTTTGTTTTTATAATTGGTAAAAGCTGGTTCCCTGCAATGTTTACAAGTCTTTGGTTCAATCACTCATTTATTCTTCTCTATTGTAGTGATTTATGCCAGATAAACATTTTTTTCTAACCCTCAAGCGAGGTTAGTGGCTAATCTTTGGCAGCACTTTCTCCAAGCTAATAATAAAAGATAATAAATTATAATTTCTCTTGGTAAACATTAACATGTGCTTTTATTTGGCTAGAAAAATAGTCATAATGCTGCAAAAATATATCGTTTGCAGTCAGCGTCCAAATTTGAATATGGATTTCAAGTTCCAATTACAAGTTCCACTCAGTGAAAACAGCTTCACAGGTGATCACCTGGTGAAGAAAGACTAAAGCCAAGTACTCGACAACCTGAAGATTCCCTGCTCTTAACACAAATATTCTAAACTTCATGTTCATCCACCAAAGTTGGGGGCCAGTTAGCTGGTTTGTGATGTGGAGCGGCGCCCACAGCGTGGGATCAATTCCCGTACCAGCTGAGATTATTCCTGAAAACTCCGCCTTCTCATCCTTGCCCCTCCCTGAGCCGTGGTGGCCCTCGGGTTAAATGACCACCAGCCAGCTTTCAAAGGGGCGAGCAGCCTCTGATCCTCCGGGACTAAGAAGACATCTACATTGACTGCTAAGCAGTATTATGTTACAGCCCTTGGTTTCCTGAGCTCCATGCAACATTCCCACCTATCACTCAAATTGCCCATTTTGCGTGCTCGCACTGAGGATACCCTCCATTGTTTTGTGTGAGTACAGATCTAGCAACTCAAGACTGGGCAACAGGGCCGGCTCAAGGCACCGGCAACTCGGGCAGTCGCCCGGGGCGCCATGTGCTAGGGGGCGCCAGACTCGGGTCCCGCGCATGCGCAGTTGGGCCGGCGCCAACCAGCGCATGCGCGGTGGCCGCACTCCCCCAGGGCGGCCCCCCCCCGGTCCATCCCCTCGGTCCGCCCCCCCGCTCGGTCCGCTCCCCCCCCCCCCCCCCGCCTCGGGTCTGCCCGCCCCACCCCCCCCTCGGGCCCGCCCCACCCCCCCCTCGGGTCCGCCCCCCCCCGCCCCGCCCCCCCTCGGGTCCGCTCCCCCCGCCCCCCCCCCCTCAGCCCCCCCCCCTCGGCCCCGCCCCCTCTCGGCCCCCCCCCTCTCGGCCCCCCCCCCTCCCCCCCCCCCCCCCCCCCCCCAAGGGCGCCGAAGTTCAGCTTGCCCGGGGCGCCAGCAACCCTAGGGCCGGCGCTGCTGGGCAACCATGAGGCACTGTGACAAGCAGAGGCAGCAGAATTGTATTTGAGTGCAATCTGTAACCTCATAGCCCGGCTTATCCCCCACTCTACCATTACCACCAAGCTAGGGGATCAACCTTGATAATGAAGAGCGCAGGATGACAGGCCAGGAGCAGTGCCAGGCATTCCTAAAACTGAGGTGTCACCTTGGTGAATTTACAACACAGGACTACTTGCGTGCAAACAGTATAAACAGCAAGTGATAGATAGAGCTCAGCAATTTCACAGTTAATAGATCAGATCTAAACTCTGCAGTCCTGCCACATCCAGTCATGAATGGTGGTGATCAATTTCACTCACTTGAGGTGGAAGCTCCACAACTATCCCCATACTCGATGATGGGGGAGCCCAGCACATCAGTTCAAAAGACAAAACTGGGCATTTGCAACAATCTCCAGCCAGAAAGGCCAAGTAGATGACCGATTTGGCCTCCGCCAGAGGTCCCCAACACCACAGATGCCAGTGTTCAGCCAATTCAATTCATTCTGCGTGACATCAAAAAGCAGCTGAAGATGCTGGATCCTGTAAAGACTATAGGCCCTGACAATATTCCAACAACAGCACTGAATCATAGAATCATAGAATTTACTGTGCAGAAGGAGGCCATTCAGCCCATCGAGTCTGCACTGGCTCTTTGGAAAGAGCACCCTACCCAAGGTCAACACCTCCACCCTATCCCCATAACCCAGTAACCCCACCCAACACCAAGGGCAATTTTGGACACCAAGGGCAATTTATCGTGGCCAATCCACCTAACCTGCACATCTTTGGACTGTGGGAGGAAACCGGAGTACCCGGAGGAAACCCACGCACACACGGGGAGGATGTGCAGACTCCGCACAGACAGTGACCCAAGCCGAAATTGAACCTGGGACCCTGGAGCTGTGAAGCGATTGTGCTATCCACAATGCTACCGTGCTGCCCCTGAAGACGTGTACTCCAGAACTTGCCAGGCCCTGAGCCAAGCTGTTCCAGTACAGCTACAACACTGGCATCTACCCGGCAATGTGGAAAATTTCCCAAGTGTGTCCTATACAAATAAAGCAGGACAATTCCAACTCGGCCAATTACTGCCCCATCAGTCTACTCCCAGTCATCAGTAAAGTGATGGAACGACTCATCAACAATTTTTATCAAGCGGCACTTGCTTAGCAATAACCTAATGCTCATTTTGGGTTGAACCAGCGTCACTCAACTCTTGACCTAATTACAACCTTGGTTCAAACATGGACAAAGGAGCTGAACTCCAGAGGTGAAGTGAGAGTCACAGCCCTTGACATCAAGGCAATATTGAATGAGTATGGCATCAAGGAGCCTAGCAAAATTTCTGTCATTGCGAATCAGGGGAAACTCTTCACTGGTTGCAGTCATATGGCACAAGGAAATGCTGAGGGCTTTGGCCAAGGTTAGTATCATGACCGGTACAGGCTTGGAGGGCCAAAGGCCTATTCCTGTGCTGTATTGTTCTTTGTTATATTTAGCACAAAGGAAAATGATTGCAGTTGCTGGAGGACAATCATCTCAGTTCCAAGATGCCCCTGCAGGAGTTCCTCAGGGTAGTATCCTAGGCCCAAACATCTTCAGCTGCTTCATCAATGAGCTTCTTTACTATCATAAGATCAGATGTGGAGCTGTTCGCTGATGAGTGCACAATGTTCAGCACCATTTGCATCTCCTCACATACTAAAGCAGTCCATGTCCAAATGCAGCAATGCCTGGAAAATAGCCAGGCGTTGGCTGACAAGTAGAATTTGCCTCATACAAGTGCAAGCAATGATCATCTCCAAGAAGATGGTCCCGTGTGTGTGTGGGTTTGCTCCGGTTTCCTCCCACAGTCCAAAGATGTGCAGGTTAGGTGGATTGGCCATGATAAACTGCCCTTAGTGTCCAAAATTACCCTTAGTGTTGGGTGGGGTTACTAGGTTATGGGGATAGGGTGGAGGTGTTGATCTTGGGTAGGGTGCTCTTTCCAAGAGCCGGTGCAGACTCGATGGGCCGAATGGCCTCCTTCTGCACTGTAAATTCTATGATAAGAGAGAATCTAATCATAGCCCCGTGTCATGCATTGGCATTACCACTGTTGAATCTCCCACTAAACTGAGATTTTGACCCCTGTTCACTTCATCACAAGGATCACTTTATCTCCACGATATCACCTGCTTCCAATCCTACCCCAGTAGGGTTTATCACGCATCCTGGTTTTCTTACACCCTATAAGCCTAAAGTTCTAATCCTCATGTCTAAATCCCTAACTCCAAACACGATCTACCACTCCAACTCCCCCAAAACATTAATGTCTTTTGCGCATTCCCTCCTCCCTGGTTGAATATGTTGGTCATCTAGATTCCTTTATGAAATATCCTGTCTGAGTCTCTCTGTCATTCCAATCCCTCTCCTTTGACTCCCCTTAAATCCACCTAATTGATTACCTCTCCGACTAGCTCCTCTTTCACCTTAGCATACATTACTCCTCGGTACATACTGTGGAGTGCCTTGGAAAGTTTTCCTTTATTAAAGACACTAAACAAGTGTATAGAGGGCCTCAGTTTACCTGAAAAGGTGGCATCTCCCACAGCGGAGCACTCCCACAGCACTGCAGGAGGAGGTCAGCTTTGCTTTTTATGCTCACACCCTGGGAGTAGGACTTGAGTCCACAACCATCTGACTCTGAGACAGGAGCAATCCCAGCCGAGCCACTGCCAGCAACATGAAGGAATGGTAACTAAAACCCCAAACAAAGTGGATCCAACAGTACACGTTTGTGGTGTAGGGCAGAAAATACAAAGTTTAGGGTCTATATGACTGACTTTCCCAAAAGAAAAAAAGTCCCAAAACTAGAAGATTCAAAATGATCGCACAGCATTCAAACAGATTAACCATTTGCTTCTTTACCTCACACAGGCCCATTCCAGTATCACTGCCAGTTAAATAAAACCATGATCCATTCGTTCTCATGTGTTAATAGTCGTTATTCAAGGCGGACAACAATTTGAGCAGTCAAGAATATTGTTTCAGATCTGAATATAGTTGGTAACAGACATGGTTGATTCTTTAGCTGACATTCATATACTCATTATGGAACTTCCCACATTGCTCAGTTCCAACAATGAGAAAACTTTGATAATGTCGGCAATTCATTAGCTAGCCTTCCTCTTGTCCGACTCCGCCATTTGAGTTGAAGGTACACAAAGGTTGTAGGTAACCATGTTTATTTGAATATCTTCAATTTATCTAAAAAGACTGTACCGATAAATGCAATAAACAGCATAGTCAGGCTCTCATGTGAACAGAACTCCAGGCCTATTTTAACCAAAGGCTGCTCTTCAAATATTGCCCGACTCTGAAGACCAGACACAATTTTGTCTTGTAAAAATAACTTCTTAATATGGCCTATTTTCCTCAGCTTTGCTCAATTTAGGATCATGTTCTTCTCTTATATAGAACATAGAACATAGAACAGTACAGCACAGAACAGGCCCTTCAGCCCTCGATGTTGTTCCGAGCTATGATCACCCTACTCAAACCCACGTATCCACCCTATACCCGTAACCCAACAACCCCCCCCCCCCCTTACCTTACTTGTTTTCGGACACTACGGGCAATTTAGCATGGCCAATCCACCTAACCCGCACATCTTTGGACTGTGGGAGGAAACCGGAGCACCCGGAGGAAACCCACGCACACACGGGGAGGACGTGCAGACTCCGCACAGACAGTGACCCAGCCGGGAATCGAACCTGGGACCCTGGAGCTGTGAAGCATTTATGCTAACCACCATGCTACCGTGCTGCCCATCATGCACTAATGAGCATGATTTGCAACTGAGACACAAAAAGCATAAGCTGAAAACTCATCAAAGGCTTTCAGCAAAAAATGATCATAATGCCCATGGCATCAGGTTGGGTATCTTACAGATTCCAGGTCACAACATTAAAAAAAAAGCGGAAACCCCTGGCCATCAATTCAACATCAGATCACAAAACAGAACTACAGATTACATCAACATTTATAGTCACAGCGGGGTTGGACATTTTAAAGAGATACATCAGGATACATAGGATAAATACATTGCAACAAAAAAGATTCCAAGGGAAGGACCCACATGCGGTTAATGAAAAAAATGTAAAAGACAGTATCAATCTTAAGGAAAAGAGATATAATTGTGCAAAGATAGCAGGTCAGAAGATAGGACATAATATAAAGAACAGTAAAGAACAATCAGAAAATTAATAAGGATGAAAAATAGAGTCTGAGAGAAAGCTTGTTAGAAATATAAAGGAATAATAAGAAAAGAAGAACCAGGCAACATGCCTCAATGACTACCGTCCAGTGGCCCTGACTTCAGTCGTAATGAAGTGCTTCGAGAGGCTGATCATGAAGCACATCACCTCCATACTCCCAGAATGCCTTGATCCACTGCAATTCGCATACCGCCGCAACCGGTCCACAGCAGACACCATTTCCCTGGCCCTACACTTATCCCTAGAGCATCTCGAAAACAAGGACTCCTACATCAGACTCCTATTTATTGACTGCAGCTCCTCCTTCAACACCATAATCCCAGCCAAGCTCATATCAAAGCTGCAAAACCTAGGACTTGGCTCCTCACTCTACAACTGGATCCTCGACTTTCTGACCCACAGACCACAATCAGTAAGAATAAACAACAACATCTTTCCACAATAGTCCACAATACCGGGGCCCCGCAAGGCTGCGTACTTAGCCCCCTACTCTACTCCCTGTACACGCACGACTGCGTGGCAAAATTTGGTTCGAACTCCATCTACAAGTTTGCTGACGATACGACCATAGTGGGCCGGATCTCGAATAACGACGAGTCCGAATACAGGAGGGAGATAGAGAACCTGGTGGAGTGGTGTAACGACAACAATCTCTCCCTCAATGCCAGCAAAACTAAAGAGCTGGTCATTGACTTCAGGAAGCAAAGTACTGTACACACCCCTGTCAGCATCAACGGGGCCGAGGTGTAGATGGTTAGCAGTTTCAAATTCCTAGGGGTACACATCACCAAAAATCTGTCCCGGTCCACCCACGTCAACGCTACCACCAAGAAAGCACAACAGCGCCTATACTTCCTCAGGAAACTAAGGAAATTTGGCATGTCCACATTAACCCTTACCAACTTTTACAGATGCACCATAGAAAGCATTCTATCAGGCTGCATCACAGCCTGGTATGGCAACTGCTCGGCCCAGGACCGCAAGAAACGTCAGAGAGTCGTGAACACCGCCCAGTCCATCACACGGACCTGCCTCCCATCTACTGACTCCATCTACACCTCCCACTGCCTGAGGAAAGCGGGCAGCATAATCAAGGACCCCTCCCACCCGGCTTATCCACTCATCCAATTGCTTCCATCGGGCAGGAGATACAGAAATCTGAGAACATGGACGAACAGACTCAAAAACAGCTTCTTCCCCACTGTTACCAGACTCCTAAACGACCCTCTTATGGACTGACCTCATTAACACTACACCCTGTATGCTTCATCCGATGCCGGTGCTTACGTAGTTACATTGTATTGCCCTATTATGTATTTTCTTTTATTTCCTTTTCTTTTCATGTGCTTCATGATCAGTTGAGCTGCTTGCAGAAAAATGCTTTTCACTGTACCTCGGTGACAATAAACAAATCCAAAGAGTTTCTATAGATTCTTAAATAAGAGTTTAAAAAGTGAGCATTGTTCCGACTGAAAGTGAGTTTGGGAAATTAACAATAGAAAAAAGAGAGATGTTGGATAAATTGATCAGGTATTTTCCCAACAGTCTTCACTGGAGAGAATACAAGTAATATCCCAGAAATAATTGTCGAAGAGGAATTGGAAGGGGGCGGGGGGAGGAACTCGGGAAAATTACAATCACCAGGGAAGTGGTGCTCAGAAAATTGTTGGAGCTGCGGGTTGACAAATCCTTGGGTCCTCGTGGACTTCATCCTAGGCTCTTAAAAGTGGCTCATGAGATAGTTGATGCGTCGGTTTTAATTTTCCAAAATTCTCTGGACTTGGAGACGGTGCCATTAGATTGGAAAATAGTTCCTATGTTCAAAAAGCAGGAAACTACATGCCAGGTGGTGTAACAGCAGCCGTAGGGAAATTGGTGGGAGCTATTACTAAAGAGAAAGAGAGCAAGAGAGAGCACCAGACTTAAAAGGTATATGTCCATAAAACATCCATGGATAACATGAGAACCACAAAGTAAAAGAAATGGGAAATAAGGGAATCAACGGGAAGGGCCCTTACAAAGGGGAACCAGTGGATGTACTATACTTAGATTTCCAGAAAGTATTTGATAAGATGCCACATCAAAAAGTTATTGCGGAAAATAAAAATTCATGGTGTTGAAGGTAACATACTGGTTATGGATTAATGATTGGTTAGCTAACAGGAATCGATAAATAGGTCTTTTTCTGGTTGGCAGGATGTAACAAAGGGTTACCACAGTAATCAGTGGTGGGCTCTCAACATGCTGCTATTTATATAAATGATTTAAATGAAGGGACAGAGGTATGGTTGCTAAATTTGTTCATGATACAAAGATAAGTAGGAAAGTATGTTGCAAAGGGGACATAAGGGGATGTAGATAAGAAAAACAAGGAAAAAAAGATCTGCCAAATATAGTATGATGTGAAAAAATGTGAAATTGTCCATTTTGGCAAGAAGAATTTAAAAAAGCATATTATCTAAATAGTGAAAGATTCAGAGTTCTTGAAGTGCAGAGGGAATCTGGGTGTCCTAGTGCATAAATCACAAAAGGCCCCAATGCAGGCACCGAAAGTAATTAGGAAAGCTAATAGAATGTCATTGTTTTTTGCGAGGGGAATTGAATATAAAATTGGGGAGGTTAGACTTCAGTACAGGACACTGATAAGATCACTTCTGGAGACCAATGTGCAGTATTGGTCTCCTTATTTAAGGAAGAATGAAAATGCACTGGAAGCAGTTCAAGACAGCTGACTAAACTAATATCAGGAATGGACAGGTTGCCTTTCAGGAAATATTGGACAGGCTAGGCTTGTAACAGCTGGAGTTTAGAAAAGTAAGAAGCAACTTGATTGAATGTTAAGACCTTGAGGAGTTATGACAAGGTGGAAAGAGAGAGTATGTTTCCTCTTGGGGAAGAATCTAGAATGAAGCGTCACCATTTAAAAATAAGGGGTTGCCCATTTAAGACAAAGATGGGAAGAATTTCTTTCTCTGAGAGTCTTGAGTCTTTGGAAGTTGATTCCTCAAAAGGCAATGGGTGCAAAATCTTAGAATGTTTTCAAGGCAGAGGTAGACAGATTCTTGATAAACAAGGGAATGGAAGGTTATCTGGGGCAAACAGAAAGTTATGGTCAAATCAGCAATGATCTTATTGAATGGTGGAGCAGGCTCAAAGGGCCAAGAGGCCTAACAAGGGAATGAAAGGTTATCTGAGGCAAACAGATTATGGTCAGATCAGCCATAATCTTAGCTAAACACATTAAAGAAGCCATCCCCTATGGACAAGCCCTCCGTATACACAGGATTTGCTCAGACGAGGGGGAGCGTAACAGACATTTGCAGATGCTGAAAGATGCCCTTGTACGAATGGGATATAGCACACGACTCATCGATCGAGAGTTCCAACGTGCCACAGCAAAAAAAAATCACACCAACCTCCTCAGAAGACAAACATGGGACACAACCGACAGAGTACCCTTCATCGTCCAGTTCTTCCCCAGAGCGTAGAAACTACAACATCTTCTTCGCAGCCGTCAACACGTCAGCGATGAAGAAGAACATCTTGCCAACGTCATCCCCACACCACTATTTCCCTTCAAACAACCGCACAACCTCAAACAAACCATTGTTTGCAGCAAACTACCCAGCCTTCAGAACAGCGACCATGACACCACACAATCCTGCCATGGCAATCTCTGCAAGACGTGCCAGATCATCGACATGGGTACCACCATTACACATGAGAACACCACCCACCAGGTACGTGGTACATATTCGTGCGACGTGGCCAACGTGGTCTACCTCATATGTTGCAAGAAAGGATGTCCAGAAGCGTGGTATATTGATGAGACCATGCAGAGGCTGCGACAACGGATGAATGGACATCACGTGACAATTGCCAGGCAGGAATGTTCCCCTCCAGTCAGGGAACATTTCAGCCATCAAGGGCATTCAGCCTCTGATCTCCGGGTATGCGTTCTTCAAGGCAGCCTTCAGGACGCCCGACAACGCAGAATCGGCGAGCAGAAACTTATAGCAAAGTTCCGCACACATGAGTACGGCCTCAACCGGGACCTTGGATGCATGTCGCATTACATTCACCCCCCACCATCTGGCCTGGGCTTGCAAAATCCTACCAACTGTCCTGGCTTGAAACAATTCACACCTCTTTAACCTGCGATTATCCCTCTCTCCAGTTACTCCGTCTGGACCTGTACACTTAATTACCTGCAAAGACTTGCATTCAAAGTATCATAATGATTCTTTGACTTTGTCTATATACATGTTTCGGGAACCCACCTATTCATTCACCTATGGATGTGCTCCGAAACCTAGTGATTCGAAACAAACCTGTTGGACTTTAATCTGGTGTTGTAAGACTTCTTACTGTGCTCACCCCAGTCCAATGTCGGCATCTCCACATCATGATCTTATTGAATGGTGGAGCAGGCTCAAAAGGGCCAAGAGGCCTACTCCTGCACCTAACTCATATATTCATTTGCATGTTCGCATTCTTTTGAAGTGTTCAAAGTTCTTCATAATCTTTCAAACATCAAGAAAAGATTTGTTTTTATGCAGTGTCTTTCCGAACCATCAGATATCCAAAAGCTCTTTATAGCCTTTGGCGTTTCTTTTCTAAGTGAAGTCACTGTTGTAATGTAGGAAACACAACAGCCAATTGACGCATACCATGCTCCCATTACAGCTTTGTGAAGATGGTCAGATAATCGATTTTTGTCAAAATCCTGGAACTCCCTCCCGAACAGCACTACAAACAGACTTACAAACAGCTTCTTCCCCGCTGTTGCCAGACTCCTAAACTCCTCTTCTGGACTGACCTCATTAACACTACACCCCTGTATGCTTCACCCGATGCCGGTGTTATGTAGTTATATTGTATACCTTGTGTGGCCTTACGTATTTTCTTTTATTTCCTTTTCTTTTCATGTACTTAATGATCTGTTGAGCTGCTCGCAGAAAAATACTTTTCACTGTACCTCGGTACACGTGACAATAAACAAATCCTATCCATCCTGTGCCATATGGACTGCAACGGCTGAAGAAGGCAGCTCACCACCACCTTCTCAAGGGCAATTAGGGATGGGCAGTAAATGCTAGCCTAGCCAGCGAAGCACACATCCCATGAATGAATAAATAAAATTTTGATTGAGCAATAAATATTGATCAGGACACCAGCCAGCTCCCCTGCTCTCTTCAAAGTAGTGCCATCTTTGGGAATATTTATGCCCACCTGAGGGGGCAGAAGTGGCCTCTCTTTAATGTCTCATCTGAAAAACAGCACCTCCGACAGCAAAACACTCCCTCAGTACTGCTGGAGTGCCAGCCTAGATCGCTGTGCTAGAGTACGAGAGCTACAACCTTCTGACTCAGGCAGAAGTGAGCCAAAGCAAACACAGTCATCCTACCAGTAAGTTAAACAAATTTAAAATAATGACACTGTACCCTCAAATGTGTTCCAAACAAGAGGCTGACATTGACTAGATAATTGAAGCAATTTGCCAACAATCATACTCGGTGTTTAAACAACCTTTGTCAATCAATATATTATTCGGTAAACATCTTGACCGGGAGTCTCCGTTGTGAGTCCGGACTGCTACCGCTGCCAGCGAGAACAGAGAATTTGGCGCTCAGCGAAAACTCCATTCACTGCAGGGAACAGAAAATCCCCAAAGTTTTCCATTCCAGTGAGCTTCGCAAATCTCCTCCACCATTCCACAGCTCAAGTAGCACAGATAAAGTCCCTGGAATTTGAGTATTTAAAATCTAAACCTGAACATACTGTTTTATGTATTCAGCAAATTTTATAGTACAAGTTATTCAGTATCGTTTATGAATAGTGTGGACCAGGGCCTCAGAATAGACTGTTGCGGAACCCATGTGATTCCTGTGAGGGCAATCTATCTATCCATCTTCTAGCTACAGCAGTCAGGCTAAATTTGCATCCAGATAGCTATTTTACAATTAATCCTGTGCAGGTTAGCTTTCCAACAGGAAATTTATCAAACATTTAAAAATCCAAGCAAATTACCAGAGGAGAATATAGTGTATATCTCATTGCAGAATTCCAGGGGATTGTGCAGCATGAGTTATTGCTACTGTGGCCACATTAATGACCTTTGATGGCCTCCACTTTGTTCAGATGGACATTGTTAAATGTCCCAAAATATTTTTAAATATTTTCCCTACGACCAATGTTACAGTAATAATTTTAAAACTCCTGTTCGTTTTTAATTCCTTTTTAATGTACATTGGAATGATGTTAGCTATTATCCAACTAGCAAGGAGACCCTTTGCCTATACCATGCCCCTAGAAATATTAAGTTTCACCTTTTTTAAGAAATACCTATCGCCTCAGAGATTACACAAAATACTTGTTCCAGGCCAGCTGCCCGATATCGATATCTTCAGATTCTTTTCAACATGCACAATACTTACCTCTACATATTATAAATGCGACTGGCTCTGGAATTTGGCCACAAAAAAGAATTTAACATCTGCAGTTTTTATTTCCGTCCAGTGCCCCGTGGAACTCTATGATGTTGACCCTGGGGAGCAGCTTATTCATTTATAATTTTCTAGATTTTATTTCTAAGCCAACGAATATCCTTCAAAAATAATCCATTTTGTCTTCTGCCTATTTTATATCGGGATAAAATCATGTTGATTCTGTCAGGAAACAAAGATTTGTCTTCTGAAGCCCAGTTGCCTTTTCTATTACTGGTTTTGATGCCAGCTAACCGTTACTTCAACAGTCACTGGCCATATCGCTGTCAGGATCAAACCCATGGTGCATCTGGATTTACTTCCCCCAGACAATGTCAGGGAATACCAGCACTGGAAAGCAGAGGCCCAGGTTTCTCCAGCTGGCCAAGACCCCAAGAACCCTTTCTGCTGCTTAGGCTCTAAAAGCTTTGTGGTGATATGCCTGTGCGCAATTCTGCATATAGCTAGTCGTGCAACCTCCAACCAGCTGGTGGCAATAGAGATGAAATGGAAAAAATGAAATGAAAATCTATGAGATCTATCACCTGACTCAAGACTCCCGCCAGTTGGTAGTAAGTTGTCGAAGAAGATAGTCACACTTAGAGTAGCTCCAGGAGAATTCATTTAGTAGCCATCGTCTGTATTAGAGTTCATCAATTATCTTTTTCACATGTTTATTAATAAATCATCTTTATAGTTAAACAATTATATGTTCTGTGTACATCATTACAAAGGTTATGTCACAGAACACAACAAGCTTAATTCTTTGTCATAACAGTAACTTTCCACCTCTCACTCTGGGATGATCATCTCCAAAGGATGGGTTGACTATCTCAGTTGCTACGTAATTCAAATCCAAAGCCAGCCAATTACTTGTCCAGTTCCTCTCTGAAGGGCTTAAAAAAATATTTTTGCAAAAATGTTCTGTTTTCCCATTACTCACAAATAATTGACCAGTTTTAAAAA
Organism: Scyliorhinus canicula; assembly: GCF_902713615.1. Classification (NCBI taxonomy): domain Eukaryota; kingdom Metazoa; phylum Chordata; class Chondrichthyes; order Carcharhiniformes; family Scyliorhinidae; genus Scyliorhinus; species Scyliorhinus canicula. The sequence goes on along the minus strand of NC_052152.1, from coordinate 25,741,257 downwards.
TGTATTTTGAACTGTAATAAAATTTGCAGGAGTTGTCTGCATGCAATATATTGCATGTAATGCCTTCAAGTTACCCAACAGTATTCAGTTAATCATTAACAATCACTATAGAATAAATTAATTTGCTCCCATCAATCATGTGTATGTTGTTTTATTCCTATACACCATTTCTCTACATTAAAGTCTATCTACCATTCCTTAGCACATCATCTTTGTTGGTTCAGATCTTATTGAATGCAGGGCATTCATCTGCTACAGTTCTTAACATTAGTAAATTGTAAGAAATGAACATATTCCCCATCATTTAGGAACAGTGTGAACGGGACCCCGATTAAAACCCTGTAACGCAGTGAGAAGTGCTGACTGCCCATCAAGGCTTTTCCCATTAAGCACTTTCTACATCCCATTGCCATGTGAATATTGAACCTGCGCACCCTTAATTGCTCATTCATCCTAACAACCTTGACCTTAAAGAAATGAAACTGTAGAAAAATGCAGAATAGCCTTCTTCCACCATTTGTTACTTCCGCAAAGAATTCTAGTAGATTTGTGATGCATAACATAGGGCTTAAAATCTGTGCTAACTGTTTATGGCTACTGTGCTTTTCAGGTGAGAAATTATATCCGTATATAGCATTTTCCTACTTCACAAATTGGACAAATTGACGCATAATTTCAAGGTTCATGTCTCATTTCTTTGGATATTCGGATAACATTCCCTGTATGTTTCCTTTATTCATACATAGGATATGAACGCTATCCTAATTTCCCTCAAGGTGGTGGTCAAGCCGCGATAGTACATGGGTGTAGGTATATCCACAGTTCTGTAGAAGGGAGTTCTCAGCTTTGGACTCAGTGACAGTGAAGGAATGGCAATATAGTGCCAAGTCAGGATAGTATGTTGCTTGAAGGGGAACGTGCAGGTGGGGTTGTTTTAATGGTCTGCTGCCATTGTCCTTCCATGTGGTAGAGGTCACAGGTTTAGAAGGTGTTATCAAAGGAGCCTTGGTGACCTGGCAGTGCATCTTGCAGATAGTACACACTGCTGCCACTGCATCAATAGTGGAGGGGGTGAATAGTTTAAGGTGGATGGGGTGCCAGTCAAGCAAGCTGCTTTGTTTTTGATGCTGTCAAACTTCTTGAATGTAGTTGGAGTTCAACTCATCCAGGCAAATGGAATGTATTCCATTACACTCCTGATTTGTGCCATATAGATAGTGGACAGACTTGAGGAATGGGTTACGCACTTCAGAATTCCCAGATTCTGACCTGCTCTTGCAACCACAGTATTTATAGGGCGTCCCATAAAGTTTCTGGTTACGAGTTAATGAGTTCTTGCTTGCCTTTAAAATATTTTATACAGTGTGATGAAACATTTTCAGACTTAATGCTGTTCCTCTTATGTTTAAATTGGACTTGGAAGAGGAACTGGATTTTTTTTTAAAATTCTTAAATCATGAGCTCCCGGATTGGGTCATTGTCTGTGCGGAGTTTGCACGTTCTCCCCATGTCTGCGTGGGTTTCCTCTGGGTGCTCCGGTTTCCTCCCACAGTCCAAAGATGTGCAGGTTAGGTGGATTAGCCATGATAAATTGCCCTTCGTGTCCATAAAAAAAAAGATTAGATGAGGTTACTGGGTTACGGGGATAGGGTGGAGATGTGGGCTTAAGTAGGGTGCTCTTTCCTAGGGCCGATGCAGAATCGATGAGTCGAATGGCCATCTTCTGCAAGAAATTCTATGATCTTATGATCCGATAATGGTACCCCCCCCCCCCCCCCCAAGGGTTGATGAAATGGGAGGTAGATGTTTAAAATTCTCTCTTGGAGATAGCTATTGCCCAGTACTTGTGTGATGCAAAATGTTCCTTGCCACTCATCAGTATAAGCCTGACCAGGTTTGCTGCACAGGGCAGCATAGTAGCACAAGAGGATAGCACTGTGGCTTCACAGCGCCAGGGTCCCAGGTTCGATTCTGGGGTGGGTCACTGTCTGTGCGGAGTCTGCACGTTCTCCCCGTGTCAGCGTGGGTTTGCTCCGGGTGCTCTGGTTTCCTCCCATAGTCCAAAGACGTGCAGGTTGGTGAATTGGCCATAATAAATTGCCCTTAGTGTCCACAAAGGTTAGGAGGGGTTATTGGGTTACGGAGATAGGGTGGAAGCGAGGGCTTAAGTGGGTCAGTGCAGACTTGATGGGCCAAACGGCCTCCTTCCGCATTGTGTGTTCTATAAAAAAGAGACTCCTTCAGTATGAGAAGTCGCAAACTGTATAGAAGACTGCAATCATCAGTAACTTCATTGCAGTGTTAATGTAAGCCTACTTGTAACAATAAAGATTATTAAATTTCCCCACTTTTAGACCACTGATGAAGCAGCTGAAGATAGCTACTCCCTGGAGCTAAGATGATTGGCCTCCAATATCCACAACCATCTTCCTTTGTGTTAGGTATAGCTCCAAGCAGTGGAGAATCTTCTCCCCAATTCCTATTGACTTCTTGCCTCACTGAGACAAACATTGCCTTGATGTCAAGAACAGACTCTCACATTCAGCTCTAGAATTCAGCTCTGATGGTTATGTTTGGACCAAGGCTGCAAATGAGGTTTGGAACCGACTGAGTCTGGCAGAACCCAAAAACGGAGTGTCAATGAGCAGGTTATTGCTGTGCAGCTTGATAGCCCTGTCAACAAGCTTCCACTACATTGTTGATGATTGAATAGACTGATGAGGCTACAATTGGCAGGATTGTATTTGTCCTTTTCTTTTGGAAAGAAGTAATGGGCAATTTTTCACATTTGTTGGTGAACTTTTTAAAAATGAATTTACATGATGTGCACTTCACTTGCTAGACCAGCATTTATTGCCGAGTTGTCCTTGAGAGGGTGGTGGTGGGCTGCCTTCTTGAACCGCTGCAGTTCCCCAAAGTGTAGGTACACCCTCAGTGCTGCTAGGGAGAGAATTCCAGTTTGACCCAGTGACAGCGATATATTTCCAAGTCAGGCGCTGATGCTTCCAGGTATCTACTGCTCTTGTCCTTCTAGATGGTAGAGGTCATGGGTTTGGAAGGTGCTGTCTAAGGAAGCTTGGCGAGTTTGTGTGGCACATGTTGTAAATGTGACATGCTGCTATCACTGTTCATCGATTGTGGAGGAAGTGAATATTTGTGGAAGGGGTAGCAATGGTGTTGAACGTCTTGAGTGTTGTTGGAGCTGCACTCATCCAGGCAAGTGGAGAGTATTACATTACACTCCTGACTTGTGCCTAGTCGACGGTGGACAGGCTTTGGGGAAATCAGAAGATGAGTTACTCGCTCCAGGATTCCTAGCTTTTGACCTGCTCTGGCAGCCATAGTATGTATATGGCTAGTCCAGTTCAGTTTCTGGTCTATGGTAATCCCCAGGATGTTGATAGTGGATGATTCTGCAATAGTAATGCCATTGCATATCAAGGGGCAATGATTGTTAGAGATAGGTCATTACCTGCCACTATTTTGGCACAAATCTTACTTGCCACTCGACATCCCAAGCCTTGATATTGTCCAGGTCTCACTGCTTTTGGGCAGGGTCTGCTTCAGTATCTGAGGAATTGCAAATTTATAATCTTTATTGTCACAAGTAGGCTTACATTAACACTGCAATGAAGTTACTGTGAAAAGCCCTTAGTCGCCATATTCCGGCACCTGTTCGGGTACACTGAGGGAGAATTCAGAATTACCTAACAAGCACGTCTTTTGGGATTTGTAGGAGGAAACCTGAGCATCCGGAAGAAACCCACGCAGACACGGGTGCTCCGGTTTCCTCCCACAAGTCCCAAAAGACATGCTTGTTAGATGAATTGTACATTCTGAATTCTCTCACTGTGTACCTGAACAGGCGCTGGAATGTGGCTACTTGGGGTTATTCACAGTAACCTCATCAGAGTGTTAATGTAAGCCTACTTGTGACAAAGATTATAAATTTGCAACTCCTCAGATACTGAAGCAGTCCATGCCCAAAAGCAGTGAGACCTAGACAATATCAAGGCTTGGGATGTCAAGTAGCAAGTAAGACTTGTGCCACAAAAAATTATACTGAATTTTGTGCAATCATCAGCAAAAATCCCCACTTCTGACTGTATGATAAAAGAAGGGTCATCGATGAAGCAATTCAAGATGGTTGGGCCTAGGACACTACCTTGAGCAACTCCTGCAGTGATGTCCTGGAGTCAAGATGATTGACATCCAATAACCGCACCCAACTTCCTTTGGACCAGGTTATGACTCCAACCAACAGAAAGTTTTCCCATGATGCTTCAAGACTTGACCAGCTCAGTCAGTAGTGCTGTTGAGCCACTCCTGCTGATGGGCATTCAAGTCCCCACCCTGAGGACATTCTGTGCCCTTGCCACCCTTAGCACGTCTTCCAAGTGCTATTCAACATGGGGGAAATACTGATTCATCAGCTGAAGGAAGGCAGTAATAAGTGGTAACCAGGAGGAGGTTCGATGTCCATGTTTGACCTAATGAGACTTCATGGAGTGCAGAGTCGATATTGAGGACTCCCAGCACCATTCCCTACCAACTATATAACACAGTGCTGGCATGTCTGATATGTTTGTTACAGAAGGTTATCGCAGGAGGTTCTGCATAGACAGCATGAGGAGCTAGGCGCCAAAGTAAGGAAAACCTCAATGGTAATCATTTCTGGATTATTACCTGAGCCACATGCAAACTGACATGGGACAAATAAGATTAGAGAATTGAATGAAGACGTGGCTCACAGACTGGTGTGGGAGAAGTGGGTTCTAGTTCATGGGGCACTAGCCAGTACTGGGAAAAGTTTGGATGGTCTACACCTGAACCATTCTGGGGCTGATGTTCTAGCGAGCTGCATAACCAGGGAAGTAGAGAGAATTTTAAATAAATAGTGGAGAAAAAGGGATCAAATTTGGAAAGATGTGACATACCAAAGAGTCGAAACAAGGCAAGAGAGAAAGGTACTCAGGGAAATGATAACCACACCGTGATGGGAAGGGACAGTGTACAAATCGAAGATTTAAATCAGCAGATAAGGCTAGGTGCTACAAAAATAAGGCGGTTCTGTATCTGAATGTACATAGCGTTCAAAACAAAACAGAAGAATCAATGGCACACGTAGAAATTAAGTACGACAATCGGATTGCTGTTACAGAGCCATGGCCACAGGATTACAGATTGGGACCTGAATATTGAAGTTAAAAACAGGTAAAGGGATGGCTCGGCTTATTAATGGGCTAGCATAATAAAGAGGGATAACCCAAGTTCAGGAAACCAGGATATAGAAATAGTTTGGGCTGAGATGAGAAATTATAAGAAGTCACTCCTGGCAGTGGTGTACCGGCCCCTTAACTGTAACTACATGAAAGGACAGCATATAAAAGAGAAAATGAGAGTTCATCAGAAAAGGTACTGCAATAATCATGGGGGATTTTACAAAGAGATTGGGAAAAAAAATTTAAAAATTGGATGAGCAAAAGCAGCATAGATTAGGCACTCAGAATACTTTGGGGAGTTTCTTAGGAGGTTCTGAAGTCAACCACAGTTTGCAGGACAGGTATTGTGCAATGAGATAGGATTATTTTTGATAATCTCATAGTGAAAGCACCCCTAGGTAGCAGCGATCATAATATAATTGATTTTTACATTCAGTTTGAGTAGGAGAAGAGTTTGTCAAAGGCTAGTATTTTAAACTTGAACAAGGGCAATTATGAGGGAATGAAAGCAGAGCTGGCTGAAGTGAACTGACAAGTATGCTTAAGAGATAGATCAACAGGTGGTCGGTGGCAACATTTAAAGGGATAATAGACACATCCCAACAAGAAAGAAAAATTGCAAGGGGAGGGCCCATCATCTGTGGTTGACTAAAAAAGTTAAAGACAGTTAAACGTCAAGAAAAAGCAAATATTCACAAAGACAAGTGGCGGTCAGAAGATTGGAAATATAAAGAATATCAAAGAATGACCAAAAGATTGATAAGCAGGGGAGGTAATGTACGATAGAAAAGTGGCCAGTCATAAAAAGATGGACAGTAATAGGCTCAAAAGATATTTAAATATGAAAGGGGTTAATAAAGTCTGCTTTGATCCTATAGAAAGTGCATCTGGGGAACTGACTGGGGAACGGACAATGGAAAGTAGGGTGATTGTAGATGAATTAAAGTTATTTTATATCTGGCTTCACTATACAGGGCACCAGTAACATCCCATAGCTTTAAATCCAGAAATTTGAAGAACTCAGGAAAATTACAATCACTGCACAAATTGCTAGGTCTGCGGGCTGACATATCCCCTGGTGCAGATGGACTTCACCTGAAGGTCTTGAAGGATGTGACTAATGGGATAGTTGATGCTTTAATCTTCCAGAATTCAGGGAAGGTTCCATTAGACTGAAACAACGCCTCTATTTGAAAAGGATGACAGAAAGCAGGAAACTACAGGCCAGTTAGCATAACAAGTATCATAGGGAAAATGTTGGAGGTCATTATTAAAGATGTTATAGCAGGGCACTTGGAAAACTTAAAGGCAATCAGGCAGGGGCGACATGGTTTTGTGAAAGGGAAATCATGTTGAACCTATTTATTGGAGTTCTTTGAAGGGTGACACAGTGGTTAATACTGCTGCCTCACAGCGCCAGGTTCAATTCCAACCTTGGTTGACTGCCAGTGTGGAGTTTGCATATTCTCCCGGTGTCTGAACAAAAACAAAAGAACAAATAACAATCCAGCACAGGAACAGGCCCTTTGGCCCTCCAAGCCTGCGCCGCTCACGTGTCACATCTAGACCAACTGCCTGCATCCTTCTATACCCTGTCTGTTCATGTACCTATTCAGATAAGTCTTAAAGGTCACAAACGTATCTGCCTCAACTACCTCACTTGGCAGTGCATTCCAGGCCACCACCACCCTCTGTGTAAAAAGCTTTCCTCGCACACCTCCACTGAACCTGTCCCCCCTCACCTTGAACTTGTGCCCCCTTGTAATTGTCATTTCCGTCCTGGGAAAAAGCCTCCCAACTATTCATCCTATCTACACTCCTAATAATTTTATAAATCGCTCCTCAGCATCTAACTCTCAAGTGAGATTAATCTCAGTTTATTCAATCTCTCCTCATAGCTAATACTCTCCATGCCAGGCAACATCCTGATAAACCTTTTCTGTACTCTCCCCAAAGCCTCCACGTCCTTTTGGTAGTGTTGTGACCAGAATTGGACACAGTATTCCAAATGTGGCCTAACCAACGCAATATATAACTGTAACATAGTTTGAGCTTTTATACTCGGTACCCCGTCCTACGAAGGTAAGCATGCCATATGCTTTCTTTACCACCATTTCCACCTGTGCTGCCACTTTTAAGGATCTGTGGACCTGCGCACCCAGATCTATCTGTGTCTCTATGCTCCTGATGGTTCTGCCATTTATTTTATAGCTCCCACCTGAATTGGATCTACCAAAATGCATCCCATCACATTTGTCCGCGTTAAATTCCATCTGCCATTTTCCTGCCCAATTTGGCAGCCTATCTATATCCTGTTGTATTCTCTGACAATCTTCATCAGTATCCGCAACTCCTGCAATCTAAGTATCATCCGCAAACTTGCTAATCAGACCCGCTACATTTTCTTACGTATATTACAAAGAGCAAAGGTCCTGGTACTGATCCCTGCGAAACATCACTAGTTACAGACTTCCATTCGGAAAAACACCCTTCCACTGCTACCCTGTCTTCTATGGCCAAGCCAGTTCTGAATCTATCCAGATAGTTCACCCGTGACTCCATAATCTTTTGCACCAGCCTGCCATGAGGGACCTCATCAAATGCCATAGCCAAAGTCCATATAGACAACATCCACAGCCCTTCCCTCGTCAATCATTTTGTCACCTCCTCAAAAAACTCAATTAAATTAGTGAGATATGACTTCCCTCGTACAAAACCATGCTGTCTGTTGCTAATAAGACCATTCACTTCCAAATGTGCATAGATCCTATCTCTGAGAATCTTTTCCAACAATTTCGCTATCACTGACGTCAAGCTCACTGACCTATAAATTACCCGGATTATCCTTGCAACCCTTCTTAAATAACGGTACAACATTGGCTATCCTCCAATCCTCTGGGATCTCACCTGTGGCCAAGAGGACACAAAGATTTATGTTAGAGGCTCAGCGATTTCATCTCGTCTCCCTCAGTAATCTTGGATAGATGCCATCTGGCCCTGGCGATTTGTCTACCTTAATGCTTTTTAACACACCTAACACTTCCCCCCTTGTAATAACGACCTGTTATTAGAGGCACCACCAATCTACATGTCCTTCTCCTTGGCCTCCTTCTGCACTGTAGGGATTCTATGATACTATGGATAAAGGGGAACTGGTGAGTATACTGTACTTAGATTTCCAGAAGGCGTTTGATAAGATGCCCCATCGAAGGTTACTGCGGAAAATAAAAGTGAATCGTGTATAGGGAATATTGGCATGGATAGAAGATTGGCTAGTTGACAGGAAACAGTTGTCATAAATGGGTCTTTGTCTGGTTGGCAGGATGTGACGAGTGGTGTGCCACAGGGATCAGTTTTTTTCATTTTACATGAATGATTTGGATGACGGTATGGCTGTTAATTTTGCTGACTACGCAAAGATAGATAAGAAAGTAAATTGTGAAGAGGATGTAAGCAGGCTTCAAAGGAACACAGATAAGTGAGTGAGCAAAACTCTGGCAAATGGGAGTAAAATGTGGGCAAATGTGAAATTGTCTATTTTGTCAGGAAGAATAAAAAAAGCAGCTTAACAAAATGGTGAGAGATTGCAGAGCTCCGAGGCACAGAGGGATCTGGGCATGCTCATATATGAATTACAAAGGGCTGGTATACAGGTGCAGCAAGTAATTAGGAAAGCTAATAAAATGTTATCATTTATTGAGAGTAATTGATTACGAACAACTGTTTCAGCTGTAGAGCATTAGTGAGACCACATCTGCTGTAATGTGTCCAGTATTGGTCAAGAACAGAAGCAGTAGCATCAGAAGCAGTTCAGAGAAGGTTTACCAGAAATGGGTGTGTAGTCTCATGAGAACAGGTTGGATACGTTAGGTTTGCATCCACTAGAATTTAGAAGATTAAGAAGCGAATTGATCAAAAACTTTAAGATCCCGAGGGGTATTGACAGGGTGGATGTGGAGAGGATGTTTCCTCTTGTGGAAGAATATAGAATTAGGGTCACTGTTTAAAAATAGGGGATCACTCATTTAAGACAGGTGAAGATAATTTCTCCTCCAAGAGTCGCAAGTCTCTGAAAATCTCTTCCGTAAAATATTTTTAAGAACCCTGTCCCTGGGTCACTGTCCGTGTGGAGTTTGCACATTCTCCCCTTGCCTGCGTGAGTCTCACCCAAACACCCCTTGTCTGCGTGGGTCTCACCCCCACAACCCAAAGATGTGCAGGGTAGGTGGATTGGTCATGCTGAATTACCCCTTAATTGGAAACATAAAAAAATATATACTTTTGAGACTGAGCCAGGCGTATTCTTGATTAACAAGGAAGTGAAAGGTTATCAGGTAGGTAGGAAGATGGGGTTAAAGCTACAATCAGGTCAGCCACGATCTTATTGAGTGACTGGGCAGGCTCAAAGGGCCTATTTCCTGCTCTTAATTCTAAGTCCCTATGTCAATGGGACAAGACATACCCAGGCATGGTGGTGTCTGGGGCCTTGGATGCAAGGCATGATTCAGTATCAGACTGACTAGCCTGTGATGCAGCTCTCTCAATTTTGGCACAAGTACCCAAATATTAATGAGGAGTATTTTCCAAGGTCAACTGTGCAACATGTGGCTTTGTCACTTCCAGTGCTTCTGTTAATACCAAATGGTTCATCCAGTTTATTATTTTTCTGCTTTTCAGTAGCGGTTTGATATAGCTGAAATGGCCTTTCAAGCCATTCGGAGGGTGGTTAAACATCCACCGCATCTTCGGCAGCATTTTTCTGTTGGCTATTTGCATTGCACACACCACTAACATGACTACATTTAATGACCATCCCTGGTTAGGATCAAAATTAGAATGGGGATTAAGAATGAATCCTGACATGTGGGAATGGAGTCACATTTAGGCCAGAGAAGGGAGTCCCCTCAAGTGCATTAAAGAGGTTATGATAAATGACCATGGCACAGTATTTTATAATGGTGCCACCCACAAATTACCATATTTATTGAATTCTATTTCACAATTTGCCATGATTACTGGACTGCATAAACTGCTCACAGTACTTTTTTTTTAAAATTCAGTCATGAGATGTACATGTTGCTGTTAATTCCATTATTTTTGCCCTCGAAACAATGGTGAGCTGCCTTCTTGAATCACTATAGAGCACGTGTGTAGATGCATCCCCAGGGCTCTTGGGGAGTTCCAGGATTGTAATTTAGCAATAGTAACCAAAAGGTGATACTGTGCGGCTTGGAGAACTTGCAAGTGACGTTGTTCTAATGTGCCTGGCGCCCTGGTTCTTCTGGATCGAAGTCACGGTGTGAAAGTTGCTGTTGAAAGAACCTTTGAGAGTTCCTACTGTGCATCCTGCCACCAGCACAGGGTAGCAGAGTGTCTGAATATTTAAGATGGTGGATGGAGTGCCAATCCAGTGACCTACATTGGGATCTACATTCAGGAGTATTTCACCACACCCCTGACTTGTAGCTTGTAGATGGTGTAAAGAGGAGATACAAATTCCCAAACTCTGACTTCTTCATTTTAGTCACCATATTTATGTAGGTTATGCAGTTAAGCTTTTGGTAAGAGTGACACCGAGGATGTTGATGGTGGGAGGTTGAATGAGCTTAACGCGATTGAATGTCAAGGGAAGATGGTTACATTCTCTCCAGTTAGGTCTGGCAATTGCCTGGTACTTGCATGGTGCAACGGTTGCTTGCCATTTATCAGCTCAAGCCTGAATATTATGCAGAGTTTGTTGGATGCACTCTTGGAGCTTTGTATAGCTGAAGTATGACTGCTACTCTTTTGTATTCTAGTCTGTAGCCACCGAAGTTGGCCATTTCCCTAAATACAAAATGGAGGAACGCAAAGCATACAGGATAAAATGGACAATGTTTGCAGCGCCAGCAGGCTGCACCTAGCAGGTGTGGATTCTGTCTGCTAAGAAAGCAGACAGCACCGAAACGAACGTTGCGCATACTAATGAGGCAATCACCGGGATAATTAGCATGTTAATGGAACGATTCCAGATACAATGGACACAAATGGGGAAGCAACTGCAACATTGTAAAGGATACCAGACACTCAGGCACCAACAGGGTTCGAAAACAAAGAGCCTGAGAGCCTGCCCAGTAACTAAGGAACAGCCTCAGTATTGGGGGGATTCAAACATATCGATTGGGAAGAGACCCAATCGATTCCAAGCAGGTAAGGGAGTCCGCCCAAAGGGGCACGGATCCCTGGGACCTATAAAAGACAGGTCCCACACATGGTTCAGTCTTCTTGTCCAGCCCTCCTCTCTCTTTTACCAGCACTCCTCCGTGGACCAGCACCTCGACCAGCTTTTGCCAAGAAGACCCTGAAGGAGAGAGGTTCGGACAGCAGCCGCCAGCAAGCAAGTGTCTCACAACGATCGCTACCAGAGATAGACACTCCCGACCCCTTTTAACTTATACCAACCTGAAGTCTGCAGACCAGAGAAGAGCAAGAGGCCTTGTTCCCTGACCCGGCAGTTCCTTCGAGATAAGTATTAGTTTATTTAGCGGTAGGAATAGCTTAATCCTTTTAGCATGTGCATGGGTAGTTATTATAATTGTATTATAATAAACTCAGTTGTTTGAACTTACTAATTGGTGTATGGTTTTATTGCTTTGAACTTCACCTTGAACTTGTGGCGGTATCTTAACGATACCTGGCGACTCCAGAGCTAAGTAAAGAAACAGAGCCAAATTGAGTGTTAAGCACACTCACCCAGAACGACCAACGCGTCCCACATTTCATTAGCCATCTGGGAATCGCTTCCGCTGAGTTCCTTTTGATCCTCCATTGCTTGAAGCTTTTTCTGCATTTAGAAAGTACCCTCCTCTATCCCTTTTAGGTCCAAAGTGGATAGCTTCACATTTGCCTTCTTGAAATCCATTTGCCATAATTTTGCCCATTCACTTATCTATCTAAATCGCTTTGTAATGTTATCGCTTCCTTTGCATTGCTTACAATGCCACCTATCTCAGCCTCACATTATGTGGTGAAACAACTAGGCCCAACAGTCACCAATTAACGTACTGCTAGTTATCCCTGTCTCCTGTCACCGAATCATTTTCCAAATCAAGCCCAGGTAATTAACTCAATACCCTGGGCAAAATAAACAAAATTGAGAACCAAGTAACAAATGAAGAATGAAATTACCCAAGAAATGTTAAGTGAAATCATACAGATTAGTAGCGGGCAACTTTCTATAAGATCATAGAATTTAGTGCCCAAGGAGGCCATTCGGCCCATAGAGTCTGCACCAGCCTTTGGAAAGAGCACATTACTTCACCCTATCCCTGTAACTCAGTAACCCCACCTAACCTTTTTGGACACCAAGGGCAATTTATCATGGCCAATCCACCTAACCTGCACATCTTTGGCCTGTGGGAGGAAACTGGAGCACCCGGAAGAAACCCACACAGACACAGGGAGAACGTGCAGACTCCGCACAGTGACCCAAGAATGATTTAAGAATGTTTTTATTTATTTATTTTTTTTAATCCAGTTCCTCTTTCAAGTCCAATTTAAATATAAGAGGACAGTATTAAGAATGAAAATGTTTCATCATACTATATAAAATATTGTAAAGTCAAGCAAGAACTCATTAACTCAGACTCTATCTATAGTTTGAATGAATGCCTTCACCTCAGAAATGCAACATTAGGTGCAGGTATTGAAAAGAAAATACAAGATTTAAACCCAATCGTGAACCTCATTATTTGCATGAAAGATTTAGGCAAGTCACCAAAAGACTCAATTTCAGTATTGGAAGTCTTCAATAACAGCTTGCTAACAAGTTGCAAACTCTAATGCACCAACTTGATTTGCCAGACAGCTATCTTTCATTTCAAAAATGCCAAAGTCCTACTTATTTTGGATGTCAACCGAGTTGCCAACACTCCCATCAGGTTGGTTTCTTCCCGAGATGCATATTTTATATGACTGCAGAGCTGAGGGCAAGGCGATTGAAGGCACAAAATCATGGATAAAATCTCCAGAGTTGATAACCCATGTATAGTAGTAAAACTGCCACAGTACATTGTTATGTTACATAATTCAAAGCCAAAGAAAAGTACAGCACAGGAACAGGCACTTCGGCCCTCCAAGCCTGTGCCGACCATGCTGCCAGTCGGAACTAAAATCCCCTACCCTTCCAGGGACCTTTTCCCTCTATTCCCATCCTATTCATGTATTTGTCAAGACGCCCCTTAAAAGTCACTACCGTATCTGCTTCCATTACCTCCCCTAGCAGCGGGTTCCAGGCTCCCAATACCCTCGATGTAAAAAAAAACTTGCCTCTTACATCTCCTTTAAACCTTGCCCCTCGCACCGTAAGCCTATGCCCTCTAGTGATCGACTCTTCCACCCAGGGAAAAGCTTCTGACAAGTAATGTGATCCAGTAAGAATATTCCTTCCATAAACAGAGAAACAGGCATAAGTTATTTAGCTCCTAGAGTCTGTTTTGTCATTCAATCTGTGACCCAACTCCTTGTGCAACTTTGCAGACAACACAACTCAAGAACTGCAAGGAAGATAGTAAGATGACATAGGCAGAATGGTAGAATGGGTAGTCACGAAATATAGTAAATTTGATGCAGAGAAGTGTTTAAGAAACAAAGACACCTTGGGATTATATGTACACCAATCACTGAAGATGGCAAAACAGGTTGAAAAAGGGAGTAAAGGCACGTGGGATCCTGGGTTTTATATTAGAGGCAGCACACAAAATTAAGTTAGGTTCAACATTTACAAAACATTGATTCAACCTCCACTGGAGGGGTGTGTCCAATTCTAGGTACCACACTAAGGAAATATATGAATATTGAGAGGGTGCTGAAAAGATTATGAAAATCGTTCCAGGCACGAGGGCCTTAGTTAGATTGAAGAAGCTGGCGTTATCAGTGAAGAAGGTTGAGGGGAGATTTAATAGAGATATTCAAAACCATAAGAGGTCTAAACAGAGAAGATAAAAACAAACTGTTCCAAAGGTGGAAGGGTGAAGCACCCAAGGACACAGATAGATGATGAATGACAAAAGAACCAATGGCAAGATGAGGAATTTTTATTGTTTTAATCGCACCAAGTTATTAGGGTGCGGAACGCATTACCCAAGAGTGTGGTGGAGGTAATTGTGAATTTTAAGAGGGAATTCTTGCCCATATCCTTCAATGCTTTTAACACAAATGTATTGCCATTTGTGACAGAGTTCCAAACTTCTACCACTTTCATAGAATCCCTCCAGTGCAAGAGGCCATTTGTCCCATTGAGTCTGCGCTGACCCTCTGAACGAGCATCCTAACCTCAGCCCGCTCCCCCACCATATCACTGTAACCCAGTCTAACCGTTTGATATTACAGGACAATCTAGCATGGCCAATCCACCCAACCTGCATATCTTTGGACTGCAGGAGGAAACCAGAGCACCTGGAGGAAATCCACACAGACATGGCAATCCACACAGTCGCACAAGGTCAGAATCGAACCGGGATCCCTAGCGTAGTGAGGCAGCAGTATTAACCACTATGCCGCCAGTTTGCAGGAAGTGGTCTTCCTTAATTTCACTCGTGATAAATTTGGCTCAAATTTCTTTGTCTATGCCCCCTCTTTTTAGACTTCCAATTAGCAGAAATAGTTTCTGCCTATCGACCCTGTCACCACTTCTTCATTCTGTAAACGTCAGGCAAATCACACTTTAGTTTTTTTAATTCCAAGGAATGCAACCGTAGTTGTGTAATCTCTCCTTGTAATTTTAACTTCTAAAGTACTGGCATCATTCAGGTAAACTGAAGTTGCATTCTCTCCAAAGCCAACATACCTTTGTGGTGCCCTAAACTACTCTCGGTACTCTAGTTGTGACCTAACCAGGGCTTTTGTATAGCTGAAACATGACATGCATGTGTTCTGATCCTCTAGATAAAGGCCAGCAGTCGCACTAGTTTTCTTTTTTAAACGTTATGGTACTTCGATGACCTATGACTCCCACATTTTGTTGGACCTTCACTTTCTAGCCTTTCACCGTTTAGAAAGTACTTGCTCAACTGAATGACCTCACATTTACCTACACTCAAATCCATTTTCGAGATTAGCCCATTCAATTAATCCGTTACTATATTTTGCAACATTCCATTTACACTGCTTACAATGCAATCCATCTTTGTGGCATTGGCAATTTGGACATGTGGCTTTTTATCCCATGTCATTATTAAATGCTGTTAGTGTAGACCTCAGCACAGATCAAAAGTCATGTACTTTATCATGGATCTGATCTAACCTATATAGTTGTCTGAAGAAAGAGTCTGCAAATCTCCTCTCCCTTCCGAACTAAATCATATCTATACAAAATAGGTTGCTTAAGGTGGAGAGGATAGCTTTAGAAAAAGGGAACATGTTCAAGAAATTGCCACTCATGTTAGAGAATCTATCTACCAAAAGCAGCAACACAGCAATAAAAGTTTTTTGGAGCACTGAGCAAATATTTTAACAGAAGGTGGGTCTTGGAGGATAGGGAGAGAGAGAGAGGCACGAGTTAAAGGAAGAAATCCAGAACACAGTGGGGACCTAGATAACAATGTATAACCACTAAACAGGGTAAAGGGGAGAGGGAAGCACAAGGTCAGTCAGAAGAATGGAGAGTTTGGGCCAAAGCACTGGAGATATACAGAAAGGGGCTATCCATGAAGGATTTAAATATTATAGAGAATTAGAATTTTAAAATGGAAGCATTAGGGAAAGGCAATTTGATGAAAGACAGGGGGTGAAGTGAGAGCAGGGAAGAAAACGGCAATTTTGGATAGAGTTGAAGTTTATGAACTGATCAGCACATAAGAACTTTACGCATATATGTGCTGAAGCAAGAGCAGAGGTAGGTGATGTTATAGATGTGTAAATATGTAGACTTTATTAGGGAGTGAATAAGTGTTTGAAATTTCAGCTCAGATTGAAATAGGACACAATCTTCCCAATATTTAACTGCAAGAATTTTCAGCTCACACAAGATGAGCAGGTTGAAAGAGTTAGTAATGTAGAGCCAAGTGTTGCTGGCATACATGTGGAGAATGATCCATGTCTGTGGATTAGTCATAGACAGTTATGTAGAGGGGGAAGGGGACAGAGCAACAATAAGGCATGGGATCAAGGAGCAGCTATTGTTGGAAATCCTGTCTACAAGTGGGCAGATCATTGAAGGAAGCAAGAAAGTCTGAGGTGGAGAATAGAACTAATCACCATGTCAACGGTTGCAGAAACGACAAGCAGAGATCATTTACCAGTTAAGTAACAGAAGATAGATGCCATTTGTCCGAAGGTTAATTTTCATTATTTTAATGATCATGGGGAGAAATCATTTGGAAAAATTTTAAAATGAAGCTGCAGATTCGTGAGGCTACAAGACATAAAGAACTTCAGCGAGGAAAGATAACTAAACACTAACAAATGTTAAATGTTCATGTTTGCAGTTTACTTTCTTTCACAAAGTGGCGTTTTCAAAACTGCCAATGCAAAACTAATCAAGGAGGTCTTTCACAATTCATTGATAAAAAATAACCACAGCAGCTGTGCCATTGAACTGAGGAGCAAATATGTTTCAATGATTAAAATTATTCAATATACTGGCAAGCTCTGATCTGCAATTTTGCCGTTTTAAAATTTAAGCAAAGAAATTTGAGATGGGCCAAAGAATTTAATGTGTAACATTCTTAAATTAGTGTAATTTGTTGCGTACCTCAAGTCATTCAAAAGAATTATATTTGAGTGAGATTTTTTTTTTTAAATCACTTCCAATGTTGCACCAAATTTACAGCACATAATCAATCACCATCCGATTTGCTCAACTTCCAGTTGATAGCCAATTTCAATATTGTGATGATTGCCAAATCACCCAACCGGGTCCAACTATCCCTCATATCAGGATCCTCCTATTAATAATTCTTTTTTATAAATAATTTTAACAATAACAAACAGTAACAAGCAACAATAAAACATAATAAGCATAACACCCCCAAGACCATAGCAACGCATATATCGAATCCCCCCCAACCCCAGTAAACAACAGGAGAACTTGAAAAGAAATTAAAATTAAATAAACATAGTCAACGCCCCCCCCCCCCCGGGTTGCTGCTGCTGCTGCTGCTGACCCAGTTCCCTATTGCTGAGCCAGAAAGTCGAGGAAAAGCTGCCACCGCCTAAAGAGCCCTTGTACCAATCCTCTCAGGGCGAATTTGACCTTCTCCAGCTTAATAAAACCCGCCATGTCATTGATCCAGATCTCCACGCTTGGGGGTCTCGCATCCTTCCACTGTAGCAAGATCCTCTGCCAGGCTACTAGGGACGCAAAGGTCAAAACACCGGCCTCTCTCGCCTCCTGCACTCCCGGCTCCACCGCAACCCCAAAAATCGCGAGTCCCCAGCCTGGCTTGACCCTGGATCCTACCACCCTCGACATCGTCCTCGCCACCCCCTTCCAGAACTCCTCCAGTGCCGGGCATGCCCAGAACATATGGGCATGGTTTGCTGGACTCCCCGAACACCTGTCTTCTCCCCCAAAGAACCTACTCATCCTGGTCCTGGACATGTGGGCCCGGTGCAGCACCTTGAATTGGATGAGGCTAAGCCGTGCACATGAGGAGGAAGAGATAACCCTCTCCAGGGCATCCGCCCATGTCCCATCCTCGATCTGCTCCCCCAGTTCCCCTTCCCACTTAGCCTTTAGCTCCTCTACTGACGCCTCCTCCACCTCCTGCATTACCTTGTTGATATCAGATATCTTCCCATCCCCGACCCAGACCCCCGAAAGCACCCTGTCCCTCACCCCCCTCTCGGGAAGCAAAGGGAATCCCTCCACCTGCCGCCTAGCAAACGCCTTTACCTGCAGGTACCTGAACATGTTCCCCGAGGGGAGCTCAAATTTCTCCTCCAACTCTCCCAGGCTTGCAAACCTCCCATCAATGAACAGGTCCCTCAGCTTTCTGATGCCCGCTCTGTGCCAACCCTGGAACCCCCCATCACTGTTCCCCGGGACAAACCGATGGTTCCCCCTTAGCGGAGCCTCCATCGAGCCCCCCACTTACCCCCATGTCGCCTCCACTGCCCCCAAATCTTGAGGGTAGCCGCCACCACCGGACTCGTGGTATACCTCGTAGCAGGGAGCGGCCACGGCTCCGTTACCAGGGCCCCCAGGCTTGTGCCTCCACAGGTAGCCATCTCCAACCTTTTCCATGCTGCCCCCTCCATCACCCACTTGCGCACCATCGACACATTGGCCGCCCAATAATACCCCGAGAGATTGGGTAACACCAGCCCCCCACCATCTCTACCCCGCTCCAAGAAGACCCTCTTCACCCTCGGGGTCCCATGAGCCCAAACAAAGCTCATGATGCTGCTAGTCACCCTCCTGAAAAAGACCCTAGGGATAAAGATGGGCAAACACTGAAAAAGGAACAAGAACCTCGGGAGCACCGTCATTTTGATGGACTGCACTCTACCCGCCAGCGATAGCGGCACCATGTCCCACCTTTTAAATTCCTCCTCCATCTGCTCCACAAGCCGGGTAAGATTAAGCTTGTGGAGAGTCCCCCAACTCCTGGCCACCTGCACCCCCCGGTACCTAAAACTCTTCACTGCCCTCTTAAACGTGAGCCTACCAATTCCCTCCTGCTGATCACCCGGGTGCACTACAAATACCTCACTCTTGCCCAGATTCAGCTTATAGCCCGAGAAGCCCCCAAACTCAGCCAACAGCTCCATCACCCCCGGCATTCCCCCCACTGGGTCCGCCACATACTGCAGCAGGTCGTCCGCATACAGCGATACCCGATGTTCCTCCCCACCCCGCACCAGACCCCTCCACCTCCCCGATTCCCTCAACGCCATAGCCAGAGGTTCAATTGCCAGTGCTCAAAGCAAGGGGGACAGGGGGCACCCCTGCCTGGTCCCACGGTAGAGCCTGATGTACTCTGACCTCCTTCCATTAGTAACTACACTCGCCATCGGGGCCTCATAAAGCAACCTCACCCATTTGATGAACCCCTCCCCAAATCCAAACCTCTCCAGAACCTCCCACAGGTACCCCCACTCAACTCTATCAAAGGCCTTCTCTGCATCTAGCGCCACCACTATCTCCGCCTCCCCCTCAACCGCCAGCATCATAATAACATATAACAACCTCCGCACATTAGTATTAAGCGGTCTTCCCTTGACAAATCCTGTCTGATCCTCGTGTATCACCCCTGGCACACAGTCCTCTATCCTGGTGGCCAGGATCTTCGCCAGCAACTTAGCATCCACATCGAGGAGCGAGATTGGCCTGTATGATCCACACTGCAGGGGGTCCTTATCCTGCTTCAGGATCAAAGAAATCAGCGCCCGTGACATCGTCGGGGGCAAAGCCCCCCCCCCTCCCATGCCTCATTGAAGGCCCGCACCAACAGGGGGCCCACCAGGTCCGCATACTTTTTATAAAATTCCAACGGGAAACCATCCGGCCCCGGCGCCTTCCCTGACTGCATTTGTCCAATCCCCCTGACTAGCTCCTCCAACTCAATCGGCGCCCCCAGCCCCTCCACCAGCACCTTTGGGAAACATAGGCTGTTCATAAAGCTCTCCATTCCTCCCCTCCCCCCCCCCCCCCCCCCACCCCCACCGGTGGCTCCGACCGGTACAGTTCCTCGTAAAAGTCCCTAAAGACCCCATTCACCTCTGCCTCCTTCCGCACCACATTCCCATCCTTATCCATCACTCCACCAATTTCCCTAGCCGCATCCCGCCTGCGGAGCTGATGCGCCAGCATCCTGCCCGCCTTCTCCCTATACTCATAAACCACACCTTGCGCCTTCCTCCACTGTGTCTCCGCCTTTCTGGTGGTCAGCAAGTCGAACTTGGCCTGCAAGCTACGCCGTTCCCCCAACAATCCCTCCTCCGGGGCTTCCGCGTATCTCCTATCCACATCTAGGAGCTCCCCCACCAGTCTCTCCCTCTCCCTATGGGCCCGGATGGAAATCAGCTCCCCCGGATCACTGTCTTCAGAGCCTCCCAAACCATCCCCACCCGGACCTCCCCCGTATCGTTGGCCTCAAGATACCCCTCAATACTTCCCCGGACCCTCCTACACACCTCCTCATCAGCCAGAAACCCCACGTCCAGACGCCACAGCGGGCGCTGGTCCCGCACCTCCCCGATCTCCAGATCAACCCAGTGCGGAGCATGGTCTGAAATTGCTATGGCCGAATACTCGGCATCCTCCACCCTCGCGATCAATCCCCTGCTCAGGACGGAAAATCTATTCGGGAGTAAACCCTATGCACATGGGAGAAAAAGGAATACTCACGCGCCCTCGGCCTCCTAAACCTCCAGGGATCCACCCCTCCCATCTGGTCCATAAACCCCCTCAGCACCTTGGCCGCCGCTGGCCTCCTACCTGTCCTTGAACTAGACCGGTCTAGTGGGGGATCCAGCACCTTGTTAAAGTCTCCCCCCATGATCAGGCCCCCTGCCTCCAGGTCCGCCTATTAATAATTCTATACATCAGGTGTACATGATCACACTATGGCCAAAATCAGAAACTGGATTTAAATTTACAGCTTCATAAACTAAAAATTATACCAACATTGATCTGTTAATAATTCAGATCTGCTGTCTAGCCTAAGTTTTAGAAATCCAATTTTCTACTGCATCATGAATTCAAGAGGCCATCAAGGGAAGATAGAAAGTCAATAAGGAATTCAGAAGAAATTTCTTCACCTTAAGTGACAAGAATGTGGAACCCGCCAATACTGGGTGTGGTTGAAGCATATATTAAGGCAAAGCTAGACTAGCATTTAAAGGAGAAAGGAATAGTTCAATGTTCTTAAATTCAGCAGTTCCCAAACTGTGGAACTGGACCCACAGGAATCACAGAAAAAAATCTTATGGGGTTTCAAGCTCCACTTCCAGAGGCTGTGCCCTGGTCCGGCAGAGCCCCAGGTTACATCCTACCCTCCTCTTGTAATGCTTCCCTCTCTCTGGGTCATGGGTTCTTAAACGTATTCACTTCACGGAGTCTTCTTTCAGTGGGGACTATGGAGCTCGGCTGAAACGGTCGCAGGTTAATGTTCTCGGTTTATTCAGGAGCACTCCATTTTCCTCAAAGTCCAGCCCAACCACAAACCTGACAATGCCTCCAATGCGGAGCTGCATCCTGCCCGAGCTCAATCCCATCACCCTGGTGCTGCAGAATGACCTGAACCTCAAAGTCAGCTGCCTCAAGAACCTCACCCTGTGCTTCTGCTACTTCCTATCCGAAGTTCAAGAGTTGGCGCAGCTCAGATGACTTGCTGGACATGCCAAGTACATAAAATATAATTGTACAAAGTATTTAAATAATTTTTCATATTTAGATGTACTTTATAACACAAAACAATGATATACTGTTCCACTGCTGCCTTATTGCAGTTGATTTTCGCATCTGCGCTTCTGTTAATTTTCAAATGTTAAACGGGGTCATACTGGAAAATAGTTTGGGTAGTGCTGGAATAGGTGGCTACAAAAGGTAGATTTAGGCAAGGAAAGATGGGAGAAGTTAGAGTGGTGCATAAACACCGGCATGGGCTAAATAAGTTCAATAGCATGTTTCTGTGCTATTGTAATCCTATGTAATCCTATGATGAACAGCATCATTACACAAGTAAAATATTCAACATTTTATTAGTTATTTTGACATATACATAAATTGTTTCATTCCAAAAAATACAAGAGTTACATAGCCATCACAGGTTAAAACAGATTTCATATAATTTTATTATCTTTGGTTAAGGCGGATTGATTTATGTAGTACATCTGTGACACAAATGGACAAAAGAATAATCCAAAACTAAATCCATATATTTCCATCTATCATCCAGGAAGAATGAAACAGCATCTCTTCATCCAACTTGGTGTTTTACATTTCTTTGTGACTCCTGTAGTACAAAACAGACCCACCAATTCCTGATAATTTATAATCTATAATCCCTGTATCAAAAGGCATTAATATGGCAGTATTTCTCCATTTTCCACTCTCTTCAACCTCAACAAATTAGTCTGACTAATTACAAGGAACTCTGTGTACCTTGCAAGATCTTTCAATTACAACATTTTGCCCTGCTGCAGTTTTTAATTAGATGGACACTAACCTTTCATATTCAGGCACAAACGGCCCAACACTTTTCGCCTGAAGCAACACTGCCGTAGCTCCCTCACCCACAATTCTGGAATCACTTGATATTGGGGGCTCAATTCACAATTCAAAAAAGAAAATCTCTATTTGGTACAATCTTACCAGATTCACCACAGGAAGATTATGTCTATCTATAAGTTGAAGGTGAATTTTGCAAGAATAATAATCTAGATGCCAACGTCACTGCCAAATTGAAATTTCCTACAAAGCTTTTAATAGGCTCAAAAAGAGAATTCTTACCGCCCCAAAGCTACGGGTAAGACCTCAAAGCTCCATTTAAATGCTTTCTACCAAATTGCAGGATGAAACTTAATAGGCTTTGAATGTTCAAGGCATTGTCGAATAGAAGTTAAGCAATGGATGGTCTGGGCTATAATCTTTAAACTCATTTCACTTTGGTTGAAATACAGATTAGAAGCATGGCAAGCAACAGCTCTCGGTTTAGAGTTTGAAGAATTAGCTTCATACATTACAGTATTCGCCCGATCCCTATCAGGAGAGGAAAAAAAATTGACACATCGACTGGCGATACGTACGAGGATGATCTTTACCACACTAGTACGCAAGGAATTATCAATATTGGAAATCCAAATAGTGGTGAAGTCAACAGTGGTAAAGGCAGTATGGTGGCACAGTGGTAAGCACTGCTGCCTCGCAGCACCAGGGAGCCGGTTCAATTCTGGCCTTAGATGTCTGTCTGTGTGGAGTTCGTACGTTCTCCCAGTGTTTACATGGGTTTCCTCCTGGTGCTCCGGTTTCCCCTCAATCCGAAGATGTGCAGGTTATGTGGATTTGTACTTTAAACTGCCCATATACTGTCCAATAGGTTAGGTGGTGGTTACAGGGATAGGGTGGATGAGTGGGCTTGTTAGGGTGCTCTTTCAGAGGGCTGGTGTAAACTTGATGGGCTGAATAGCCTCCTTTTACACTGTAGGAATTCTATGAATAGGGAAATCTGACCTCACTCAAGTGATAAATTGCAAATATTTGGAAACATCACCAAAATGGGCAGAAGTATAGCTTCAACATTTAAGATTCATCTTTCTACTGTAATTTTCAAATCAAATTGAGATATTCTATTTTGATAAGGCATCAAAATAGATTAATATGTAATTGCTGTTAAGAGGTCAAGACAGTAATTCTGTGTATTAGGCGACTTCCCTCCCAATCATTCACCTCAAATTAGTTTTAAAATAAATATACTAGATAGAATGCCTTTTTCTGGAATAGTTGTTCCACCCTCATGAATATTTGGTACGCTAAATGTGACGGGGCCTTATAGGTGGGGTGGAAAACTGACAGCCCATTATCACCACAAATCCAAATTAATATTCATCCGGAAGTCTTGCTCAATCGTGGAGGAAAAATAGGTCTGTCATTGTGGTACACAAACTTAACTTCAAAATGGTCTCAATCATTTCCCAACTTTGAAACTACCTAAATGAGATTGTCCAAATTACAGATTAAATCCAACATGGAATTTTGAAAAAAAACTTGTGGGTCACTTTCAATCATCTTGAAAAGGGCTAGTGCACAATGGCATAACCTATATCTCTGATCACGAACCCTGCTAATCCCAAATGAGTTGGACTGGAATCCGTTTTCAAACAATTCAGAATTTTGGCTTTGCATCCTTTAGCACTAATAAACTGGCAACTTATAAATTCAACAGATTTTGAAACTAACCTTACTAAAAATATCCTATTGTCCCCAATTTCCAGCTGTAATAATCCTCCTTCAAAAGCAAATCTATTTAAATCAATTAAACACTAAGAACTGCAAACTTATCAATGCTTGTTAATACTTATCAATGCTTGTTAATACTCCCGTTTACTTTAATGCCGCTATCCTAAATCAACTGTCTTACTAGGCTTAATGGTTTTGGCTTAGCAGTAGACCCAAGAAAATCTACCCCAGTGCTAGAAAATATGAGAACACAAACATATTTTGACTAATGCCAGGCCACATCCTCAGAATTACCTTTTACCCATATTTCCTTTCAAAACTGTGATGACTCAGACCTCGAACACAAGGCATGTCCTCCTTGTCACGCTGAAGACATGGAAATAATGCTCAAGGAGTCAGACCAGTGCACTATTCAGTCTGATCACAACTTCATCGGACTAGTATTCTACTGTTCTGGCCATATGTAACAGCATTCTGTTCACTGTGATGATTTTGCTGTTTGGCAAGAGTTGGACATGCAAGCTGACTAAACTGAAGCATGCCTACTGATATGCCAAATTAATTCAGGTAATTCAGTTTTAAGAGATGAGCAGTTTGACTTGAAAACCACATGGGGCAGCACAATTAAAAATAACTGAGCCAGCAGGTGGAATCCATGTAATGTTTTTTTAATGGACAGGTTATTAGAATTAGGATGTAATTGCTACTATTAATTTGCCATTTCACAATTTTAATTGATCTTGCTAGATTCCAGTAATGATTGCATACTTTCGAATGGCCTCTCCAATTTGAATTCTCTGGGAGGGAAAAAAAATGTTCTGTTTTCAGAAAAACATTTCAGTATGGCGACAGACTTCTTTCATCTTGCTTTTAGAATATTTCCTCAGTATCCTCGATATTAGCTTCACTATTTTTCAGTACAGGAAAGTTTTCATTGTTTAAAGTGGGAGCACTTATTTAGTCCTGATGACAAGATAGTTTATTTCAAGAAACTAAAAAGAAAGCTGCTTTTGCAATGCCTCCTACCGAGATTTCCTGTTCAATTTCACTTTTAAAAACCTCAAGTGTAATTTGACCCAACATTTTCCTGCAACCACATCAACATTCAACAAACTCAATTCATCACCAAAATCCTCACTTCATACTATTAACTAGCCAGTACATGCATTGGTCGGTCCCAGTTCAGAAAAATGAAAAGCTAATTTATGAAAGGAATCATTGTAGATCAGAAGGCTGGTATGTATATAATTTTAAAAAGAACACAAGATTGGACAAATGGGAAAGACAAAAAGAAAAACGGGTAGGCAACAGCCAGAAACAGACGTGCCCATCTTCAGTTTTTAGCTATCCTAATTAGATCCAAAATATTTTACTACACAGTATATTAATTGCATAATCTCATTGTTTGGTAATGTGGCATGAAACTTGTGATTTGCAGTGAAGCAATGAATTTTTTTTTAAAAAAGGGTTAAACCATAGTGTACAAAATAGCTCAAAACATCCAATCAGCCAAATAGACAGTAAAATTCGCAACTTAACTCAATCAATTCTTTGGTATTTGAAATGTACCATTAAGAGTACGGTAATTGTAATGTACAAGGCCTGTAACTTTGTCACAAGTTCAGAGTACTGAAACAGGCTATTGAAAAAAGTATGACTGTAATACTAAAGATTTCAGGGCTGTATGTTACTCTCTCCCCCAAAAAAAACACACTGATTAAATAATGGTAGGTAATTCCAATAATAGCTGTTTATAGTGCTCAATCATAAAAGAGGGAAGGCTTTTTTAAAGCTTTTTAAGAACCACGGCCACTTATTCTGCATCCATGACTGGTAACTGCCCAGAAATTCTATAAAATTTCACCTTATAACTTTACAAGATTTGGGAAAAACTGATAGTTGTATTCTAATACCTCACAAGGTGGCAAGCCTTGCCAATTCAATCAACTGAAGCGCAAATCGAATTCTCCAAATGATCTTTAAACATATGCAGATGTGTTCACTCAGTACTTTCAATGAATGATCAAATAAAAACGAGCTGCAAATGTATCTCAAGTATCTTATCAAACATAAAACAATATACTTTCAAATGAAGTTTAAATTATGAATGCCAGATTTTTAAAAATCTAGATATAATCAAAGGTTTTGGAAGAAAAAAACCATGACGTCAAATATCAGCTGTGGATTTCATTTCCAGGTTTATGCTGAGCATTTCCCAATTTGCAATCAGGAGAATTAATTTTTAAATGTCAAACCGTACTTTAAATTCAGATGCAGATAGCTTGGTGTGCATTTGCAGCATTTTGTTTCAATTTAAATGTTTAAATTACTACACGAACCCAGTGGTAGCAGCCACGCGGAGAACGTAGACCCAGTTGAGACAGCACTTGGGGATAACCAAAATGCCCCCCCATGGCCCCCACCTGCGGCAATCACAGATTCCCCGCAGCCATGCTAGATACCACCTTCAATGATGGAGGCAGAACGGGGGCACATTGACGGTCGGGGCTTCTACGTAGAGCCCAGACTGGCGACACTGGACGAACTGATGAGGAAGTGGAAACTAGCAAAAGGAAAGGAATTCAGACACCTCCAAATAAAACACTTCCTCTTTAAAGAGACAGTGGGGTACCCCGGGGCCCCAGAAAACGCACTACTAGAGGACCCGATTGGCACAGGCACAAGCAGCAAGAAGAGGGGGCTATGTGGGGAAAATATACGGACAGCTACTGGACAGAGCTCGAACACCACTGGACGAGACCAGACAAAAATGGGAGGATGAATTGGGGACAGAGGTAGGGTGGGGAGACTCTGGAGCGAAGCACTGAGCAGGGCGAACTCCACCTCCTCCTGCACAAGGCTAAGCCTAATGCAGCTCAAAGTGGTGCACAGAGCGCATCTAACCAGAACCCAAATGAGCAGCTTCTTCCCGGAGGTGGAGGACAAATGTGAACGGTGCCAGAGGGGCCCAGCCAACCACTCCCACGTTTTGGTCTTGCCCCAAACTTGCTGGGTTCTGGACAGCCTTCTCCGAGGCAATGTCCAAGGTTATGGGGGTGAGGGTGTAGCCATGCCCAATAGTGGAGCAGCCAGAGTTACACACGGGGAATAGGGCCAACGCTCTCGCTTCCCTGGTTCTGAACAGCATTCTCCGAGGCAATGTCCAAGGTTGTGGGGGTGAGGGTGAAGCCATGCCCAATAGTAGAGCAGCCAGCATTACACATGGGGAATAGGGCTAATGCCCTCCCTTCCCACACCGGAGAATCCTGCTCGACTAGCGATCGGCAGCACCACCCAAAGCTGCAGACTGGCTCGCTGACCTCTTGGAATTCCTCCACCTGGAGAAGATTAAGTACGCCAGAGGGTCAGAGGAAGGCTTTTGGGTACTTGGGGGCAGTTCGTCAGCCTTCCAAAACCTGTTCGAGGCCAGCAGCGAGGAGTAAGCTAGGGAACCAAAGGACTGTGCAACGGGGCACCACAAAGAGGAAAGGTGCTGAAGCAAATGGCGGGGGAGGATCATAGACCGATCCAGAGGGCAACAAAATGTACATAGAGTTAGTTAAATGAAGGACAAAACAAACCTCTAAAGTAAAAGTTAGCACAGGCAAAAAAAATGTAATGTAGATACACAACAACTGTTTATAAATGAGAAAAGCCAATTAAAAGATAAAAAATGTTTAAATGACTTTTGTAATGGATGAACACCCCTTCAGGCATGTTAAAAAGTGCAGATAATCAAAACATATTTGATGGGCATGTGTGTTCTTCCCTGCACATCAACATATCCAGTCCAAACTACTGCCACAAATAATTGGGTAACTAGACATCCTCACAGATCAAGGAATGTCGCTCTACACAAAAAAGATTTTGTGTGAAACAAAAATACTGTTTTGTTGGGGATGGGATAAAGACCATGTAAAATTAAACAGAAAAGGCTATTCTGCAAGTACACATCACACATTTTTGCAAATCTTATGGCAATTACATTTATGTTTTCACGAAGACAACCAATGGTACTTACACAGCAATATATTCGTTTTTATTTTATAATAGTTATTTACTTATATTCAAAAATTAAACTTTCTAATTTGTGTCTGCAGTTCACTGTCAGTTTTGTTTGGAGAATTTTCATTGCAAGTAGACTATATTTTCTTATATTTTCCACAATGACCTGTAGTGTATTTTGATGCAACATAGCTACTATTTTCAACCAATATAAGGCAAACTTTAAAATAAAACTGCAAGTGATTTTTTTTTTTAAATGACTAAGGAAGGAGAAAATATGCAAGGAAGACAAATAAAGGAAAATATGGGAGGGGTGGGAGAAAGAGAGAAAACACAGCCCTATAAATGATAGTAAATAAATAACATTACACCTCAAATTAACTTCGGAACACATACACTTTGAATTCTCCTCCATCCAATCATCTTGCTTTACTAAATTTAATTATGACAGATATAGGATGTGGGGGAGGGGTCACAAGCACCACTGATGTTACCATAAAGGCTACATAGTTTCTTTGTTATCACAAAGGCTCCATCTAAGCTAAGCAGATGTTACAATATCATTACAACTGAAAACAGCTAAAGTTGCCAAGGGTTCCCCAATAATAAAGTATTAATGCTTTCCACTTGACTGGCTAGAATAAGAATTATTTTACAGGGCAATTTTCTTTTTAAAGCCAGATCAATTATAATTATTATAGGGCAGCACGGTGGCTCAGTAGGTTAGCACTGCAGTCTCACGGCGCTGAGGTCCCAGGTTAGATCCCGGCTCTGGGTCACTGTCCGTGTGGAGTTTGCACATTCTCCCCGTGTTTGTGTGGGTTTCGCCCCCACAACCCAAAGATGTGCAGGGTAGGTGGATTGAACACGCTAAATTGCCCCTTAATTGGAAAAAAATAATTGGGTACTCTAAATTTATTTATTTTTTTTAATTATAATTATTATACAATAGCTACGGTTTTCATAATTTGAATCTCACAACTATGATCCTTTTGTTGGTCTATATATTCACCTCAAGTGGTTTCTCACAATGAATCTCTTTTATAGTGAGCATCTATTACACAGAAACTATTACATGAATGGATTTAATACCCAAAAATGAATATGTAGAATACTTGATAGTACACTGGAGCAACTGATTGCAATCCCATTAAAAATGAAGGCGCTAGTTCAACTCTCTCCTGTCCGTTCAACTAAATTCCTGATCCCAATTTTGAAAGATGTTCAACACAGATCAACACTCGGGCAGGAAAGGGGATTTGGGGTAAACAATCACCCTGGGATCACAGCTGGACACTTTCTCTCCAGCTAACTTTGCAGAAGAGATCTGGGAGCAGATCAACATCCAATAGATGGCCAAGCAGCACTTGGGAGAGGCAATTGGGACAGGGAAAACTAAATGAAACATTTTACATGTTTTTCACTTTTCATAAACTAGGTTAAAGTTAGCAATCAGTTCAGTCTATTCAATTATATTTATATTGGGGGGGGGGGGTGAAGAGAGAGAGAGAGAATGATAAGCCACAAGAGGTGCTGGAGCCCGATAGCAGCCATCCATGGAGAGGAACCAGAGGTGGTCGTACCACTCAGCTTTTTACTCGCCACAGGGAAGCTCTTCCTCAGGCAGTTCTTTCAGAAGTGAAATTAGGAAACACTTCTGTACACAATAAGTGCTCAGATATAAGCATTTTATGATCAAAAGATTATTTCACCACCTCTTTCTCTCCCTCCCTCCCTACCACCTCCTCCTCCTCTCTCACTCTCTCCCCCCCTCCCCACACATCACTTTATCAGTAGGGGGGGGGGGGGAAGTCAACTTTATAAAATAAATTAAAAGGGGCATAGCTTATTTGCACATAATTCACAGAATAAATAAGAAAATGGAGTTACCTGTATAAAACAATTGTCAAATTTCAAGCCCCAAAATTAAGTTGACAATTAAGTTAACTCCAAAAGTTCCAACATTTCTTTTCCAGCCACTTTTCCCTCCCCCAGAAGGCACTAATTCACTTGTCTAAAACTCTGGGCAGGAATCACCCTCTGGTGTCCCACAGGAGGCCAGTGAACCTCAGTGGACAGCAGAATACTTAACCAAAGTAATATCACAGCTGGACCTGACCTTGGTCCTCATCTGAAACCCACGTGTATGCTTCCAGCAGCTGTTGTGTTAGAAGCTGAAATACAATTTAATTTTCCCCACCACACATTCACCAATTTTACTACCTCTATTCTGTATCAGCTGAGATCAGACTGGGCACCTATAATTTCATTTTAGCTTCATCTTCTCCCTCGCCACCACTTTATACTTTACAAAAATGTTTAAACTTCTCTCTGTGCAAAAAGGGAACTCTTCTTTTTTTTTAAAAAAGTCTTGAAAACAAAACATTGCATCACCTGAATTTGCAGGCTGATTTTACAAAGAGAAATAAATGAGCATGGATATGCCAGAAGATAATACAATTAAAAGTCCAATATTTAACAATACTTTAATTCTTGGTCTTTCTTGGAGCATTTGTAAGCAAATCATTTCATCGTCTATAGTGGCTACCGGGTCTTTCACGTCAGAATTTTTTAATCCACAAATGCAGTCAAAAAGTTTCCACCATTTGCTTCTTTCCAATTCTGGCTCCTCTTTGGTTTCTGGGTCCCCAGCAATTGTTTGTCCATTCATAGAATCATCATTTGATGTCTGCCCTTCCAAGATGCACAAGTTCAAAGATTTG
Organism: Scyliorhinus canicula; assembly: GCF_902713615.1. Taxonomy (NCBI): domain Eukaryota; kingdom Metazoa; phylum Chordata; class Chondrichthyes; order Carcharhiniformes; family Scyliorhinidae; genus Scyliorhinus; species Scyliorhinus canicula. The sequence continues at coordinate 25,710,424 of NC_052152.1, read as the reverse complement.
GAATCATCACTTCCAGATGTTAATAGAACTAATTCTATTCCATCAGCAGCTTTACAGTCAGGCTTATCCAAACTTGTGATGTGGCCATTGCATTCATCCATGGTTTGGTTTGTATGTTTATCATATTCTTCTTTTTGGGAGTTTTTTATCGTTTTTATACTGTCCACGTCTTTCAATGCCCAGAACGTGGTGCAGGAAGTATATGTTCTGGGAAGAGCAGGAGTCAGCAGACTCACTACTATTGCTGTAAAGATTGTGATCCAAAATAGAAAAGTTGACACATACATGTAGTGAACATTTTTGATAAAACTTGGTCTAGTATCAAGTTGGTCACAGTCTGGTGCTCGATAAATAAAAGCAAGAATCATGCGTGCGATTCCCAAAAGGGATCCAAGCAACCCTCCACAGAAAGCTCCCTGCTCATTGCAGCGCTTCCAGAAAATACCAAGAAGAAACAGGGCTGCAACTGGGGGGGTGAGATAATTTGTTATCTCTTGAATGTAAAGGTACATTTGTCCTCCCTGCATCTCTACAATTACAGGAACCCAAGCAATGCTTACAGCTACCATGAAGAAAACAAATAGACGACCTACTATCATAAGTTCTCGAGAGTTGGCAGCCTTTCGAAGATGCTTGTAAATATCCAGGGTAAATATGGTGCTGGCACTGTTGAATATGGAATCCAAATCACTCATTAAAGCTGCTATCATGACGGCCATCATGAGGCCTCGAAGACCTGCAGGCAAGATCCCCAATGCTAATCGTGGGTAGGCAATATTTGAGCAACCTGCTCTGCTTCCACATACTTGCATACAGTGCTCTGGATTAATGCAAGCAATCTCATCAGTAAAAAGAACTCTGGAAATCATGCCTGGAACAACTATGATGAACATAGGCAAGAGTTTCAGAAAACCAGCCATCAGGGTAGCTCCTTTGGCATTAGCGAGATCCTTTGCTGCCAAAACACGCTGCACAATGACTTGATCGGCACACCAGTACCAAATCGAGGTTGGTGTTTGACCCAACAGGAAACCAGGCCATGGAATATCCTCATCAGTCGGTTCACGTAACATCTTTAGAGAATCTTCTTTTGGGTGAATGCGGCAAGTATTGGTAGAACTTAGGTTGAAGGAGGCTAGAACTGCTGTAACATTTGGAGAGGCCAACATATATCTTCGTTTCAATTCCTCAAAACCCCCCACCTTGACCATTCCCACAATCATCAATGTTAAAGCTCCACCAATCATAAGAATGGCCTGCAGAACATCGGTGTAGATGACAGCCACAAGTCCTCCTGTGACAGTTAACACTGCAGTCAATCCAATTAAAATGATGATAGAGAGATACAGGTCCCAGCCCAGTGAGGCCCGGATGAACAATGCACCAGCATACAGGTCAACAGAAAGCTTTGTGAAAACATACAATGTTAAAATCAATAAAGCAAAATAGACTTTTAATCTGTTACCTCCATAACGTTTGTAAAGGTATTGAGGCATGGTGTACACACCAGACCTGATATAGACCGGGATGAAAACCCAACCTAACAACTGCAAAACCAATACTGCATTTAACTCCCAAGCTCCCACTGCAAACCCACTGGCTGCTCCAGATCCTGCTAACCCAATAAAGTGTTCACTGCCAATATTGCTGACAAACAATGAAGCACCTATTGCTACCCAGGTCATGGAGCGTCCTGCAAGAAAGTACCCACTCACAGTACTTCTGTTAGACTTCCACATTGCAAAAAATCCAATACACAATACAAGAACAAAATAAAGTGCTACAACAGCTAGATCAGCTGATTCCATAAAGCCAAACATTTTTATAAAATATTTCAGATTCAATTTACAGAATAGGATATCCAATGACCAGACAGGTTTATGGTCACTATGAAGTAGGGGGAAAGAAACTGTATGGAGGAATGATAAAATCTTTGTCCTTTGGTTTGCTGCCTTGGTTGAAACAGTAGGATTCCAGTTGTACAGGCACTGGGATGTCAACTACTATTTATCTTGTTAACTTCACTTCTGACTATTTCTCATGCTCTTTTTAGTAGCATTCCACAATACTGTCACAGCTTAAATTTGTTGGATGTTGAATTTCTTAGCTGTTGTTGACAGGTCTAGTAAGGCCTAGAGTTACACTCCTGCAAGACAGCAAAGACAAAAGACAAAGAGGATATTAGAATTACACTTTTTAAAAATCGGGTTAATTCTGAAAAAAAGTACATGACGCAAATGTTCTCAATTGCTAATGATTTAATATATGCAAGTGAGTATGTTGAAAAATTGAATTTTCATTTTAAAACAAAAAAGGTACAAGGCGACCGAAGACTTACGATCAATTCTACCAATCCAGACTTGCTCAGCTTCACATTCCAACCTTGCATGTGAATCGGGGATGTGAGGGTAAGCATGCTCAAGTGGCATAATCAGGGTTAGTTCAGGAATTGAATTACATAGATGGTAGATTTAAAGAAATATTATTTTACACAAAGGAACTAAGCGATGCCAAGCCTGTAACCTATAAGTGCCCATACTGGGTCATTAAGGCCACAATACAAGTAGTTTGTTTTGAGAAAACATTAAAGGCATCTTCAACAAACCACTGGTTCCGGATGCATGCATGGTGTACACAAATTTGATCCATATAGTTCCTCAAACGCCAAATTTAGGTGAACTTACTGATGTGAATTTAGTGTGTTTCAGAGTTTGACATGCATGGTGAAATCATGCGAAGCAGTCCAAAATCAATACACTGAAAAAAAAATTCAAACCATCAAAAAAAGATAGTTATCTTAGATAAGCAGAATATTTCACTATTCTTCTTGTAGGGGCAGCTGATTTTATTTGCATTAATTGTTAACAAGATGGATGTAAACCACTTTTCATCAAATCTAGAAAAAGGCCACGGCTATTCACGCCGGTGGGCCTGCCAGTCTTGTCAATGGCGCAGGATCTTCACAGGTTTCCCGGCAGCGTGACCGGATTTGGGAAATTCCATTGACAGCTGCAGGACCAGAAGATCCCACTGCCAGCCAACGGTGGGCCGTCTCCTGCTTCGGGCAGGCCAGAGAATCTCACCCATATGTACACAAATATCATTTCTGAATGAAATAATATTTGTCCAGCGAAAATAGCTAATAAACAGTTTTGCCTCTCAAAAAAAACCATGATCATTCTTGAGTGTTTCTGGGGATACGGGGATTTTAAAAATACACAAAATGTTGCTATATTTAAAGTTCTAAGTCCTTTAACAATGATCAAACCATCAAATTCAGACTATGTTTTATAAACAAATTAAAATTTTAAATACCATGTATAGCAGATATGGGTGACACCAGAAAATACTTTAAACTCTAGGCCGTTTCTGCAAAACAAAGTTTAACATAAGTCAAAAATCTAGAAAGTTGTTGGTTGCCGTAGGTTAAAACTTAAGATTCATGGATACAAGTAACAGAATGAACCATCAAATAGAAATTTGAAAAAAAAGAATGAGGAACAGTCACCCTCATCAATGCAGATACAACACGGTAATCGAGAGGCAAAAGCAGAAATGGAGGGTTTTTTGATCATTTAGTGGGAAATTGCACCATGATGTAGTAGTGAACAAAATTCAGTCCCTGGTCTGTGCTAAATTAGCCAAGATAATGGCCTGGTTGTTACAGTTAACCTCAATGCCCTTGATCTGGGGAAAGAAGGAGAAATAATGAATCAGGATTCCCGTTCCTGATATGTTAAAAAGCCTGGAAGCTCAACAGTGGGGAAGACAGGGGCATACACAGCAATACCACCCAAAGTCAAGTACTCTTCCAGCATCCAGGGTTACATGAAGAATGGTCCCTTTGTTAGAAGATTAATTCCAGCAGGGATTACTGGATAACTATCAGAAGCCAATTGGTTTTCCTCCCTGTTCCCACCTTAACAATTGGGAAGACAACTGTAGCACATTACACTTAACCCTAGTTTAAATCAGCTAACTCAGAGACCAGTGATTAAATTTGGGAACTTCTGGGCCGTACAGCTCAGAGTATTTCATACTCACCAAGCCAAGTGTCAATTCTATAATCCTATTATATTGCAGCCAATTACAAATATGAAAGGATTATACACATTAAAGGTTGTTTCAAATTTATTTAGAGGCAATATGAGGAAAGCTTATGTGGTAGTGGTAATATTACAGAGGGTCTTATAGATACAAATACCTTAATATCGTAAAGTGCATTTGTATAAAAGTTTACCACAATGGAATGTCACTAGTAAATGGTTAGAAGATATATCTACTCACGTATGCAGAAAGGAGAAACCACGGGTTTTCCAAAAGATTTGCACTTGAAGTTCACATGAAGCACATGAATGGTGCAGGTATCCTAAGCTTACAGCTGCACTGTAAGTATTGACAGCAATGCACCTTTAACAGAAGTGCTGGAGTAATTGCATTCAAAAGGCTAAATGATCCAATACCATCAAATCTAGTGTACATGTCATAGTTCTATTTTACAGTTTTCTACAAATCATAGTCATACCCTTGTAGTTACAGGACATAACCATGCATGAAATTGTAACTTACACACCAAATTTCAGAGTTCTGCCCTAATCACCATTTACACTCTTAAATATATTGCTATCAGCACTTTGGAACAATTGTTCAAAATGTAGTCAGACTCAAATGGTTGGTGGTAATGTTGCCAGTTCACGATTAGGATTTTTATAAGATTGAGAAAGAGATTTGTCTTGAGTGGTCACAAATTCCATGCTACTCTGTTAATGCACAATGAATTTTACTGTGCATGTCCGCAACTATTTATATTGCCAATTCTTTCACAAAAGACATGCATTAACAATTTTTCATAAGGATCCAATAATATATCAACATCATCCAGCACAAAGTTGGCAAGATTTTAAATTAGTTACATTTGGTGCTAGGTAATTTATTTCACCCTCCATTCTGCATTCCATTAGTTTTATAGGGTTATATCCGTCAAAAATAGATGCTTCTAAATAGTTATCTGCATTTTGATGCAAGAATACCAATGGGGCTGAGTGCTCACCAGTTTTAAGTGGACAGCCACTTCCATTGTTCATGCATACGCAGTTTAATAAGTTGCTATCTGTTTTTCCCTGCTCCTCCAAAAGCTGTGCTACAATGATACCTCACCATGAGCTCTAGCATTGAAACTTCTGAAGTGAAGCTGTGGCACTTATCCACTAAACAGTCCACGCCATGAGATTTTAATTATTCTTGGAATTTTTTTCACTTCTTTGTTCTGTCCCTTTACTACATCCTATTTTTCCTTGCCATTTTTAGTTTGCTGGCATATTGAAATCAATTTAAGACAAAACAGCTTTGGAGAGTGTACAAAAACATTTGCTTGAATGCTACCAGGGATGAAGAACTTGTTATGCAGTAACCCCAGAGAAATTGTGGTTATTCTCCTTCAAGTAGCGACTTTAAGTTTTGGAAGTAACCGTTTCCACTACCAGCAGGGTCAGTAGCCAGATTTAATATAATTGGCAAAAGAATCAGAAGGTGATGAGGAAAGTTTCTAAAAGCAGATAGATATGACCTAGATTACACTGGCAGAAAGGATGGTGGAAGAAAATTCAACAGTAACTTTGAAAAGGGAACTGGATAAATGTTTGAAGAAAAGAAAAATGCATGGCTACAAAGAAAAAGCAAGGAAGTGGAACTGAATAATTTGTTCAAAGAGCAGCCACAACAAGTTCTGTGCCGTCTAATTCCAAGCAGAATACACACCGAAATTGTTGTATTATATAATGTAACCTTTTCTAGCTACTTTAATAGTGAGAAAATAGAATGGGATTTCTTTCAGTCCATCAAAAGCACTGATCTTTAAATATTTTGCAAATAATTATTTGGTCACCCGTACTCATTATTTCGCTTCACCATCTCTTCTATTAATAGAAGATTTTAAAATAGGATTAAAAGGTAGCCCCAAGAAGCATGCACTTTGTGTCAAACATCCCTTTAAAAGAACTCCGTAAAACAATTTTGCTGCAAGGCTCAAATACTTCTATTAGAAAAGGAAATTCTCAGATGCCTGGGCAGCCCATGAGAAAACAAGCCCATGATCTGATGAAGATTTTAAAATGCCAATACTATGCTTTGAACTTTCCTCACCATTTCAAAATTCCAAATAAACAATCTTTTCCTCCCTACATTGAAACCAAGACCCATTGTACAGATTTTATTCTTTATCAGTTCCCAAGATATCCAAAAGCTAAGGAACTCCATCTAGGAAATGGGGTCAAACTGCACACAGGTGCAGTATGCCAATCTTACCTACCTTCAGTACCATCAGGTACATATATTATAAAGAGAATATGAACAGTTAACAATGGCCATGTGTTTAGCTTATCCATTAATACAAAAAGCTGGGTTTTCCTGGTAAATTATTAATTAAGTATTTCGTGCTAATTTCAAACTATGGCAACAGATCAGCAGCAACTCAACGTTCAAGACTGTACTATTGATGAGGCAGTCAAAAAAGCACTGCATATTGGATGCAACAAAGAAGCAACCAAGAATGAATTACAGTTCAATATCTTAAATGGAAAAAAAAAATCTAACCTTGCATACGCCATAGAATATTCATTAATACTTTAATACAATAAATGCCTCTAAGTTAACAAGTGTTTTATAAAGATATACAATATCTCAAATTATTACTTCCATTGACCTAGGTCAGTGTTGGAAAGGATATGTTCGGACTAGTGGAGAGATAATAAAGAAAGCCACAATAATACAGCTGAATTACAAGCCAACAAATGGAAACATTCAATTACCTTACTGTATAACAATATTTTACACATTTGTTTAGAGTTGAGGCTTTTACATTTACAAGGATTCACAAATATGCTTTTCAGTTGCAAGTTTTATTACAAAAGTTGAGCCAACAATGGAAATAAAATCGCAAGGGAGCACAAGTTCAATTTAAATAGCAATCCTCCATGTTTTCCTATATTAAATTCCAACTAGGTTTTGTTCTACGAGGCTCATGTGGAAGCAAATAACATTACTGGTCAATCCAAATCTAAAACTTGTTTATGGTTCTTTTGGAAGTCAGCAAAAGCAGGAACTTATGTCAATGTGTTTAAAACCACTATTTTATTTGGGTCTTGGCAAAAGCAATAGTTCAAAGTTATTTGAGCCTTGAAAATGAAATAATTCGACCTCTCTTTAAATTATTTACAATATTCTATTGTGAAAGTGAAGGATGTCACCAGACCCAAGGTGGAGTGGAGAGGTGGAAGCCCAGGGACTCGGTGGAAAAGGATCAGATTCTCGTACATTGTGGCCCCACCCAGACAAACCATTATACATCCTTGTACCTCATTCCAAGAAGTCCAGCCATGACTGTAACCTGTGCACTGGAAATTACTGCAACCGAATTATTATTTTAAATGAGCTCCAATTTATTTCCACTCAAAAGGAAGCGACAGAGTGGGAATTCAGGGCATATAATCTGGCAGAAAGTGACATGTGGCATTCCCCAGGTAAATATTCTGGGCCCTCAACTTTTCACTAAATTACTAATTGTTGGAGAGAGTTATGTATCCATGTTTACAGGCTACCTCATGTTAGGTGGAAGAACAAGTAATGCAGATGTGAGTGTCAAGTTACAAAAGGGACAGATCCCAAGTGACTGGGCTAAACTATGTCAAATGGATTTCAATGTAGATAAGGTGTGAGGTCATCCACTTTAGATACAAGGAGGATAAACCAAAATATTTTCTAAAATGGTGAAATACCAGGAACTGGAGAATCAAAGAGATTTGGGAGTCCAAATACCACAAACCATTAAAAGTTAGTAGATAGGTAGAAAAAGTAAATAAGAAAGACAAATAGAATATTGGCCATTATCCCGAGGGCAGTTGGAATACAATGGGAAATTATGCTGGAGTTATATAGTGTTTTGGTCAAATCCCATCTGGAGAGCATAGAGATAAAGTACACAAACAAGTTGTATAAACGTTGCTTGTATTCGCCCAACTGAAGATTGAAAATTGATCTAATAAAAGGTATTATAATGGACAAATGAGAAACTATCCTCTAAAGGAGGAAGCACAAACCAGGATTCAAGTTTAAAATTAGAACTGGGCCTTCAGGTGCACAAAAAAAAAGGAAACACCTAAAGGTTAGAGAAAATCTGGAACTCTTCACAAAAGGCTGTGGATCTTGGAATAATTGAAGCTTTTGATACTGACACAGACAAATATTTGTTGGGTAAATTGTGGTGTAAAGACGGGTAAATGAACTGAAGTGCAGAGCAGCCTCTGTTGAAGGGCAGCATTTCAGTTCAGCCTCGAGAGTTGAACGCCGAAACTCAATTCTTTTGGTTATGGATAATACATATTAACCTATGGTGGAGACAGGGAGAAGCTGGAAACCGATGATCCAAAAGTTGTTTTTCACAAATTCAGTAATTATAAAAATATACTGCAACCTCTCCAGTCCAGAAAACTATTGCTCAGAAACACTGTATCCAGGAATTCCCGGAATATCATTGGCATGATTCTAGTATAGTACTGGAGTGAAACACGGAAGTTAAGAGTTTTCGGCCAAATGAAACTTTTTTTTATGGTGCCTTATGGTGTTTAATTACGGTTGTGTGTTTCGGGTAAACATTTATTTCTACAGTATTTTCTGGTTCACACACTTTCAATTGAACATTCTAATGTCACGCTATAATCATGCCAACCAATAAGCACTCTTTTGCCCTCTATTATCAATTGTTGCCGTCATTTGAAATTTAGCATTTTTTTCCCCCAACCTATTTGTCCTGGAGTGCAAGATGAACACCTTTGGCAACAAATCTCTCTTTCCAGCAAATCTCGATAATCCAGAAAATTCCAAAATCCAGAAATGACTTGGTCCCCAAGCATTTCAGACTGGGGAGTGGTTGCAGTATATTAAAATTCAATAAGAAGTCTTACAACACCAGGTTAAAGTCCAACAGGTTTGTTTCAAACACTAGCTTTCGGAGTACTGCTCCTACCTCATTTACCGAGGAAGGAGCAGTGCACCGAAAGCTAGTGTTTGAAACAAACCTGTTGGACTTTAACCTGGTGTTGCAAGACTTCTTTCTGTGCTTACCCCAGTCCAACGCCGGCATCTCCACATCATTATTAAAATTCAAACAGTGAAACTGGAGATGTTGCAAATATATTAACACAATGTCACATTATATGAACCAGCTTTCTATTCCGAGAGTATTTTAGTTAACTATCCACAGCCCACAAGAAAGATCAGAGTTGTCAGTCTGAAAATTGCAAATCATTCAATGCAGCACTTACCTGTCCCAAAATTACAAGCACAGTACAGTAGATTCCTATTGAAAGGATTGATTCTAGCACTGTCAAAACATCATATTTTCTTAAATTATCACTGCATATAAATCAGACAAGACTTTTGGAAGGTGGAGCAATGTATGTGAACATAGTGGAACCCAGTTTTCTAGTCAAAAATGCCTGGCTCAATTGAATGTAAAACGATTAGTCAAAAAAAGTGAGCATATCTATGAAACTTTCACTGTTTAAACTCTCCAAAATCAATAGTTCTTGTTACAAAGATAAATTTGTCAGTTTAATTACTACTACATACTGCAGCTTAGAAGTTTGTTTTGCAGTTCTACTTTTTTTAAACCAGTAGTTAAATAGTTTCAGTCGCAGGTTACAAAATCTATAGCATGCAACACGTGCTATAATTTAGAGGCTAAAATTCTTCAAATCAATGTCTACAATGCAGTTAGTTAGTTTTGAAACGCTGACTGCAACTAAATTAGAAAGATCTTCCTGTTTTTTTTATCCCATTAATACTCAATGGTACATGATCTATAGAAATTGGGTAAGGTCATGACGTGGAAGGTTTCCATAAAACAGGGTTCCACCATTGGTGATCACCAGATAACTTACCCTTCTACCCAGTAATAAAGATAAAAATTCAACTGTAAATCAAATGTTTATCCAGTAGGGCATGATTTTTGGGCAGTTAAGAGCTGTGGAGGCAAGATTGTGCAGTTAAACTAACACATTCTTCTAAACAGCAAATACCTTTATTTAATTACTAAATATTTCTAACATTCTGTATACTTTCAAAGTTAACAATAACAATGTAGTTGCATTAGTTAAGACTATGAAAAGTGTCTGATCACCCCATTGATTTCTGTAGTGGTGATCAGATCCAGTGTTTGCAAGATGAAAATGTTAACCTGCTAGCATAAATTTCAACTCAATCATTAAAACTATGAATTACTTCAGCAGATCCTACGTTTGCACGATAAAAAATGCTAACTTTAAATTTTAACTCCATTAAAGCTAGGAATTATTTCAGCTTAAACCCAAACAAAATGCTTCACGCGTTTGAATATGATGCAGGGATGCAGAAACTTAACACATGTAGACACATCAACTAAAGGAAAGTGTTGAGCAGTACTAAACTTCTTTATTTAACGAGGGCATGGGGCGCGGTTTCATCCAAGCGTCTCCAATTTCCTAACAAACCGGAGGGAACATCACAGTCCAGAGGCATTGATCTGAAAGAAAGGAGTGTGACGGCCAGTTTTAGCCCCTATTCTCCAAGCAGCCGAAGCCCGCCCGGTTTCCTCAGCTAATTCATGTCCCTCGGTGACTGAAAGTCTCTCTCAGCAAGCCTGAGGCACCCCGCTCCCCGACATTGAGCCTCAACGGCCAACTGACTTTACCGGTTAAAAAAAAAGAGAACAAAACGCACCATCCTGACACCAAAGAAAAAAAAAAGCAACCCCCGCCCTTTGCGCAGTTTAGGCAGAGGAGGAGATCACAGGTTATGTCGTTCCCCGTCAGCCTGGTTACAGACGGGGCTGTCCACCTTGACGCCGGGAACATGGCGGCTGATTTAGTTCCTCCTCCTCTCTCTCTCTTTCTTTCTTTCTTTCCGGGTTCTTTTTCTGAACACTCACCCGCTGCATGGCTTTGAGAATCAATGCTAGCTCATATCTGGGCATGTCGTTGTAGTCGTTGGGCGATGATTCTCCCGCGTGTTCTTTTATATGTGGATTCGGCCTCCTGTTTCCCCGCCTCCCAAACCGCCCGCTTCCAGTCCCTGCCACTCAGCTGGGGCCAACGGCACTTTGCTTCCTCTTCAAGGCGCAGGCGCCCGCTCCCTCTTAAAGACACAGACGCACCTTGCTTTTTTAAATTCCTTTTCCACCTTCCCTGATTCTTGGCGGAGTCTGCTTCCGCAGACACTGGAAACTCAACTAGATGGTAATTCTAATAAGACAAAGAAAAATCGATGTGCATTTAAGTAGCACCTTCTTTCACAGTAAGAAGTCTTACAACACCAGGTTAAAGTCCCAACAGGTTTGTTTCAAACCCGAGCTTTCGGAGTGCAGCTCCTTCTTCGGGTGACTGGAGAGGTATGATCCAGAAACATTTATATAGACAAAGTCAGTGGTGCCAGACAATGCTTGGAATGCGAGAATTTGCAGGTAATCAAATCATTACAAATCCAGAGAGAGGGATCCGACAGGTTAAAGCGGTGTGAATTGTCTCAAGCCAGAACAGTTGGTGGAATTTTGCAAGTCCAGGCCAGATGGTGGGGAGTGGATGTAATGCGACATGAATCCAAGATCCCGGTTGAGGCCGCACTCATGCGTGCGGAACTTAGCTATAAGTTTTTGCTCGGCAATTCTGCGTTGTCGCATGTCCTGATGGCTGCCTTGAAAACGCTTACCCGGAGATCCGAGGCTGAATGCCTTTGACTGCTGAAGTGTTCCACGACTGGAAGGGAACATTCCTGCCTGGTGATTGTTGCACGGTGCCCGTTCATTCGTTGTCGCAGTGTCTGCATGGTCTCGCCAATGTACCACGCTTCGAGGCATCCTTTCCTGCAGCGTATGAGGTAGACTACATTGGTCGAGTCGCACGAGTATGTGCCGCGTACCTGGTGGGTGGTGTTTCCACATGTAATGGTGGTATCCAAGTCGATGATCTGGCATGTCTTGCAGAGATTGCCCTGGCAGGGTTGTGTGGTGTTGTGGTCGCTGTTCTGAAGGCTGGGTAATTTGCTGCAAACAATGGTTTGTTTGAGGTTGCGCGGTTCCCTCTGAAACGGGATCCTCATCTTCCTGGCCTACAGACCGCAACCTGTAAAGATAAACAATGACACCTCCTCCAGGATAGTCCTCATTATGTAAGGCTGCATACTTAGCCCTCTAATATACTCCCTGTACACACAAGACTGTGTGGCAAAATTTGGCTCCAACTCCATCGACAAGTTTGCTGATGACACAACCGTAGGGGGTCAGATCTCAACTACGAGCCAGAGTACAGGGGGAGGAACATAGAACAGTACAGCACAGAACAGGCCCTTCGGCCCTCGATGTTGTGCCGAGCAATGATCACCCTACTCAAACCCATGTATCCACCCTATACCCGTAACCCAACAACCCCCCCCTTAACCTTACTTTTTTAGGACACTAAGGGCAATTTAGCATGGTCAATCCACCTAACCTGCACATCTTTGGACTGTGGGAGGAAATCGGAGCACCCGGAGGAAACCCACGCACACACGGGGAGGACGTGCAGACTCCGCACAGACAGTGACCCAGCCGGGAATCGAACCTGGGACCCTGGAGCTGTGAAGCATTTATGCTAACCACCATGCTACCGTGCTGCCCCAACTGATGAAGCTGGTTGACAGCTTCAAATTCCTAAGTATAAATGGTGGGCACATTCAGAAGTCTTACAACACAAGGTTAAAGTCCAACAGGTTTATTTGGAATCACTAGCCTTCAGAGCGCAGCTCCTTCATCAGTTGAGGAGATAGAGAACTTAGTGGCGTGGCGTAACGACAATTATCTATCCCTCAATGTGAGGAAAACTAAACAGCTGGTCATCAACTTCAGGAAGCAAAGTGTCAACCACGCTTCTGTCTATTTTAATGGTGTTGAGGTGGAGCTGGTTGACAGCTTCAAATTCCTAAGTATAAACGGTGGGCACATTCAGAAGTCTTGCAACACAAGGTTAAAGTCCAACAGGTTTATTTGGAATCACTAGCCTTCAGAGCGCAGCTCCTTCATCAATTGAGTGAAGAGGTAGGTTACACAAACACAACATACAAAGCCAATGATGCAGGATGATACTTTGAAAGTGGGTCTTTCCAGGTCCAGACGGTGCGACTGGAGAGAGGGATAATCACAGGTTAAAGAGGTGTGAATTGTCTCAAGCCAGGACAGCTGGTAGGATTTCGCAAGCCCGGGCCAGATGTAGTGAGACATGAATCCAAGGCCCCAGTTCAGACCGTACAATAAATCTAATCTAATCTAATCTTTCAAAATCTTGTCACCCTTGTGTAGGAAACACAACAGCCAATTTGTGCACACCAAAGTAATCAGATAATTTGTTTTCATTATGTTACAGAATTATAGACGGGTTACAGCAGAGGAGGACGACATTTGGTCATGTCTGTACTGCTCTTTGCAAGAGTAACTCAACCTAGTCCCATTTCTCTGTAAATTTCTCTTCATATAAAGATCCGACTCTCATTTCAAAGGCATGATTGAATCTGGCTTTACCAAACACAGTCAGTACCTTCCGATTCTAATCACTCATTGGGTAAAAATAGCTTTTCTCTGCGTCGCTGTTGCTTCCTTTGCCAAACACCTTAAACCTGTATCCTCTAGCTCATGATCTTTCAACTAATGGGAACAGTGTCTTGCTATCTATCCTGACCAGGCGCCTCATGATTTCAAACACCTCCATCAAATCTTCTCCGAACCTTCTCTTCTCCAAGGAGAACAGCCCCAACTTCTCCAATTTATCCACGTAACTGAAGTTCCTCAGTCCTGGAACTTTTCTCATGAATCATTTCTGCACCCCTTCTAATTTCTTCACATCCTTCCTAAAGTGTGGTGCCCAGAACTGGTTGCATTACTGCAGTTGAGACTGAACCAGTGTTTTATTCAAGTTTAAAATAAAGTCCTTACTTTTTGTATTTATGTCTCTATTTCTAAAACCCAGGACCCTGTATGCTTTATTAAATATTCTCTCAATCTGTCCTGCTACCTTCAATGGCTTGTTCACATATACTCCCAAATTCCTCGGCTCCGACCCCACTTTACTATTGTATCCTTTGTTTCTTATTGCTCCTTGTTTTTCATTTATAAATAAACCAGATGTCCAGTGTGTAGTGTGTTGTTCCTCGTGTCTTAATAAAGCTCGTAGTCTCAAAGGTGGAGAAGATGCTTTATTGTGAATTCATTCTGTCTTCAGAGCTTAACTTACGGCTACCTCAAATGCTGCCTGCCTGTGTCTGTGTCCTGCTACGAGTTCTGCCTTCCGTGAAGTGTCGTCACTTCCTGCCCTGTGTATATATAGCTCTCCCGTGCTCTCTCTAGTGCTTGCTCAGTTGTATTGCATCTACTCAGATCTACAATCACCGCATCCCCCCTTTTTTCTTTACATATTTTCTGTACATCGTTAAAGAAAATTGTACAAAACAGTTACTTATGATATGTGTATCTATACAAGTAATGGTGCTATTGCATATTTTACAAAGCCAATTTATATTTATGAGTCCACTCTTAATAAAAACATTTATGAGTCCAAACTTGATGAATTTGTTCACTGAGTTTTTTCTTTTGTTGTTGGTACTATCTTTGTTATGCTTCTTGTTGGTTTTGTTGTTCTTCTTGTAGTTTTTGTCGTTGTGCTTGTAGTTTTTGTTGGTGCTGTTGTTGTTTCTGCAGTGCTTCTTGCGATTTTTGTTGTTCTTGTTATGCTCAATGAGTGTCCCGTGTGGATAATTTGAGTCATTGTCACAATTATTGGTGCGAGTGTCCTTTGTGGAATCTGTTGATTTGAACGTTTCGTCTCGAGAATGGTGAGACTGATCTGATGTTGCATTGATGCTGGTGACATCAGTCATTTATGGTGGATTTGATTCGTCGTCTTTGCTTCCTTTGTGCTCCTCTTCTGGAGTCAAATTCCTCATGATTTCATTTGACGCGGTCTCTCTGGACTCTTGGTGCTCCTCTTCCCGAGTCAAAATCTTCATGATTTCAATTGACGTGGTCTCTCTGGACTCTTGGCGCTCCTCTTCTGGAGTCAAAATCTTCATGGTTTCTATTGGCGTGGTCTCTCTGGACTCTTGGGTGGCCCTACTCTGTGCTTCTGTACAGACAAGCTGAGAACTGTCAGTCTCGCTGTGATCCTGTACCTCCTGTATGTAGAGTGTGATCACCTTGTCACTGTTTTCGCATGCAGTGGGTAGATGTACATTGTCTTCTTCTTGTTTATGTGAGCTTGGTAGACTTTCATAGTCTGCTTGCGGTTGCTCAGATATGGCGGGTTGACCTTCATGGTCTTGTTCATGCATGGTGTTCGCCAGGGAGTGTTTGCTTGCTTCCCTTTTGGAGTCTTTCATCACTCTCACTGTGGAGCCTTTCTGTGCTCTCTGTGTGGCGTCGTCTTCGTCTTGGGAATTGCTGTCATCCAATGTATCGACGATCTGTCATGGCACCATGGTGTTGGACTCATCTACCACGAGTAGATTCGTGTTGAGCTTTGCTAGCGTGTCGCTGATGCTGTGATCAGCATATCCGAATAACTCAGCCATGTCTGAGTAGTATTCTTCGAAAACCAAATCATCATGGTTGGATTCATCTACCACGAGTAGATTCGTGTTGAGCTTTGCTACCGTGTCACTGATGCTGTGATCAGCATATCCGAATAACTCAGCCATGTCTGAGTAGTATTCTTCGAAAACCAAATCATCATGGTTGGATTCATCTACCACGAGTAGATTCGTGTTGAGTTTTGCGACCGTGTCGCTGATGCTGTGATCAGCATATCCGAATAACTCAGCCATGTCTGAGTAGTATTCTTCGAAAAACAAATAATCTTTTTTTTGTTTCGGATTTCTTTTTGTTCTCTTCACTTTGGGTGGTGCAGACTGCTTTTTCCAGGGTGTTATGCGAGTTGTTTTCAACTGCTGGTTTAAGTTCAGGCGTTTTTTTGTCTTCTGAGGCAAGAAAGTTTGGTTTTACCGCTTTAAGTATCTTGTGTTCAATTTTCAGGCATTTCCCTTTTAAGTAGGCGTGGTCCGGATGCTCAGACGTCATGACGCTTGTGACATCATGCGTAGGAATCAATTGCGCATGCGCATAACGATCAGCAACAAGAACTTTTTTTTAACTGCGCATGCGCGGCTTCCGTTTCCTGCGCATGCGCAGACGCAGTTTTTTGTTCTTTGTCTGCCCGAGACTGTAAAATGTGCTCCAACGCCATTTTATCGCAGATTTCAGCGTTTTTTTCTTTCTGAAAGTTGTAAGTTACCTTTTCCTTTCGATCTGGACTGGATTTCAGCGTTTTGGCTTTGTGAAAAATTCAAGTTATTTCTTCTTTTTGATCTGTACTTTTCACTCGCGATTTCTTGACTGAAGCCTTTCTGTTTGTAGAGTTTTGCATCACTCAGTCTCTGTGCAGTTTGGCCTCTGAGCATACCGTGCTGTTCAAATTCCTTACAGTACTCTTCAAATTTGTTTAGTATTGTTTGTAAGTTGTTGCTGTCTTCATCTTTTGAGTATTTAAATCCATTATATACTTTCCTAGCTTCATGTCCTGCGATGAGCATTGCTATTTTAATTTCGTCTGAGGCTGCTGCTACATCATTAGCTATGATATAAAAATCGAACATTTGTTTAAATATTTTACAGACATTTCTTACATTGCCAGTCATGTCCAGCTGAGGTGGGGTTCCAAGCCACATCCTCAAATAAGCTATGTCTTCCCAAGTCGAATGTCCAGTAGGAGTTTTTCTTGCCATTTTGGTCTTTGTGTCTGCAGCTGAGTTGCCTTGTAGTAAGTGTCTGAAGCCACTCTTGGTACCATGTGTTGTTCCTCGTGTCTTAATAAAGCTCGTAGTCTCAAAGGTGGAGAAGATGCTTTATTGTGAATTCATTCTGTCTTCAGAGCTTAATTTACGGCTACCTCAAATGCTGCCTGCCTGTGTCTGTGTCCTGCTACGAGTTCGCCTTCCATGAAGTGTCATCACTTCCTGTCCCTGTGTATATATAGCTCTCCCGTGCTCCCTCTAGTGCTTGCTCAGTTGTATTACATCTACTCAGATCTATAATCACCACATGAAGGATTGGAATCCCCTCCAACTGGACTTTTATTAAACATAAAACCCCAAAGCTTCGCAAACATATTTACTGCAACCAAACAGGCCAAACCTTAATCCACAAAGACAGGAAGGAGTTAATCTTCAAAGTATGTCAATATCAAAACCAGGTCGAAACTGTGTAAAGATACTGGGATATTATCATCTTAAAGACTCAAGATAGTGGCCATCAGACAACCAATTAAAGAAACTGGGAGGCAATCAGAGCAGATGGCCCCAAACAACAGCCATGATACAAACAAACATCAACAACAGCTAAGGAGAAATGGGCATTATCATATGCATATCAACTGAGAGCCGCCTTGGGAAAGTGGCATAATTCAAGACCCCTCTTACCTGGGTTATTCCAACCTCTTCTATCGGGCAGAAGATACAAGTCTGAGAACATGCACCAACAGATGCCTGTACACGGTGTCTGAACACTGCAGGAGACAACACCACACACACAGGTGACTCACCTGATGAAGGATCTGCACTCCAAAACCTGGTGATTCCAAATAAAGCTGTTGGACTTTAACCTCGTGTTGTAAGACTTCTTACTGCACCCACCCCAGTCCAAATCTGGCTTCTCCACATCATTACAGATATTGAACGCTATGGCAGGGATATTGAACGCAGACATTGCCCTAGTGGTGCTGGTGCTAAGCAGGGCGGGCAGACGCCGAGACGCTGGCAGCAGCAGCGTCAGCAGATGCATCAGACCCCGCTCTACACCCCGAGGACCCGACCGCCCATCAGGCCAGGGAGGGACCCTGAGGAGTCCCACAACGGCCCAGGAGGTACAGATATCACTGGTCGTTCGAACAGATGATGGGCAGCACATGCCGCAAGAGGCTCCGCCTCAATAATGAGCTGGTGCGACACCTGTACCATGTCCTCGCGGACTTGCTGCCACGTGGAGGAGGACACCCACTCCCGGTGGCCGTCAAGGTCACCGGAGCCGTAAACGCTTACGCCTCAGGATCATTCCAGGGCTCGAGCTGGGACCTGTGTGGTATCTCACAGGCCGCAGCCCACAGGTGCATCTGACAGGTCACGGATGCCCTGTATGCGTGGACAGAAAATTACATCGTCTTTGACATGGACCAAGCCCAAGGTGCCCAGGCAGCAAGTTTCCCATGCAATCTGGGAGAGCCCTATGTTAACCGAAAGGGGTTTCACTCCCTCAACATCTCGTGTGCAACCATCAGATGAAGATAATGCACGGGTGTGCACGCTTCCTGGGGAGTGTCCACGACAGCTACATCCTGGGGCAGTCGGTCATCCCCGGCCTCTTTGAAGTGCACCCCAGGTTGGGCGGCTGGCTCTTGGGAGGATAAGGAGTATCCGCTGAGGACCTGGCTAATGACGCCAGCAGGGAGGCCGGTGACCAAAGCGGAGACCTGATACAAAGAGGCCCATGTGGCCCTCCGGGCTGTGATCGAGCAGTGCACGGACTCGTCAAGATGCGGTTCCGATGGCTCGACCGTTCCGGTGGTGCCTTGCATTACAACGCCTGGAGAGTCGCCCGCTTTGTGGTGGTCTGCTGTGCCCTCCAAAACTTCACACAGCGGCGTTGTGATGAGGTGGAGGTTGGTGATGAGGAACATGTGGCTACCTCGAGGTGGAGCATGAAGGCGAGAATGGTGAGGCGCCACTGGACCAGCAGGGGCTGGAGGACGAGGCCGGCGACGAACCCGAGGACCAGCCGGAGGCTGCAGACAGGCGGCAGCGGTGAGGTTTTGGCAAGTCCGGAGGGCCAGGGAGGTCCTCATACTCACCCGATTCACTTCGGATGTGGCCTGGTCTGTGAACCCCATACTCCCATTTCCTACCTTCCAAGGGTGTGTGTCACATCACTCCAGGGTGCCGGGATTGTATCTGTACCATCAGTGGGTCACTGTCGGGGGGGGGGGGGGGGGGGGGGGGGGAGGTGACAATAGTTTGCAGCATGCTGAGCGCCAGTGCTCCTCAGCCTATGCCATAGTCTAACCCCTGAATGTTTACTCACACCCATCACCTGCACGGGGAATGCCGGGAGAGATGGGCCAAGAGTTTGGAACCCGGCCCGCATTGCGGAAGAACGTGACAGAGGCATCATACTGGTTATGCACAAGGTGTTTAATTCCCCATTCCCGCGATGGTGCCCCCCCCCCCCCCCCCCCCCCCCCCCCCCTCCTGACCACTAACATTTTCCCACTGGTGTGTGTATCTGCACTGGTGGAGGATGGGGATGGCAGCTGTGCCTCGACTATTACGGTGGCATCCTTACCAGAGCTCTCCTCTGAGATGGTCTCCTGCGAAACTGGACAGGGTGCCACCCGGGAAGGCCCAACGCTGTCAGCTGGAGGACCTGCGGGAGAATGGACATGTGGTCAGTGGGAGCGATTGGTCAGTAAGGCAATAACAACTCACGTTTGACAGGTTCCCTCGGGTGGAGCCCTGTGGTCCCTCACCTCTGCGGCATCTGCCAGCCTCCGCGTGGGTGACCTCTCTGTCCCTGGCCACACCGGTCACCTCCAGGGCATGCTGCTCGAAGAAGGTGAGGATTCTTAATTCTGGCACACCTCCTCTCTGGGTCTGGGTCCTCTCCTGGCGATTATGGAAAAGCCTTTCCTGAGGAGACACAGACAGGGCATCGTTAGCCACACGCGTGGTCACAGAGGAGGGAGGAAAACGTGAAGGGAGAGTTGGGGAGGGGGGCAGTTGAAGGGGGAGGGAATGGAGGGAGGGTTGGGGGGTGATTTCTCCCCTGGGGACAGACAGGTCTCCGGGGGGGGGGGGGGGGGGGGTCCCATTAGTTCCTGTTGGGGATTCCCCTATTACAGGGAGCCCTGGGGGTGTCTCCCTATTTCAGGGGTCCCTGGGAAGTCTTCCTATTACAGGGGTCCCTGGGGGGTCCTCCTATTGCAGGGATCCCTGAGGAGGGTCTCCAGGTCCGGTAGGGGAGACAGAAAGTGCATTGTTTGGGGGCGGGGGGGGGGGGGGCTGGGAAGGGCTCGGATGGATTCTACCAGCGTGGCTCTGGCGTAGTGGTCCTTAAAGAAGGCCAAGAGGGAAACCGTTGCCCCTTGGCCCACTACGAGGTTTACCACACCAGGGTTACGTTGGTAGATACCACAAGTGATCCGCGCTCATTTGATTCCCAGCCGCGGGGACCAGATAATCAAGGAAAGCCGGAGACTAGGGCGTTGGGCCCGCTAAAACATGATAGGTTCAGCGCCTGGCATTGATCCCGATTTGGCCCCAAAGCCCAATTCTCCACCCCATCGGGGAATGCAATCCGGTACCCTAGGACATAGAATCCCACCTTTGCCTGTTTAATGGTCAATCAGAAACACTACCTCTTATGAGGGGGTTGGAGGGGTGGGGAAAGTTCAGGTGAGAGCAAATTTATAAATCGATGGAGAAAAACCGTGACATAGAACTGTAAAATGGTGTGGGTAAATATAAGAAGAGTAAGATAGGAAGGGACAGATAAATTAATGGTAATAATCCACCAGTGAGTCAGGCTCATTCAGGGAAAAGGGGTAAGCTTTGGAAACTAAAGGTACTTTATCTGAAAGTCCCAAGTAATATCAAGAGAGATGAATTAATAACACAAATAAAGATTACGGTTTGACCTAATAGCCATTACAAAGAAGGCGTTGCATGGTGACCAAGGTTGAGAACTAAATATTCCAGGGTACTTGACATTTTAAAATGACAGATCAAGGAGGCTAGTCTTGATAATAATAATGGTGAGGAAGGATTCTTGGTTAGGAAGACCAGAAAGAGAATTGGTATGGGTAGATGTACGGAATACCAAAGATTAGAAAACCTTTTGGGAGTAGTTTATAGGTCCCCAAAGGTCGCTATACAATTGGACAGTGTGGTCATCAATAAAATAAGAGGAGTTTGGAACAGATGCACTGCAACACTCATAGGGACTTCATAGGGATTGGACAAGTCAAATTGGCAGAAGTTAGTTTGGAAGATAAGTTTATGGGATGCTTTTGAGGTGGTTTTTGCAAACTATATGTCGTAGGGCCAACCAGGGAACAAACTATTTTGTCTTCTGTAAGTGAGACAGGGTTAATTCGTTATCTGTTTTAAATTCACTCAAGGGATGTGGGCTTCACCAGCTAGGCCAGTATTCATTTCCCATCCCTAAGTTTGTTTGAGAAGGTAGTGGTGAGCTGCCTTCTTGAACTCATAGTAATGGAAGAATGATCATATGATAGAATTTCACGTTCAAGAGTGATATCTTGAATCCAAAACTAAGGTATTAAACTTAAATAGAACCATTTATATACTTAAGAAAGTGGAGTTGGATAAGGTGGATACGGAAATTAGATTAAAAGGTATGATAAAGAAAAAAAGAGTTGAGCATTTAACGAAAATTCCCAGTGTACATTCCATTGAGAAAAAAAACTGCAAGGGAAAGTGATCAATCCATGGTTAACTAAAGTGATTGAGGACATTATTAAAGAAGAGCTTAGTGAGAGTTGTGCATCAGAGGTGGTTGTGGAAGATCATACAGGCTTTATGAATGACAGACAACTAACAGTGAACATCAGGCACCTGTTGAACGTGATTAAGACCCCACTCGGGGAGAGGACACCAAAGGTGACCATCTCCCTGGAAGCAGAGAAGGTTTTTTTGACAGAGTCAAATAGAAGTACCTCATGGAGTAAGGGCAGCACTGTGGGGCAGTGGTTAGCACTGCTGCCTCACGGTGCCAATGTCCCAGGTTCAATCCTGGCCCTGGGTCACTGTCTGTGTGGAGTTTGCACGTTCTACCCATGTCTGCGTGGGTCTCCTCCAGGTGCTCCAGTTTCCTCCCACAGTCCAAAGATGTGCAGGTAGGTGGATTGGCCATGATAAATTGCCCTTGGTGTCAAAAAGGTTAGGTGCGGTTACTGGGTTACGAGGATAGGGTGGAGGCATGGGCTTAAGTGGGGTGCTTTTTCCAAGAACCAGTACAGACTCGATAGGCCAAATGCCTCCTTCTGTACTGTAAATGCTATGAGCTTTGTGCAGGCTCGGTGGATTGGCCACGCTAAATTGTACCTTAATTAGAAACAATGAATTGGATATTCTAAAATTTCAAAAAAATAGTGTTGTTGGACTGGTTTGGGTTTGGACCAGGATTCACCTCTTGGGTGAAACTAATGTACAGCGCTCCCATGGCAAGCATATGGATGAACGGCATCAGCTCTGGATACTTCCGGCTGCAGAGAGGCACAAGGCAGGGATTCCCTCTATCCCCGCTACTATTTGCATTGGCAATCGAGCCACTAGCAATCACTCTCACAGCAGCGAAGGGTGGAGAGGTATTCAAAGGTGCAGCAGAGAGCATACAGTTTCACTCTACGCCAGTGGCCAGCCCCTCTACGTCTCTAAACCCCTGGCCAGCATGGGAGAAATTACAAACTTAAGCCAAGCAAGAGCAAAATCTTCCCTATGAACCCACAGGGGGCGGATCAGAGCTGGGGCAGTTGCCGTTCAAATTAGCCCAGATCAAATTCCGATACCTGGGGATCCAAATAGCCCACGGCTGGATGTTGTCATGTGAGAGTACCTTTAAGAAATGGGTGTTTATCAGTGATGTCAGAGTGTGGGTGGAGCTGGACTGTCTGTCAGCTTTTTACTTTCGTTTAAGGCTGTTTGCTACAGGGTGTGTTTTAGTTTCGTTTTCAGTGTTGGAGCTGAAGCCAGTCAAAGCAGGTGTACTGTTGATCTCTCTGCCATAAAAACACTATCGCTTGATCATTTGGTGAATTCAGAATTATAAATGTTTTCAGTAGTGAATATAAACCTGATGTGTTTCTGTTAAAAGGTGTTTCTTTTGTCTTCTGGATGTTGTTTGGGAAGTTATTAAGGATTACTTAGTGTTGTATTCTTTGGGGGTTGTATTTGAATTAATGGTTGCTAAGATGTTCACTGTATGTTGTAAAAAGGTTAACTTGAGTTCATAGAATAAACATTGTTTTGCTTTAAAAAATACTTTTCCATTTCTGCTGTACCACTCCTGTAGAGTGGGCAGTGTGCTCCCCATACCACAATCTAGTAAAGGTTGTGGGTCAGGTGAACTCCATGATACACTTTGGGGTTCTCTAAACCCTGGCCCATAACAAATTGGATTGGCTTAGTGAACTTAAAGACAGTGAGGGGTGAGCATATTATGGTTGCTTTACAGGTATGGCATTCTAGTTTAAGTGGGGAGTGTGCTGTGGACAATGGCTCTTTCAGAGGCTCTGAAGTTTTTGGGGGTGGAGACAGTCACACGCAGTACCTTACGGACAGAGACTAAAAGCAGACTGTTAGATTTGGCAATAACATTGCAATTAACATTACCTAACGAAATGTGAAAAGATGAGATAATTATGGCGGTGGCTAAGCATTTAAAGTTGCCTGAGATACATTTTGACTCATTGGAAATGGCAAAAATTCAGTTACTAATTAAACAAATGGAACATGAGAAAGAATTAAAGCAGCTTGAATACGAAAGAGATAGAGAGGAAAAAGAAAGAAATAGAGAGGAAAAAGAAAGAGAAAGGAAGATACAGATCAGGGAAAAGGATAGAGAGTTTGAACTTCAGAAAATGGCTATAAAACATGACAGTCAGTTAAAATTGGCAGACATAAAGGGAAACGTACAGTTGCATGATAGAGATGAAGATAGTGAGAAAGAGTGTCATAGTCGAAGGCTTAGTGGGGATCTATTTAAATAGGTCCAAGCATTGCCAAGGTTTGATAAGAAGCAGGTCGAAGCCTTTTTCATTTCATTTGAGAAGGTAGCTAAACAAATGAAATGGCCACAAGACATGTGGATATTACTGATTCAAACAAAGCTGGTAGGTAGGGCTAGTGAAGTGTTTGCATCGCTAATAGAGGACGTATGAAGAGGTGAAAAAATCCATCATAGGTGCATATGAACGAGTGCCTGAAGCCTACAGACAAAGGTTTAGAAATTTAAGGAAAGAATTTGGTCAAACATACATGGACTTTGAAAGGCTCAAGCAGACTAATTTTGATCGGTGGTTAAGGGCTTTGAAAATAGACCAAGCGTATGAAGCTCTCAGAGAAATTATACTTTTGGAGGAGTTTAAAAATTCAATTCCTGATGTAGTGAGAACTCATGTGGAAGAGCAGAGGGTTAAAACTGCGAGGTTAGCAGCAGAAATGGCAGATGATTGGCTGGTTTAACATAGTGGGTTAAACAACTGGCTGGTAATTCAGAACAAAGCAGCAGCGCGGGTTCAATTCCCGTACCAGCCTCCTCGAATAGACGCCGGAATGTGGCGACTAGGGGCTTTTCACAGTAACTTCACTGAAGCCTACTTGTGACAATAAGCGATTATTATTATTAATTAGTTCATAAATCAAAGTTTGGTTTCCGACATCAGTTTCAGCCTGTGAGAGATAGAAACTGGGGACATGATAAATACTCAAGTGGTAAAGGTAAAGGTGGTCTGATGGGAGAAATAAGGAGAGTGTACCTCAGATTAAAAAAGAAATCCAGGAGGGTGAAAAAAAAATGAAAAGTTTAAAATGGTTTCACTGTAATAAACTAGGCCATGTAAAGTCACAGTCTTGGTGGTTCAAGAAAAGCACTAGAAAGGCTGATGTGGGTAAACTCGATAAGACAGTAGGGTTTGTTAAAATGGTAAAGGAAAGCCCAAGTGAAGCGAAGGAGGGGCAAAAGATTGTACAGCCTGATCAAGAGGTGATTGATAAGAAGGTGCCAGATCTAGTTAAATAATTTACTTGTGTGGGTAAAGTTTACTCATGTGTATCAGGAGGAGCAGGTAAAGAAGTCACAATTTTAAGAGATACGGGAGCTAGTCAATCTTTAATGGTAAGCCATGATGTGGAGATGCCGGCGTTGGACTGGGGTGAGCACAGTAAGAAGTCTTACAACACCAGGTTAAAGTCCAACAGGTTTGTTTCAAACACGAGCTTTCGGAGCACGGCTCCTTCTTCAGGTGACTTTAATGGTAAGAGATGAGGAGTTATGTAATCTGGGAAGAATATTGCCAGACAAGGTGGTAATATGTGGAATTCGGGGTGAGAGGAGTAGTGTTCCATTGTATAAGGTAAGGTTGGAAAGTGCAGTGAAGAGTGGTGAAGTGGTAGTAGGAGTAATAGAGAAACTATCTTGTCCAGGAATACAGTTTATCTTGGGTAATTATATAGCTGGATCGCAGGTGGGAGTGATGCCTACTGTGGTTGATAAGCCAGTGGAAAATCAGACAACTGAACTAATGAAGGACGAATATCCTGGGATTTTTCCGGATTGTGTAGTAACAAGGTCACAAAATCACAGGTTAAGACGAGGAGAAATCAAGAGTGAAGACAAAGGTGAAATGCAATTATCAGAAATTATTTTTGATCAGGTGGTTAGAAAAGAACAGGTGGAGGATGAGGCGGATATTTTTAGTTCAGGAAAATTGGCGGAGTTACAACAGAAAGATGTAGAAATAAAATGGATGTATCAGAAAACATACACACTGCGGATCCTGGGCCTCCCAGAGGGGCTGGAAGGTTCGGATTTGGGGGCCTATGTGACCATGATGCTGAACACGCTAATGGGTGCGAGGTCGTTCCAGGGGCCTTTGGAGCTGGAGGGTGCCCATCGGGTGCTGCTGAGGAAACCCAGGCCAAACGAGCCGCCTCGGGCGGTGCTGGTCCGTTTTCACCGTTTTGTCGACCATGAGTGTGTGCTGCGATGGGCGAAGGAGGAGTAGCAAGTGGGAGAATGTGGAGGTCAGGATATACCAGGACTGGAGTGCGGAGGTGGCGAAGAGAAGGGCTGGCTTTAACCGGGCAAAGGCAGTGCTTCACAAGAAGGGGGTCAAGTTTGGTTTGTTACAGCCGGCACGCCTGTGGGTCACGTATAAAGATCGCCAGCTATATTTTGACTCCCGGAGGAGGCCTGGACTTTTGTTCAAGGAGAGAAGCTGGACTTGAACTGAGGACTGGGGAATGCTGTATACAGCCCGGAGGCTTTGTCCTCCTGGGTATCCTTTCGCTTTATCGGTTCTATTGGATGATTTGTTTTTGCTGTTCTGCTTTTTCTTTCTGCTTGGTTGGGACTGTTATCTGTATATTTGGATGTTTTGTCATTTTTGGGGTCTGTATTTTGTACACTGGTTGGGAGTTTGGGTGGGGTTCGCGGTCCTGTTGGGTCATGTGCCCGTCTTTTTCCGCGTTTTGGGTCGGGGGGGGCGGGGCTTGGGATGGATGCGCGGGCTTTTCTCCTGCGCTAGAGAAGCGGTGGGCGGGGCTGGCACTGGGGAGGTGGTTGTGTTGCATTGGGGGGGGGGGGTCATTGGGGTGGCAGGAGCAGCCGGGGTCAGCAGGAGTCGGCTGACTTACGGAAGTACAATGGAAGGGGTTACGCAGCTGGGGGGGCCCTCGCTTGGGGGGGGGGGGGGGGGAGAGGGAGGGGGGGGAAGAGTGGGGGGTACCGGGTTGCTGCTGGAATGGCCAAGGCAGAGCTGGAGCATGTAGAGGGGGTCGGGATGGGGGTCTGTCGCTTTGGGGAACGGGCTGGCGGGGGGCACGGGCACGAGGTGCCTTGCGGAAGGGTGATGGCTAGTCGACAGGGGAGGGGGGGCAGGCGGTCCCCTGGTCCGGCTGATCACCTGGAATGTGAGGGGACTGAATGGGCTGGTCCAACGGGCCCAAGTGTTTGCGCACCTGAAGGGGCTGAAGGCGGATGTGGCCATGCTTCAGGAGACGCACCTGAAAGTGGCGGATCAGGTTAGATTGAGGAAGGGATGGGGGAGCCAAGTGTTTCATTCGGGGCTGGATGCAAAAAATCGGGGGGTGGTGATCCTGGTGGGGAAGACGGTGTCGTTGGAGGCGTCACATGTGGTGGCAGACAGTGGCAGGAGGTATGTGATGGTGAGTGGCAAGCTGTAAGGGGAGCAGGTGGTGCTGGTTAATGTATATGCCCCGAATTGGGACGATGCGGGTTTCATGCGGCCCATGTTGGACCGGATTCCAGATTTGGAGGCGGGGCGTCTGATAATGGGGGGGGGGGGGTGGATTTCAACACGGTGCTGGATTCGCCACTGGATCGATCCAGTTCCAGGACGGGTAGGGGAGACTAAGGTGTTGAGGGGGTTTATGGACCAGATGGGAGGGGTGGATCCATGGAGGTTTGCGAGGCCGAGGGCCAGGGAATTTTCATACTTCTCCCATGTGCATAAGGCCTATTCCCGGATCGACTTCTTCATTACGAGTAGGGCGCTGAATTGATTGCGAGGGTGGAGGATGCTGAGTATTCGGCGATAGCCATTTCCGACCATGCCCCGCACTGGGTGGACCTTGAGCTGGGGGAGGAGAGAGACCAGCGCCCGCTTTGGCGCTTGGAGGTGGGGCTGCTGGCAGATGAGGAGGTGGGGGGACGGGTTCGAGGATGTATTGAGAGGTACCTGGAGGCCAATGACAATGGGGAGGTCCGAGTGGGGACGGTCTGGGAGGCGCTGAAGACGGTGGTTAGGGGGGAGTTGATCTCCATTCAAGCCCACAGGGAGAGAAGGGAGCAGAGAGAGAGGGAGAGATTGGTGGGGGGGATGGTGAGGGTGGACAGGAGATATGCGGAGGCCCCGGAGGAGGGATTGCTGAGGGAGCGACGCAGCCTCCAGGCTGAGTTCGACTTGTTGACCACCAGAAAGGCTCAGTGGAGGAAGGCACAGGTTGCGGTGTATGAATATGGGGAGAAGGCGAGCAGGATGCTGGCACACCAGCTCCGTAAGCGGGACGCGGCTAGGGAGATTGGTGGAGTTAAGGATCAGGGAGGAAATGTGGTGCGAAGGGGGGTAGACATTAATGGGGTCTTCAGGGACTTTTATGAGAAACTGTATCAGTCCGAACCCCCGGCGGAGGAGGGGGGGTGGGCCGCTTTTTGGACAGGCTGAGATTCCCGAGGGTGGAGGAGGGACAGGTGGAGGGACTGGGGGTGCCGGTTGAGCTGGAGGAGCTGGTCAAAGGGATAGGGAGCATGCAGTCAGGGAAGGCGCTGGGGCCGGATGGGTTCCTGGCTGCATTTTACAAGAAGTATGCAGACCTGTTGGGCCCCCTGTTGGTTCGGACCTTTAACGAGGCAAGGGAAGGGGGGCTTTGCCCCCGACGATATCTTGGGCGCTGATCTCCCTGATTCTTAAGCGGGACAAGGATCCCCAGCAGTGTGGGTCATACAGGCCGATCTCACTTTTGAATGTGGACGCCAAGCTGTTGGCAAAGATCTTGGCCGTGAGGATAGAGGATTGTGTGCCGCAGGTTATCCACGAAGATCAAACGGGGTTTGTGAAGGGGAGGCAGCTGAACACCAACATAAGGAGGCTCTTGAACGTTATAATGATGCCGGTGGTAGAAGGGGAGGTGGAGATTGTGGTGGTGCTGGACGCGGAGAAGGCCTTTGATAGGGTTGAGTGGGGGGTACTTGTGGGAGGTGTTGGAAAGGTTTGGGTTTGGGAAGGGGTTTGTTAGCTGGGTGAGGCTGTTGTATGATGCCCCGATGGTGAGCGTGGCCACGAATAGGAGGAGGTCGGAGTTTTTTTCGGCTATTCCGAGGGACGAGGCAGGGGTGTCCCTTGTCCCCTCTGCTCTTTGCGCTGGCAACTGAACCCCTGGCTATGGCGCTGAGGGAGTCGGGGAGTTGGAGGGGGCTGGTCCAGGGTGGGGAGGAGCACCGAGTGTCGCTCTAAGTGGATGACCTATTGTTGTTTGTGGCGGACCCGGTGGGGGGAATGCCGGAGGTGATGGGGATTCTCTGGGAATTTGAGGATTTCTCAGGATACAAGCTCAACTTGGGGAAGAGTGAGCTGTTTGTGGTACACCCAGGGGATCAGGAGGGGGGAATTGGCAGGCTTCCACTGAAAAGGGCGGAGAGGAGCTTCAGGTACTTGGGGGTTCAGGTGGCCAGGAGTTGGGAGGCCTTGCATAAGCTTAATCTCACGAGGTTGGTGGAGCAAATGGAGGAGGAGTTTAAGAGGTGGGACATGTTGCCGCTGTCTCTGGCGGGTAGGGTACAGTCAGTCAAAATGACGGTGCTCCCGAGGTTTCTGTTCCTGTTCCAGTGCCTCCCCATCCTTATCCCGAAGGCCTTTTTCAGGCAGGTTAACAAGAGCATTACGGGGTTTGTGTGGGCACACGGGACCCCGAGTGTGAGAAGGGTGTTCTTGGAGCGGGACAGGGACAGGGGGGGATGGCGCTGCCCAACCTCTGTGGGTACTACTGGGCTGCCAATGCAGCGATGGTGCGTAAATGGGTGATGGAAGGGGAAGGGGCAGCATGGAAGAGGATGGAGATGGCGTCCTGTGTGGGCACGAGCCTAGAGGCGCTGGTAACGGCGCCGCTGCCGCTCCCTCCAACGATGTACACCACGAGCCAGGTGGTGGCGGCTACCCTCAAAATTTGGGGGCAATGGAGATGGCACAGGGGGGAGGTGGGGACCTCGATGGGTCCCCGATATGGGGCAACCACCGGTTTGTCCTGGGGAGCATTGATGGCGGGTTCCTGAGTTGGCACAGGGCAGGTATCAGGAGGTTGAGGGACCTGTTTGTAGACGGGAAGTTTGCGAGCCTGGGTGCGCTGGAGGGGAAGTTCGGGCTCCCCCGGGGAGTGCCTTCAGGTACATGCAGGTAAGGGCGTTTGTCAGGCGGCAGGTGGCGGAGTTTCCTCTGCTGCCGCCGCGTGGGATCCAGGACAGGGTGCTCTCGGGGGTGTGGGTTGGTGAGGGGAGGATCTCGGCAGCGTACCAGGTGATGCAGGAGATGGAGGAGGCCTCGGTCGTGGAGCTGAAGGGTAAATGGGAGGAGGAGCTGGGTGAGGAGATAGAGGAGGGGACGTGGGCAGATGCCCTGGAAAGGGTGAACTCCTCCTCATCTTGTGCGAGGCTTGGCCTCATACAGTTTAAGGTGCTGCATAGGGCTCACATGACTGGGACAAGGATGAGTCGGTTCTTCGGGAGTGAGGACAGGTGTTGTGGGCATGCCCAGCGTTGGGGGAATTTTGGAAGGGTGTAGCAAGGACGGTGTTGAGGGTGGTAGGATCCAGGGTCAATGAGGGCTGGGGGCTCGCAATTTTTGGGGTTGCAGTGGAGCCGGGAGTGCAGGAGGCGAAAGAGGCCGGTGTTTTGGCCTTTGCGTCCCTAGTAGCCCGGCGGAGGATTTGTCTTCAGTGGAAGGATGCGAGGCCCCCAAGCGTGGAGGCCTGGGTCAACGATATGGCAGGGTTTCTTAAATTAGAGAAGGTGAAATTTGCCCTATGGGGATCAGTGCAGGGGTTTTTCAGGAGGTGGCAGCCATTTCTGGATTTCCTGGCAGAACGATAGGAAAAGGCCAGCAGCAGCAGCAGCCCGGGGGGGAAGGGGGGGGGGGGGGGGTTGTTTCGTTGTTTTGGACCGGAGGGAAGGGCATAGTTGTTCAATGCTAATGGCGGGCGTTGATTTATTTCTGTACATATACACGGGGGGGGGGGGGGGATTTGTCGAAGGGGCGGGCATGTGTTTAGCAAATGGCGGGTGTTAATTTACCTCTTCCTTTGTGTATGCGCGGGGTGGAGGGTACTGTTTTTTCTTTTTTTCTGTTCTTTGTAAAAAAAAAATTGTTGATATTTTATGAAAATTTTGAATAAAAATTATTTAAAAAAAAGAAAGAAATACAATCGGATCAAGGATCGAATTTTACCTCAAGGTTATTCAAAGAAGTTATGGATAGCTTAGGAATAAAACAATTTAAATTAACTGCGTACCATCCAGAATCACAGGGAGCGTTAGAAAGGTGGCATCAGACATTAAAGGCAATGTTGAGGGCTTATTGTCACAATTGTCCAGAGGATTGGGATAAAGGAATTCCATTCGTACTGTTTGCAATTAGGGATGCGCCTAATGAGTCAACCAAATTCAGTCCTTTTGAACTAATTTTTGATCATGAGGTAAGAGGACCACTTAAATTGATTAAGGAAAAATTGGTGAGTGAGGAATCAGAACTTACATTATTGGATTAAGTGTCAAATTTTAGGGAACGATTAAATAGAGCAGGTGAATTGGCTAGGCAACATTTAAACGGTGTACAAAATGTGATGTAACGGGTAGCAGACAAGAAATCCAAAGTTCGTAGTTTTGCCAGTGGAGATAAAGTTTTAGTGTTGTTACCAGTGGTAGGTGAACCTTTAAAAGCTAGGTTTTGTAGACCTTATCATTTGAAAGGAAATTAAGTGAGGTGAATTATGTGGTAAAAATACCAGATAGAAGGAAGACTCACCGAGTGTGTCATGTCAATATGCTTAAAAGGTACTCTGAAAGGGAAGGAGAGGAAAAGGAGGTTTTAATGATTCTAACTCAAAGTGACGAACCAAATCCAGATGACTGTGAATTTAACATACCTCAAATTAAATTGGAAGACGAGGATGTTCTTAAAAATTGGGATAAATTGTTGAGTTACCTTCCAGAGGAAAAACGGACTGACCTGAAAGAGTTATTGATGTCACATGGGCAAGTTTGGGAGATAAATTGGGAAGTACTAAAATGGCTCTACATGAAGTAGATGTGGGAAATGCTGTTCGAATCAAACAACATCCATACAGACTTAACCCTTTAAAATTGGCACAGGTTAACAAAGAGATTGAGAGTATGCTTAAAAATGGCATAATTGAAGTGGGTTGCAGCCAATGGAGCTCACCCATAGTGATGGTGCCTAAACCAGACGGTACCCAACGGTGTGTGTGTGGACTATAGAAAGGTTAATGCAGTTACAAGAACAGACTCTTATCCTTGAGATAATTAATTTAAATTTAATCCCCTACCTTATTGAGGTCTCTGCCAAGGGAAATAATTCCTTCATATCTGGGTCCCTCGTAATTTTATACATCTCAATTAAATCTCCCCTCAGTCTCTTCCGTTTGAAAGAAAACAACCCAGCCTATCCAATTTTTCATCACAGCTGAAACTCCTGAATCCTGGCAACATGCTCATAAATTTCCTTTCTATCCTCTCTGGTGGGATCACATCTCTCCTTAATATGATTAATACTTAAGAGTGATTCCTACCTCGTTGCAGGTTCAAAAGCGGCAAGTGGACAGGCACTATATAGAACATAGAACAGTACAGCACAGAACAGGCCCTTCGGCCCTCGATGTTGTGCCGAGCAATGATTACCCTACTCAAACCCACGTATCCACCCTATACCCGTAACCCAACAACCCCCCCCCCCCCCCCCTTAACCTTATACTTGTACAATCAGCAGAACGTTGGACAAGGTCCAGCAAAGAACAATTTATACACACACTAAAATAGACAATCAGGTACATCATCGCCAGGGACCCAGGTTCGATTGCTGCCTTGGGTGACTGTATGTGTGGAGTTTGCACATTCTCCCCGTGTCTGCATGGGTTTCCTCCGGGTGCTCCAGTTTCCTCCCACAGTCCAAAGATGTGCAGGTTAGGTGGATTAGCAATGATCCATGCGCAAGGTTACAGAGATAGGGCAGAAGAGTGGGCCGAGATAGAGTGCTCTTTCAGTGGGTCAGTGCAGACTCGATGGGTTGAACGGCCTCTTTCTGCACTGCCGGGATTCTATGAGGGATTCTTTTTTATTTAAATATTTTTATTACAAATAATTGTTTTCAATATTACAAAATAACACAATAGTCACCAAATATATAGATACAGTACAACAATAACACATTTCAATCCTACTAACACCTAACCCTTACCCCATAACTCAAAACAAAGAAAACCCCAACTAATATCCAATAATACCCCCCCCTCCCCGAACAACTGACAGTGACTAAATTTATGAAAAAGGAAATGAATAGCTGCTATCCCAAGTAGAACCCTCTCATGGTGTACTTGACCGTTTTAAGGTACAAAAAATCCATTAGATCATCCAGCCACATCGAGGCGCTGGGTGGAGTGCAAGAACACCACCCAAGCAGAATTTGCCTCCGGGCTATTAACGAGGCAAAAGCAAGGATATACTCCGTCTGCAGCACAGGCGAGTCCAGTCCTCCACCAGCGGGCAAGACTCCAGTTCAATACAAGAACCACTAACATGGTGTTAAAGAAGGAGATGCAAAAGCCGACAAGTTTTGGACAGGACCAGAACATATGGGTATGATTCATCAGATCCCAAGAACACCGGACACACCTGTCTTCCACCCCCGAGAAAAAAAACACTCAACCTAGTCCTAGTCAGATGGGCCCTGTGCACAGGAGGAGGTCAAGTTGACCCTGTGAAGAGCCTCACTCTGCACCTCTCCCTCAATAACCAGACCCAGCTCCCCCTCCCTCCTCCAGCGGAGCTTGCTCCGCAGACACGATCTGACTGTAGATATTTGAAATCTTACTCTCACTCACCTCAGCCAAAGTTAGAATCCTATTCATGAGAAAGGGCAAAGGTGCTAACGGGAATAACGAGATCTCCTTACATAGGAAATCGCACACCTGTAGATAGCGACAAAAATTAAACCTCCGAAGTTTGAATTTATCCACCAGCTCCTCAAATCCAACAAACCTACCCTCCATAATCATATCCCTAAACCTCTCCAGACCCTTGCTCCCCAGGGCCCAAACCGCGAGTCCAAATCTTCTGGCACAAAGCGGTGATTTCCACAGATAGAGGCTGACAACGACATGGAACGGAGCCTAAAATGCTGTCTGAATGGTCTCCAAACCCTCAGCGTTGCCACCACCACAGGGCTTGAGGTAAATTTTGCAGGAAAAGATGGAAGTGAGGCAGTTACCAAGGCCCGCAAACTAGAAACATGACAAGAACCTGTCTCCATCTGCCCCATATGGAATTCAGATCCCTAAACCACCCCAGCACCTTTTTAATATTGGCTGCCCAATAAGTGAACAACAAATTAGGTAAGGCCAAACTCCACAACTGTTTCTCTCTCTGCAGAAATGCTCTGCGAATCCTTGGGGTCATACCTGCGCAAATGAAAGCAGTGATCAACTTATCATTCTAACAAAGAATGATTTGGGAAGAAAGATAGGGAGACATTGGAAAAGAAACAAAAACCTTGAAAAGGCATTCACAGGAAATTATTCGCTTTTGTCCAGATTCAACTTGGACCCTCAGAAGGAGCCAAAACTCCTCAATAGCTTCATTGTCTCATCCATCGTGGAAACTGGGTCCATGATATAAAAAAGCAGATCATCATCATACAGGGACGCCCTATGCTCTCTCCCACCTTCTTTAACCCCCTCAAAACCTCAACTCAATAACCAGTGATTCGATTGCCAAGGCAAAAGAAGCCGAAACAGTGGGCAACCCTGCATTGTACCTCACCCAGCTGAAAGTAGCCTGAGCTCAAGCCATTTGTACAAGCACTAGAGGTGGGAGCAGTATACAACAAACGGATCCAAGGCATGAACTTTGGTCCGAAATCAAACCTCCCCAAAATTTCAAATTGGTGCTCCCACTCAATGAAACAATTACCTCCGGATCGGTCATTGCGGAGGAGGAGGACAGGACAATATTTAATAGACAATGTGTATTGGCCGACAGTTGCTGACCCTTAACAAAACCTGTCTGATCCTCTGAAATCACCCCTGGAAAGCAGGGCTCCAACCTCATTGCCAACACTTTAGCTAACAACTTAGATTCCCCATTTAGCAATGAAATCGGCCAACACAACCCAGGCTCTGTCGAGTCCTTATCCTTCTTCAGAATCAAGGAGATGGATGTCTGCGTAAATGTAGTTGGCAAAGCCCGCCGGGCCAAAGAATCGTTAAACATGGCCAATATTAGTGAGGTGAACTTCCCCGCAAGAAATTATCTCTCCCCTAATGACCACCTTAAGGGCCTCCCAAAATGTAAAAGGGGATATAGAATCACTCTTGTGTCCGGTCTCTGACCCACAAATGGGTCTCCTGCAAAAATACCACATGAGCATTCAAACTCTTCAGATGAGCGAATACCCTCAGTCTTTTCACTGAGCCATTCAATCCCCTCACACTCCAAGTGACAAGCCGAAGTGGGGCCCTCCATCCCCTACTCGAGCTATTTGCACCAAAAGGGATAATCCAACAACTATTTAAAAAATACAGGCATCAAGCTCACCCAAGATGGCTGCCATCCCTTCCATCAAGACAAAACAAAAAACAAGCTGCAGTAACCATTAATAAATGCTCCCTATCCACCACCACCCCGACTCTCATTAATACCACACCCCAAAGCCCAAACAAAGTCAAAAGGCAAACAACAACCCCACATCCCTATCTCATCTATCCCTGACCCCAAACAAACCAAACCCCTAAGCTCATCATCTAAACAAACAATAAGATGAGCTGCAGTTACCCCCCTCCTCTTCGCTCTCATCAGCTAACTTCTACAGCTAGCAGGGCAACTCCCGCCCGGGACATATGTTACTGATGCCTAGTCAGCTCTCAACAGCGGCTAAGATACTGGACCAGCACCATAATGTTTTTAAGTTTTAAGGTGGTGCAGAAAGATCAATTTGTTCCAGGAGTGATAACATAAGAACTAGGACTTGGTTATTTTGTAAACAAATTTAATTAAAACAAAAGAAAAAAATATTTAAACATTTCAAATTTCAAACCCAACAATAACAGATTACATGTAGTTTCTTCACTCTAACACAGAAGTTCCCATTAAACAGCATTTCAAGTGAATGTACAGCTCTCATTCCACTTCCACAGCTGGGCAAATATGATGCTTGCATTTACAAAGCAATTTTTCTGCTGTAAATGACACTAGGGGCTGGTTTAGCACAGGGCTAAATAGCTGGCTTTTAAAGCAGACCATGGCAGGCCAGCAGCACGGGTTCACTTCGGGTACAAGCCTCCCTGAACAGGCGCCAGAATGTGGCGACCAGGGGCTTTTCATAGTAAGTTCATTTTAAACCTACTTGTGACAATAAGCGATTTTTATTTAATTTAATTTTGATTTTCATTTCATTCATTTCTTTCAGAACCTGTTTCGAAAGATTGTCTCTGGGGCAGCTTTCCATGATCTCTTTCAGTGGATTTCCAAGTACTTCTGCTCACCTATTCAAACAAGATTCTCACTCTTTCTCTGAGCTCTACCCACCCCCTCAAACAAAGATTCTCTTCTGGGGTGTCCATCTAGAACTGATTATCATTATCTTGGATATTTGATTTCACACTCCCGTTGATACAAAAGAACAGAACCATGCTATTGATATGCAATTAATCTCCCATTTACGGAAAAAAGAGGCCATCAGACTCTGTAATGAGTCTCCCGAAGGACAATGGATCTTGAACGAATCACCCTGGATGAACAGGGGCATCCTGTGTATTTCCACTAACTTAAGTATGAATGGCAAGGACAGCACAGTGCCGCAGTGGTTAGCACTGTTGCCTGATGGCGCTGAGGACGCGGGTTCGATCCCGGCCACGGGTCACTGTTTGTGTGGAGTTTGCGGGGGTCTGACCCTCACAACACAAAGATGTGCAGGCTAGATGGATTGGCCACGCTAAATTGCCCCTTAATCGGAAAGAAATTGGGTCCTCTAAATTTATGAAAAAAAAACTTAAGCATGAATGGGACAGGGCGGAAGGTGGCGCAGTGATTAGCACTGCTACCTCACGCCGCTGAGGACCCATGTTCAATCCAGGCCCCATGTCACTGGCCATGTGGAGTTTGCAGGGTAGGTGCATTGGCCACGCTAAATTGCCCTTTAATTGGGAAAAAACAATTGGGTGCTTTAAATTTATTTTTTAAAGTATGAGTGGGACAATGTAACTCAAGCCGGGTGTGGGTGTATCTGACTCTGAGCTGGCAGGATGTTTAACCCCTAAATTACCTGCTACATCTTCGACCCCATTTCTGGACCCAATTTCTAAATATCTCCCTCTTGTAACATATAAAAATAAATAACCATAACAACCAGCCTGCCCCCCCCCCCCAGCACCAATGTCCAGCACCAATGGGGGCGCTGGGCCCGGCCCATCACCAACCTCACATCCATATAGTGTAATCATGGTCTGAGATTAATATTGTGGAGTTTCCCGCCCCTACCACCCCTGGATAGTGTGGCCAATGCACCTACCCTGCACATCTTTTCAGGTTGTGGGGGTGAGACCCACGCAGACACGGGGCCCCCACCCACATCCAACTTAAAAGAACAAGAAATAATACCAATCCTATACAAGAACAATAAATACAAATTGGGATAAGAAACCCCAATAAATCCCCAAACTACAAGCCCTCTCCAATAACAACAGGATCCCTTACATATTACAAGACACAATTAACTCGCTCCCAACCCATGCTTCCTCACAAAAGCCCGGTGCTTCAAAATAATAGTCTTTTGAGTTATAAGTCACTCGTAGGAGTGCAGGGCAAACCACCCCAAAACTTCCTACAGGAGACACACCTGATGGAGAAGGACCGACTGTGGGTAAGGAAAAGCTGGGTAGGATTGATGTATCGGGCATGCTTCGACACTAGGATGGAGGGGGTGGTCATGCTGTTCAACAAAAGGACAGTCTTTACAGTGACTAACACAGTGGTGGACCCAGGGAGACGATATGTGATGGTTGGAGGGATCCAGGAATGGACACTGGTGGTTCTTGTAAGTATATATGCCCCTACCAGGACGATACTGCGTTCATTAGAAAATGGTGGAAATCCCCAACCTCGACTCCCACCGGAGCATCACGGAGGGAGACTTCAAGTGTGGATAGGACCCAACGATGGACAAATTCAGCCCCCGCTCAGGGACAAAATCGGGAATGGCTAAGCAACTAAACACCTTTATGGAGCAGATGGACCCATGGAGATTCAACCACTCGAGGGAGAAGCTCTCCTTCTTCTCCCACGTTCACAAAGTCTCCTCCCATATTCTTTGTAATGGGTAAATCACTGCTTCCGGGGGCGGTAGGAGTGGGAAATTCCACAATAGCAATCTCAGACCATGATTACACTATATGGATGTACGGTTGGAGATGGGCCGGTCCCAGCGCCCTCATTGATGTTGGACACAGACCTCCTCACCAACAAGCCATTTTGCAACAAAATGTCACAAGCCATCAACTGATATGTAACCTGCAACTGGAATGGGAAGGTCTCACCCTCCACATTCTGGGAGGCACTGAATGCAGTGTTAAGGGGGGAAATAATGGCATACAGAGCTCTCAAGGACAGGAAGGAAAGAGCGACTAGGCAACAGCTGATCGACTCCATATTGGAGGTGGATCTGTGGTACTCCACAACCCTGACTGTGGAGCTGCTGACAGAAAGGAATAAACTACAAATGGAATTTGACACTCTCTCCACTGGGAAAACAGTGAACCAGCTGTGCAAGACACAGGGGACCTCTTATGAGCATGGAGACAAGGCCAGCCGCCTACTGGCTCACCAGCTGAGAACGCAGAGAGCCACGAGGTAGATAGCGCAGGTGAGGGACAGGAAAGGCAGGCGAGTCGCAAAGCCAAACAAGATCTATTACACCTTTGCAACTGTTATAACCTGCCTGCTTACCACTGGCTGGGGACTAATGGCAATCCCACAATCCTTTTGGAGTATGAGCTTCCCCAATGAGGGGGTAGAGAAATCATTAGCAGATTCCCTGCATAAATAAAGCTGCCATTAATTCTACGGACACGTGCTTGTAGGATTAGAATAGCGGTTTTAATATACTTACAACAGAGCCAGCCTGTTAGCCGTTGAACCTTCGGTGAACTGGCTGGCTGACTCTGTGGCACGGATCTTTATACAGCAGCTCTAGGGGGAGGAGTTCTGGGCGGAGCCAAGGGGGAGCCCAGTACAAACTCTCGAGTACTCCCAGAGCTACTCCCCTGGTGGTCAGGTAGTGCAACTGCACTTACAATATCGGTACATATATGCAATGGGAACAGAGTGACATTGGTAACTTATAATACCGTGTGAATCTCATTCACCACAGCCAGTTTGGAACCAGCTAGAGAGGAGTGAGCAGCAAGGGAGTTGCTGCTGCTGCTGTTGTATATATATATGTTATTGTAAATAAATGTTATTTATTTCTATCCTTCAACTCGTGCTGGATTCTTCGTGGCACTCACAAAAGCAACCTATTTAAGAAGGGAGGGAGGCAGAAGACAGAAAATTGTAGGCCGGTTAGCCTGACTTCAGTTGTTGGTAAGATTTTACAGTCTATTATTAAAGTTGAGATTGCGGAGTACTTAGAAGTGCATGATAAAATAGGACTAAGTCAGCATGGATTCGTCAAGGGATGGTGGGACTCACTCCCACTCACCCTGGCGGGAAGAGTACAGACAATAAAAATGAACATGCTGCCAAGATTCCTCTTCCTATTCAGATCCCCCCTTCATCCTCAAGGCCTTCTCCACCAAGGTAGTTAAATTAATTCTGGAGTTGGTGTGGGTGAAAAAAAACCAGAATCTGTAAGAGCATCTTACAAAGTAGGAAGAATATGGGGGGCTTGGTGCTGCAAAAACTCCTATTCTACCTCTGGACGGGCAAATGCAGAAAGGATACAGGGGTGGGTGAGAGAGCGGAGGTGAAATAGGTGCGAATGGAGGAGACCTCCTGGGTTGGATTCTCCGCCGTCGGGATGCTCCATTTTGCCGGCAGCCCGGGGGTTTCCCGATGTTGTGGAGCTGCCCCACAATGGGAAATTCCATTAACCAGAGGCGTAACACAGCATCCCGCCGGTGTGCTGAAACAGAAATGTGATGCGGCAGGATGGAGAATCCAGCCCCCAGTATGGGGACATCCCTCCAAGTACTGGTCATGGCCCCCCCCCTCCCATTTCCCCCAGCCAATTACTCGAGAAACCCAGTGCTGGTGACCAAGCTAAGGACCTGGAACTAGCTCAGGCACCATTCAATCTTGGTGTCCACTCTGGCCCCCATCTTCAAAAACCATAAATTCACCCCGGCAAAAATAGACGGCTCCTTCAAAATGTGGAAACAAGGATGAAAGGGTACTGCCAATGGGAGGAGACCTGTACGTATATGGCAGAGTAGCGACCCTGAGGGAACTAACAGAAAAGCTCCAAATCCCAAAAGGGAACGAGTTCCGATACCTCCAACTGAGGGATTTCCTCCACAAAGAGACCACAACATTCCCCAGCCACCCACCCACACCCTATTGGACAGACAACTGGCAGCGGGCAAATTAGTGAATGGAAACTGCCCCGTCATGTATGGACAAATGTTAGAAGAGGTAATGACCCTGCTGGATGAGACACAGGAAAGGTGGAGGGAGGAGCTGGGCATGGAGATAGGGGGAGGAATCTGGATCGAAGAACGGCATAGGGTGAACTCCACCTGCTCATGCGCAGGGCGGAGTCTAACACAGCTAAAGGTAGTGCACAGGGCGCACTTGACCACAACACGCATTGAGCGGGTTCTTCCCGGACATGGTGGACAAATGTTAACGGTGCCAGATGGCCTGGCCAACCATACCCACATATTCTGGTCCTGCCCCAAGCTTGTCAGGTACTGAACCACCTTTTTTTAAAATATAAATTTAAAGTACCTAATTCATTTTTTTCTAATTAAGGGGCAATTTAGCGTGGCCAATCGACCTACTCTGCACATCTTTGGGTTGTGGGAGTGAGACCCACGCAGACACAGGGAGAATGTGCAAACTCCACACGGACAGTGACCTGGGATCGAACGTGGGTCCTCGGCGCTGTGAGGCAGCAATGCTAACCACTGTGCCTCCATGCCACCCTTTGGAATGCCATCTTCAAAGTCATGTCCAGGGTTGTAGGGGTGAGGGTGGAGCTGTGTCCACCAGTGGCAATCTTCGGGGTGTCCCAACATCCAGAACTCTTTACGGAGAGAGGGACAGATACCCTAGCTGGAGCCTCCTGCTT
This sequence comes from Scyliorhinus canicula, assembly GCF_902713615.1. Lineage (NCBI taxonomy): Eukaryota > Metazoa > Chordata > Chondrichthyes > Carcharhiniformes > Scyliorhinidae > Scyliorhinus > Scyliorhinus canicula. The sequence goes on along the minus strand of NC_052152.1, from coordinate 25,669,445 downwards.
GACTGGAGATCAGCAGCACCGCCCAAGCCCATGGACTGCCTGTCCGACTTGGTGGAATTCCTCAAATTGGAGAAAATAAAATTCGCCATCAGAGAATCGGAAGGGGAGGGGGAGCACAGAAGGATTAACGAGTGCCGAGGAAGGGGAAAAAACTATTTAGGCTGCCACGGTGACTAATGGGTTATACTTTTGTTGCCTCGATCATACCCCTAGTATGTTTTAATACAATGGAGTAGCATGTATATAGTTCATGGTATAATTGTTGTAACCGATCAGTTGGATTTCACTGCTAACATGCCTCGTGTTCCTGTGTATGTTTCTTTTATTATCTTTTCTTTTCTTTTTGTTATAAAAAGAAACGAAAATCACTAAAAATACTTTTTAAAAAATGGTTGTTAGCGTTAATTCTAACACACTGAGGATTATTGAGCAAATGTTGTCCAATTGCGGAATCTCATCTAATGTTGGACGTTGTGTTTTGTGTTTTGCAAGCCACAGGCTGGTTGGCTATCGTCAACACTTAGCCCCTTGCAAACAGGAGAAGGGGCATGTTGTTTGATCCTATCTGCCAGTCTTTGGGACGTATGGTCTACATACCTTGTAGCACACTGGCACTGAAATCCATATACCTCATTACTCCTGTTTCAGCTGAACAAAATAAGTGCAAGCTACTTATACCAATACATAGAATCCTGTTATTTGCAGATAGAAAGAATATGGATACACATTGTGGCCACTTCAATAGCCATTCGCTGGTTCATTCCACAGGACAATGTCTTGACCAATCGGAGCTAAACTGCCTGGTTTCAATTTCAAACGATGCTTGGCAGTTAATGGTCAGTAATCATCAACTGGCGCATTCTCTACAGCAACACATTTACCAATCAGAGTCCACTTACCAACCAATGGGAAGAGCACCTTCTTTTCATACAATACAAAGTTGTTGTTTCCCCGACGTTGGTATTGTGATTGTCTTGATGGCTGGAAGATAAAAAGCTTTTTTTCAGTAAAACCAAACCTTAAACAAGGTGAAAACAATTCAATTCTTTCTGGTCCTCATTTCACTATACCTGACATAGCATATAGAAAACTCTATGAATAACATCAGAATGTGATAGCTTATCAGAAGCTGCAATGGCAAGGTATCATATCTTTCTCTTGCAGTTCTGATTAAATTCATACACTCTCTTATTCCAACTATCTCCAGTCAGTAAAATCCCAAGGACAATCTCATAAAATACAGATAGAATGTTCTAATTAGAAGCTAAAACTTTTGTTAATTTTTAATCTGAGATAGATAGATTTTTGCTGAGCAAAAATATTAAGGGATTTGCACCAAAGGCAGGTATAAGGGGCGCGATTCTCCGACCCTCATGCCGGGTGGGGGAATCGCGGGAGGGCCAGGCGATTCACGCCACGCCGCCCTGGCACCCACACGCAATTCTCCCACCCCCCCAAAACGGCGTGTCACGTTTTGCGACAGGCCGCTCGGAGAATCGGCGTTCCAGTTGAACGGCGATTCTCCGGCCCGGATGGGCCGAGCGGCCTGCCTAATCCGACCGGTTCACGCCGGCGCCAACCACACCTGGTCGCTGCTGGCTTGAACATTGCGCGACCGCTGCGTGTGGGGCCTGTGGGGGGCGGAGGGAGGATCGAGCACCAGGAGGGTGCTCAGGAGGGGTCTGGCACGCGATCGGTGCCCACCGATCGTCGGGCCGGCGTCTCTGAAAGACGCACTCTTTTCCCTCCGCCACCCCGCAAGATCAATCCTCCATGCCTTGTGGGGCAGCGGAGGGGAAGACAGTAACCGCGCATGCGCGGGTGATGTCATTTAGGCGCCGCCGACCGCATCATTCAGGCAGCGCCACTTTGACGCAAGCGTCAAGGCCCGGCGCGCGAGATTGACGCGCCGCCGCTCCTAGCCCCCTGGGGGTGGGAGAATAGGGGGCGAGGAGCGGCCTCCAACGCCGGAGTGAAAAACTCCGGGTTTCACTCCGCCGTCGGCACTTTGTCTCCCTTTGGGAGAATCGCGGCCATGGAGTTAGCCACAGATCATCTATTAAATGGAGGATAGGCTCGAGGGGCTCAATGGCCTACTCCTGTTCCTATGTAGATGAAGATGTAACTATATGATTTCTGATGATGTATGATTTCTGATGATGTAAAACAGCTCAGTTAGCAAGCTATGCAGGTATTCAGACAATATCTCGTAGATTGATGGAATGTAAACAGGCCTTATCATTCAAAAAAAAGAGCAACTTGAATTTAATTGGTGCATTTAGCATCGGAATATGCCTCCAGATGCTTCAAACACCAAGTCCCACAAGGAGACAATAAGTGATGCAGGTTTTAAGGACCCAAACTAGCCATACATTAGATTCCCTGCCCTTATTTGTCACTTCCACGTCTCTTCCCCCCCTCCCGCTGATGGTCAATTCTCCTTGAAGAAGTCGATGAACGGCTGCCACATCTGAGCAAACCCCTGTAATGAACCCCTGAAGGCAAACTTAATTTTCTCTAGTCTAAGAAACCCTGCCATGTCACTGACCCAAACCCCCGACTTTGGAGGCTCCAAGTCCCTTCATCCCAGCAAAATCCGCCTCTGAGCCACCAGGCAGGCAAAGTCCAAAATGTTGGCCTCTCTTGCCCCCTGGGACCCGGATCTTCCGACACTCCAAATATTGCCACGTCTGGACTCGGAGTCACCCTCCCATCCAGGACCTCTGACATGACATCTGAAAATCCCTGCCAAAATCCCCTCAGCCTCGGACACGCCCAAAACATGTGTACATGATTCGAAGGATCTCCCCCACAGCACTCACACCTGTCCTCCACCTCCTCAAAAAACCCACTCATCTGGGCCACAGTCATATGAGCCCTGTGGACCAACTTGAACGGAATCAGGCTAAGCCTGTACACGATGAGGATGATTTGACTCTCCTCAGGGCCTTCTCCCATAACCCAATTTGCAACTCTCCTCCCAGCTCTTCCTCCCACTTCCTATTCACCTCCCCAATTGGGACCGGCTTCCCACTCCATCAGTTCCTTGTATATTTCCGAGACCCTCCCCTCCCGAACCCCTGTTTTAGACATCACCGTATCCTGTAGTCTTGCTAATTTTTGATCCCAACAGCGTCGCCAATACTGTTGCTCGTATTAATGATAATGTTGGTGAACCACAAGCCTTCCCTTATATCGATCAAATGACCCAGGGCCGGCTCAAGGTACCGGCAACTCGGGCAGTCGCCCGGGGCGCCATGTGCTAGGGGCGCCGCGTAAAAGTCTCGGGTCCCGCGCATGCGCAGTTGGGCCGGTGCCAACCAGCGCATGCGCGGTGGCTGCCTCCCTCAGGCCGCCCCGCACAAACATGGCGGATGGCTCCAGGCTCGCCGGTGGTCACTCCGCCCCCCCCGCAAAGGGCGCCGAAGTTCAGCTTGCCCGGGGCGCCAGCAACCCTAGGGCCGGCGCTGAAATGACCACACAGTTAGTTAATTCAAAAGATGGTATATTTACATACACAAGTTACCTCGACATGCAAACACAATATCTATTACGCGTTAAACTACACCTATCCGCTACAATAACCTATACTTAACTTCAGGGCAACCGGCACTGTGCAAATGGATAAGGCCTTTATCTGGATTTCACTCAGCTGGTTCGAAGAAAGCGGCTCTGTCTCTGCTGGGCTCATCAAGTTACCTGGACCGTCAGGTAGCTATCGTTGGTCTTCAACTTGGCTGGCTGTTCCTGATACAGTTGGCTGGCACAGGCCGGATCGAAAATGAGACAGAACACATGGCTGTGCTCTCTTTTATCCCTCTGGGATTTTGCACTCTTTGGGGCGGTCCTTAACCTTAGATGCAATAGTTCAACAGGGCTCTGATCACTGTCTTCGATTTCGGCCAATAAAGGGGCAGATGCCTTGGTATCTGGGTGGGTTCTCAGCGGTCATTGACCTTGGCAGTTGGGCTTTCTGAGTAAAGGGAGTGACGCCGATCAGTCTGTGGCTGTACCGGTTTCTTGACTGGAGTTCCATTGTCCTGGGAAAATGGGCCATTAAATGCAAACGAGCAGGGGGGGTTTCGATCAGGTCTAGTTACCGGTGTTTCAAATACACATCGGTTCTGTATCTGTCGGAGTCCTGGGTTGGCCATAATTCCCATGGTCCTTTGCAGGTGGCCATCTTAGATGGCTACAAGTCGCCTTCGTGGGTGGCAAGGGAAACAAAATCCCGTACCTGCAGGTACCGGAACCCATTCCCCCCTGGCAACACAAAGTCCTCCTCTAGCTCCTCCAGGCTCGGGAAACCTTCCTCAATGAATGATATCTCCAAATTTCTCTATCCTTGCCCGCTGTCACCCTCCAGCCCCCGGAGCAAACCGGTGATTGTCACAAATCGGTAACTACACCAATGCCCCCTCCAGTCTCATGTGCTGCCTCTATTGCCCCCACATTCTCAGGGCTGCCACTACCACTGGGCTTGTGGAGTACCGAGCCAGCGAGAACGGCAGAGGTGCCATTAAAAAGCCTTCAAACTCGTGCCCTTTTTAAAAAAAAATAATTTTAATTAAGATTTTCACAAAATATAAACAACAAAACAATATTAACAAAACAACCATGGTAAAAACCCAAGAACAACACCCACCCAACTACAAAAGCAACTGCAAACAAAAAAACAAACAACAACAGGGAAAGAGACCCCCCCCCCCCCCCCCCCCCCCCCCCCCCCCCCGGTTGCTGCTGCTGCAGGCCTATTTCCCTACCGTTCCGCCAGGAATTTCACCTTCTCCAATTTGATGAACCCCGCCATATCATTGATCCAGGTCTCCACGCTTGGCCTCTTTCGCCTCCTGCACTCCCGGCTCCACTGCAACCCCAAACATTGCGAGTCCCCAGCCTGGCTTGACCCTGGATCCCACCACCCTCGACACCGTCCTTGCTACCCCCTTCCAAAACTCCCCCAGCACTGGGCATGCCCAAAACATATGGGCGTGGTTCGCTGGGCTCCCCGAGCACCTAGCACACCTGTCTTCGCCCCCAAAAAACCTACTCATCCTCGTCCCAGTCATGTGGGCCCTATGCAGCACCTTGAACTGTATGAGGCTAACTGCACAGGAAGAGGAGGAATTTACTCTCTCCAGGGCATCCGCCCACGTCCCCTCCTCAATCTCCTCACCAAGCTCCTCTTCCCATTTACCCTTCAGTTCCTCCACCGAGGCCTCGTCTACCTCCTGCATTACCCGGTATGTGTCCGAAATCCTCCCTCCTCCAACCCACACCCCCGAGAGCACCCTGCTCCGTACCCCACGTGGGGGCAGCAAGGGGAATCCCTCCACCTGCCGCCTGGCAAATGCCCTAACCTGCATGTACCGAAACATGTTCCCCAGGAGGAGCCTAAATTTCCCCTCTAACTCACCCAAGCTCGCGAACCTTCCCCTCCACAAACAGGTCCCTCAACCTCCTAACCCCTACCCTGTGCCAGCCCAGAAATCCGCCATTAATGCTCCCTGGGACAAACCGATGGTTCCCCCATATCGGGGCCTCCATCGAGCCCCCCACTTCTCCCCTATGCCGTCTCCATTGCCCCCAAATTTTGAGGGTAGCCGCCACCACCGGGCTCGTGGTATACCTCATTGGAGGGAGCGGCAACGGCGCCGTTACCAGCGACTCCAGGCTCGTGCCTACACAGGATGCCACCTCCATCCTCTTCTATGCTGCCCCTTCCTCGTCCATTACCCACTTACGCACCATCGCTGCGTTGGCAGCCCAATAGTACCCACAGAGGTTGGGCAACACCAGCCCCCCCCTATCCCTGCCCCGTTTCAAGAACACTCTTCTCACCCTCGGAGTCCCATGCGCCCACACAAATCTCGTGATACTCCTGTTGACCCTCCTAAAAAAGGCCTTCGGGATAATGATGGGGAGGCACTGGAACAGGAACAAAAACCTCGGGAGCACCGTCATTTTAACAGACTGCACTCCCCGCCAGTGACAGCGGTAACATATCCCACCTTTTGAACTCCTCCTCCATCTGCTCCACCAACCTTGTGAGGTTGAGCTTGTGCAGGGCCCCCCAGCTCCCAGCCACCTGGACTTCTAGGTACCGGAAGCTCTTCCCTGCCTGCTTCAGTGGGAGCCTACCAATCCCCTCCTCCTGATCACGAACAATTCGCTCTTGCCCAGGTTCAGCTTATACCCAGAGAAGCCCCCAAATTCACTAAGAATCCTCATCACCTCCGGCATCTCCCCCACCGGGTCCGCCACATACAGCAACAGGTCATCCGCATAAAGCGACACTTGATGCTCCTCCCCACCCCACACCAGGCCCCTCCAGTTCCCTGACTCCCCCAGTCCCTCCACCTGCCCCTCCTCCACCCTCTGAACCTCCACCGGGGGTTCAGACCGGTACAATTCCCCATAGAAGTCCCTGAAGACCCCATTAACATCTACCCCCCTCCGCACCACCTTCCCAGCTCTATCCGTCACTCCCCCAATCTCCCTGGCCGCATCCCGCTTTCGGAGCTGGTGTGCCAGCACCCTCACCATCTCCCCTATCAGTCTCTCCCTCTCCCTCTGGCCAGGGGCTCAATTGCCAACGCAAAGAGCAAGGGGGACAGGGGACACCCCTGTCTCGTCCCCCGGTACAGCCGAAAGTACTCCGACCTTCTCCTATTCATGGCTACACTCGCCATCGGGGCCTCATAGAGCAACCTCACCCAATGGACAAACCCCTCCCCAAACCCAAACCTCTCCAACACCTCCCACAGATACCCCCACTCAACCCTATCAAAGGCCTTCTCCACATCTAATGCCACCACTATCTCCGCCTCCCCTTCCACAGCCGGCATCATAATAACGTTGAGGAGCCTTCGTGCGTTTGTATTCAACTGCCTTCCCTTCACAAACCCCGTCTGGTCCTCATGAATGACCTCCGGCACACAATCCTCTATTCTTGTGGCTAAGATCTTTGCCAGCAGCTTGGCGTCTACATTTAGCAGCGAGATCGGCCTATATGACCCACACTGCAGAGGGTCCTTGTCCCGCTTCAGGATCAAGGAAATCAGCGCCCGTGACATAGTTGGGGGCAAAGCCCCCCCCTCCCTTGCCTCGTTAAAGGTCCGGACCAACAGGGGGCCCAACAGGTCCGCATACCTTTTATAAAATTCGTCCGGAAACCCATCCGGCCCTGGCGCCTTCCCTGACTGCATGCTCCCTATTCCTTTAACCAGCTCCTCCAGCTCAATCGGTGCCCCCAGTCCCTCCACCTGCCCCTCCTCCACCCTCGGAAATCGCAGCTTGTCCAAGAAGCGCCCCATTCCACCCCTCTCCACCGGGGGTTCAGACCGGTACAATTCCCCATAGAAGTCCCTGAAGACCCCATTAACATCTACCCCCCTCCGCACCACCTTCCCAGCTCTATCCGTCACTCCCCCAATCTCCCTGGCCGCATCCCGCTTTCGGAGCTGGTGTGCCAGCATCCTGCTCGCCTTCTCCCCATATTCATACACCACCCCCTGTGCTTTCCTCCACTGAGCTTCCGCCTTTCTGGTAGTCAATAGGTCGAACCTGGCCTGAAGGCTACGCCTCTCCCCCAGCAATCCCTCCTCCAGAGCCTCCGCATATCTCCTATCCACCCTCACCATCTCCCCTATCAGTCTCTCCCTCTGCTCCCCCCTCTCCCTATGGGTTCGGATGGAAATCAACTCCCCTCTAGTCACCGCCTTCAATGCCTCCCAGACCGTCCCCACTCGGACCTCCCCGTTATCGTTGGCCTCAAGGTACCTTTCAATACACCCCCGAACCCTCTCGGCCACCTCCTCATCTGCCAGCAGCCCCACCTCCATGCGCCAGAGCGGACGCTGGTCCCTCTCCTCCCCCAGCCCGAGGTCCACCCAGTGCGGGGCATGATCTGAAATGGCAATGGCAGAGTATTCAACATCCTCCATCCTCGAAACCAGCCCCCTGCTCAGGACAAAGAAATCAATCCTCGAATAGGCCTTATGCACGTGGGAGAAAAACAAGTACTCCCTGGCCCTTGGCCTCGCAAACCTCCAGGGATCCACCCCTCCCATCTGATCCATAAATCCCCTCAACACCTTAGCCGCCGCGGGCCTCCTACCCGTCCGGGACTTGGATCGATCCAATGGGGGGATCCAGCACCGTGTTGAAGCCCCCCCCATGATCAGGCCCCCCACCTCCAGGTCCGGAATGCGGCCCAACATACGCCGCATAAACCCCGCATCGTCCCAATTTGGGCGTAAACATTCACCAACACCACCCACTCCCCCCTGCAGCTTACCACTCACCATCACATACCTCCCGCCACTGTCAGCCAACACATTTAACGCCTCAAACGACACCCTCTTCCCACCAGGATCGCCACCCCCCGATTCTTCTCATCCAGCCCCGAGTGAAATACTTGGCCCACCCATCCCTTCCTCAGCCTGAACCTGGTCCGCCACTTTCAGGTGTGTCTCTTGGAGCATGGCCACATCCGCCTTCAGCCCCTTCAAGTTTGACCGGCCCATTCAGCCCCCTCACATTCCAGATTATCAGCCGGATCAGAGGGCTCCCTGCCACCCTCCCCTGCCGATTAGCCATAACCCATCCCCTGCCCAGCATCCCCCGCTCGGCCAGTTCCCCATGGCGGCAACTCCACCCCCCCCCGGCACCCCCTGCATCCTCCAGCTCCTTCCTGACCATTTCAGCAGCAACCCGGTACCCCCCCCCCCCCCCCCACCCCCCACCCCCAAGGCTAGGACCCCTCCTAGCCGCGCCCCTCCCTTCATAGCACTTCCGTGAGCCAGCTAACTTCTGCTGACCCCGGCGACTCCCGCCCTACCTCCGACTCCTCCCCACATGGGACTACTCCTCCTCCTTCGTGCCCATCAGCAGGCCCTCCTTCCCCCGCTCTTGCACGGGAAAATAACAGCCAGCAACGGCCCGCGCTTCTCCGCCCCGACTCCGCCCCCATCATCCCACAGGAAACCAGAGAAAAGCCCGCGCTTTCGCCCTGCCCAACCCCGCCTCCTCTAGGGCAACTCTTATTGCCAGTCCCCTCCACCAGCTCCCCGCACTCCCCGTTTACCTCCCTGCCCGAACCCATCCACTAGACCCATACAAGAAGACATAACGACATCACCCCACCCACCCTAAAGCCAACCCACATCGTGCATTAAACAGAGCAAACACAATTACATTATCATACAAAATCCCCCATCTTAGACCCTCAGTTTGAGTCCAGTTTCTCGGCCTGCACAAAGGCCCACGCCTCCTCCGGGGACTCAAAATAATGGTGCCGGTCCTTGTAGGTGACCCACAGAAGTGCCGGCTGCAACAAGCCAAACTTCACACTCCGTCTATGGAGCACTGCCTTCATCCGGTTAAACCCGGCCCTCCGCTTAGCCACCTCCGCACTCCAGTCCTGGAAGATCCGCACCTCCGTGTTCTCCCACTTGCTGCTCCGCTCCTTCTTGGCCCACCAGAGCACGCACTCACGATCCACGAACCGGTGAAACCGTACCAACACCGCCCGCGGCGGCTCGTTCTGCATGGGCCTCCTAGCCAGAATTCTGTGAGCCCCCTCCAACTCCAGGGGCCCCTGGAAGGACCCAGCTCCCATCAGTGAGTTCAGCACAACAACCATGTAGGCCGCCAGGTCTGACCCCTCCAGCCCCTCCGTGAGGCCTTGGATCCGCAAATTCTTCCGCCTCGACCGGTTGTCCAGCTCCTCGAACCGCTCCTGCCACCTTTTATGGAGCGCCTCGTGCATCTCCACCTTCCCCGTGGGCTGTCTGAGTCTCCATCAGCTCTCTGGTGGTAGCCTTCAGCGACTCCAGCAGCTCCACCTTAAGCTCCTGGAAGCAGCGCAGCAGAGTCTCCTGCTGCTCCTGCGCCCACTGCCTCAGCTCCTCAAGGACTCCGCCTGCCGCCATTTTGTTTCTCTTCTCCCGCTTTTCCAGGGGTACTTCCACCGTTTTTCTTCTTACCCCACTCCTGGTCCGGGCCATAGGACCTTAGGGATCGACTCCCCTTCCCACGTCGGGATTCGTCGACAAAGTTCCGTTGGGGGCCCTGAAAAGAGCCCCAAAGTCCGTTATTCACGGGAGCTGCCGATTGTGTGGCTTAGCTCCGCATTGCTGCCACCAGAACTCCAAACTCGTGCCCTTACAAAATGTCGCCTCCACTCGCTCCCACACCGACCCGTGCCCCATTACCCATTTCCTCACCATCGATATATTAGCCGCCCAGTAGTAGTTAATAAAGTTCGGAAGGGTCAAGCCTCCCTCTGCTCGCCCCGCTCAAGAAGGACCTTCTTCACCCTCGGGGTTTTCCCAGCCCATATCAAACCCGAGATCGCCGCATTCATCTTCCTAAAAATTGCCTTCGGGATAAAGATTGGAAGACACTGAAACAGGAACAGAAATCTCGGGAGGACTGTCATTTTCAGTCTGTACCCTCCCCGCCAATGACAAGCGGGACCACTTCCCACCTACGGAAGTCCCCTTTCATTTGCTCAATCAGCCTGCCCAAATTTAGTTTATGAAGCTGACCCCAGTCCCTTGCCACTTGAATCCCCAGGTACCTAATGTGGAGAATGTAATATATTTATGATAATTCACACCGTCTTTGTAAACGCAGTAGCGCTATCCTACCACTAGGGGGAGTAGCTCTGGGAGTACTCAGGAACTTGTACTGGGCTCCACCCTTGGCTCCGCCCACGACTCCTCCCCCTAGTGCAGCTGTATAAATACCCTTGTCCAGAGTCAGCCTGAGTTCACTAAGAGTTCATCAAGGGGTAACAGGCTGGCTCTGAAGTAAGTCGATTAAAGCCTAGATTCATATCGGAAACACGTGTCTGGTGAATTGATGGTTCCATCAATTCCGCCGTCCATAATCACAATGGGCTAAACAGCTGGCTTGTAATGCAGAACACGGCCAGCAGCGCGGGTTCAATTCCCGTACCAGCCTCCCCGAACAGGCGCCGGAATGTGGCTGCTGGGGGCTTTTCACAGTAACTTCATTGAAGCCGACTTGTGACAATAAACGATCATTATTATTATAATATTCAGTCTGGCCCATACATGACTCCAAACCCACAGCGATGCGGTTGACTCCTACCCGCCCTCTGAAATGACCCAGCAAGTCACTCAGTTCAGAAGCAACTTAGTAATGGGCAACAAATGTTGGCCGTGCCAACGATGCCAACAACCCATGAAAGAATAAAGGAAAACAATACTTCAGTCACGTGGCACTGTAGCACCTGAGCTCCTGGTTGTCTTTTGTAAATAAGCCTCTGATTATTACACCCAAACATTACACTTTTATTGGGGTATATCCAGAGTACACCATCCTCACATTGCCCCGTGTCAGGTGGAGCAAATCAGAGGTATCCAGGGTATAAAACGATCCTATTGTTTGGGATGTCATGCGTTTATATTCCGATGATAAACATGATGAGGTATGTCATGACATGCAGACGTGCAGATAATGATATACAGACAGGCATAGACAGGCAGCTAATGAACACAGAGAACAGGACATGACCAATAAGCAGGCAGGACACTCAGGGGTGGTATCTCACTATAAAAGGCACAAAGCACTCACACTCCAGCTTTTTCCACAGGTGACACTTAGAGAGTAGGAAAGGGGCAGATCAGAAGCATCACACCCACCACATGGCCTAGAGCAGACTACTTAGTTAGACTGAGTTACTATAGCAAGATTAGCAGGAGAGTCAAACTCATAGAGAACTGTGCTAATGGTTCAATAAATCACATTGAACTTACTTCAAAGTCTGGAGTATCTTTTGGTCAAAGCTGCATCAAGTTGCAGCCTGTGTTATCCCAGAGTACATAACACATCAAGTTAGATTCCAGGTTGCATTTTGTCGTTGTCCGTTGGTGTCCTGAGGAGATCAAGCATAATTTCTGTTGTCACCTTTGCTTAATGTCTGCTTTACACTGTCTTTAAACTGTCCGTGACCCCCCACTTAAAAAAAAAAAATCACATGAGTGGACCAGGATAGATTTTTGGTGATGTGCACCCCTAGGAATTTGAAACTGCTCACCATCTCTACCTCGGCTCCGTTGTTGCTGACAGGGGTGTGTACAGTACTTTGCTTCCTGAAGTCGATGACCAGCTCTTTAGTTTTGCTGGCATTAAGGGAGAGATTGTTGTCGCTGCACCACTCCACTAGGTTCTCTATCTCCCTCCTGTATTCGGACTCGTCGTTATTCGAGATCCGGCCCACTATGGTCGTATCGCCAGCAAACTTGTAGATCGAGTTGGAACCAAGTTTTGCCATGCAGTCGTGTGTGTACAGGGAGTAGAGTAGGGGGCTAAGTATGCAGCCTTGCGGGGCACCGGTATTGAGGACTATTGTGGAGGAGGTGTTGGTGTTCATTCTTACTGACTGTGGTCTGTTGGTCAGAAAGTCAAGGATCCAGTTGCAGAGTGGAGAGCCAAGTCCTAGGTTTTGGAGCTTTGATATGAGCTTGGCTGGGATTATGGTGTTGAAGGCGGAGCTGTAGTCAATAAATAGGAGTCTGATGTAGGAGTCCTTGTTTTCGAGATGCTCTAGGGATGAGTGTAGGGCCAGGGAAATGGCGTCTGATGTGGACCGGTTGCGACGGTATGCGAATTGAAGTGGGTCAAGGCGTTCCGGGAGTATGGAGGTGATGCGCTTCATGATCAGCCTCTCGAAGCACTTCATTACAACTGACGTCAGGGCCACCGGGCGGTAGTCATTGAGGCATGTTGCCTGGTTCTTCTTTGGTACCGGTATGATGGTGGTCTTCTTGAAGCAGGTGGGGACCTCGGAGTGGAGTAGGGATAGGTTAAAGATGTCTGTGAAAACCTCTGCCAGCTGGTCCGCGCAGGCTCCGAGTGCACGACCAGGGATCCCGTCCGGGCCCATCGCCTTCCGTGGGTTCACTTTCAGGAAGGCCGATCTGACTTCGGAAGCTGTGATGGTGGGTATGGGTGAATTATGGGTTGCTCGATAGCGGATTGTTGGTTACCTGCTCAAACCGAGCATAGAATGCATTAAGTTCATCGGGCAGGGGTGCACTGCTGCCAGAGATACTGCTCGGCTTCGCTTTGTAGCCCGTTATGTTGCTTAGTCCTTGCCACAACCGCCGAGAGTCTGTCTGTGACTCTAGCTTAGTTTGATATTCTCTCTTGGCATCTCGGATGGCTTTGCGGAGGTCGTACCTGGATTTCTTGTATAGGACAGGGTCGTCTGCCTTGAACGCCTCAGATCTGTCCTTCAGTAGGGAGTCAATCTCGCGGTTGAGCCATGGTTTCCGGTTGGGGAACGTACGTACTGCTTTCTTTGGCACGCAGTCGTCCACACATTTGCTGATGAAGTCTGTGACGGTGGTGACATACTCATTTAAGTTAGTCGCTGAGTTCTTAAATATGGACCAGTCCACTGTCTCCAAGCAGTCACGCAAGAGCTCTTCTGTCTCCTCGGACCAGCACTGTACAACCTGCTTAGCTGGATTCTCCCACTTGAGTTTCTGCTTGTAAGCCGGGAGAAGGAGCACAGTCTTATGGTCTGATTTCCCAAAGTGTGGTCGGGGGATGGAACGGTAGGCGCCCTTGATTTTTGAGTAGCAGTGGTCAAGAGTGTTGTCGCCCCTGGTGGTACAGGAGATGTGCTGGTGGAATTTTGGCAGTACACTCTTGAGGTTGGCTTTGTTGAAGTCTCCAGCCACAATGAACAGGGCCTCCGGGTGTTCTGTTTCGTAGTTGTTTATGACTGTGTACAGTTCATCCAGCGCCTTCCTCACTTCTGCCTGGGGTGGGATGTAGACCGCTGTGATAATGGCTGAAGTGAAATCACGTGGAAGATAGTATGGGCGGCACTTTACGGTCACGTATTCCAGGTCTGGGGAGCAGTAGGTCACCAGGGTCACCACATCCAAGCAGCAGGAGGAGTTGATGAGGAGGCAAACCCCTCCACCCTTCGCTTTGCCTGAAGATGCCGTGCGGTCCGCCCGGTGAATAGAGAAGCCTTCAGATTGTATGGCACAGTCCGGTGAGGCGGGGGTGAGCCATGTCTCTGTGAAACAGAGCACACAGCAGTCTCTTACTTCCCGCTGAGAGGTAAGTCTGGCGTTAAGTTCATCCAGCTTGTTTTCAATCGCTTGGACGTTTGCCAGGAGTATGCTGGGGAGAGGGGTCTTGAAACCGCGTTCCTTCAGTCTAACCTGCAGACCGCTGCGTTTCCCTCGCTTTCTCGGTCGGCGGCTGCTGCTGGATGATCCTGCGATCCGATGGGAGACGTCCGCCCTTGTGGAAGGTAGGTGGTTGCATCTGCCGGGGTCCAGGGCGCTGGCGGAGTCCAGGGCGCTAGTGAGGTCCAGGGCGCTGTGTACATTTCCGGGGTTGCGTCTGGCAGGGCCCCGGGCGCTGGTTGAGGTAGTGGGGTTGCTGGGGGGGTGAGATTGCGATCCGGATAGGTCCCGGCGTTCTGCGGGCGCGGGAATACCTTGCAGCGTGTTCGGGTCCTCGTGCGCGGTCTCCATTGTTTTTGGGGTCCTGGGTCGTGGGCAGGGGCTTGGTGGTGGGAGACCCTGGGCTGGGGGTGGGGACCCTCCCCTGGAGTGGACCCCCATGGGGGGTTGGGGGGGGGAGGAGGCGCTGGGATCGGCAACCGTGGGGGCAACTGCTCACGGCACCACCATGCCAACCTCAGGATCGTGTGTACACATTTCGGGGGCGACCCTTGCCCCTACCCATCTGCCCCACCAATCACACCTAACCCCCAACGACTGCTGAGGCCCCAGGCTGCGCGGCTGAAGGCTGCTAATATGGAATACTGCGGCCGTCACCCCTGCGGTGTTGGCCTGGGTGGCACCACCCCCTGCGCCTGCAGGTGCTGAATGCTCGCCATCATCCCCTCTTGTCGTCCCTGGCTCTCTGACTGCACCTGCACTATGGCTGGGACTGGATGTTCCAGAAGCTTGGGACCCGTCTGGACGGCAGCTGGTTCTTCGGGCTGGCCTGCCCTCCGACTGTCTGGCCCCTCGGACACTCCGACCTCCACTGGCTGTTAATGTATCTGCTTCCACAACCTCCCCTGGCAACGCGTCCCAGGCACTCACTGTGGTGGTATGATTTGCATAGCTGTCTGCCATTGGTGCAGAACACTGGCTTACCATTGGCCCTGGTCGGTCATGTGCCTTTCGACCGATTGGTTGAGACCAGTCATGTGACGGCTCTCCGATTGGCCGAGAGGCTGAGTTAACCACGCCTCCATACCGAGGTATAAATAGTCACAACGCCCGGCGGTCGTCCATTTATTGTAGTCGACCGCAGGGCTAAGTTCTAGCTTATTAAAGCCTAACTTTTGTACAACAACTCGTCTCACATGCGATTGATGGCTCATCACTCACCACCCTCTGTGTAAAAACAAAACCTGCCCCGCACGTCTCCTCTAAACTTTGCCTCACGGAACTTAAACCAATGCCCCCTGGTGACTGACCCCTCCTCTCTAGGAAAGAGTGCCTGCCCATCCGCTCTATCTATGCCCCTCATAATCCTGTAGACCTCTATTAGGTCGCCCTCATCCCGGGCCGGGACATAGGGTCATGCTTCTCTCCTCCAGGGCATCCGGGAGGGTTTCCAGCTCCGTCTTCAGCATTCCTGAGCCATGGCGCTGCTCCCCTTCTGTGTTGGCTGGAATGGTGTGCAGGGGGTAGCGGGGGTACTGTTTTAAGTGCGGCTGCGGCGTTTGAGCTTCGTGAGTGCCAATCACGGACCCGATGAATCTGGCACCGTTTTTCCTGGAATTGATTGCATTCCACGTGGCGACGGTGCTAGCCCCTTTAAAGTAGCTGTCATAAAATGCCACATTTCATAGAATCATAGAATTTACAGTGCAGAAGAAGGCCATTCGGCCCATTGAGTCTACACCGACCCTTAGAAAGAGCACCCCATGCCTCCACCCTATCCCCCTAACACAGTAACCCCACCTAACCTTTTTGGACACTAAGGGGCAATTTAGCATGGCCAATCCGCCGAACCTGAAATGAAATGAAATTCGCTTATTGTCACAAGTAGGCTTCAAATGAAGTTACTGTGAAAAACCCCTAGTCGCCACATTCCGGCGCCTGTTCAGGGAGCCTGGTACGGGAATTGAACCGTGCTGCTGGCCTGCCTTGGTCTGCTTTCAAAGCCAGCGATTTAGCCCTGTGCTTGGACTGTTGGAGGAAACCAGAGCACCAGGAGGAAACCCACGCAAGCACAGGGAGAACGTGCAGACTCCGCACAGACAGTGACCCAAGCTGCGAATTGAACTTGGGACCCTGCAGCTGTGAAGCAACTGTGCTAACGGCCATGCTACCATTTCCTCCGCTGGCGTCGACACTTAGCCTCAAAAACGGAGCATCCAACCTATTGTATTTCAGCTCATCACATGCTGGGATTGTTTGAACATGTGACTAGATGTTATTAAAGGCACTCCCAGACTTTGCAAAATATTAGCAGCGTTCAGCAGTTCAGCTGGGCCTGAGGTCATGTGGTTTGCATTTTTAAAAAATATTTTTATTTTCTTCCTTTTTCACATTTTTCTCCCAAATTTGCACCCATTATCAATAAACAATAATCAGTAATGAATATAATGTTAATCCCATCCTCCCACCAAACCCCACACGTTAGCCCCAGTGGCGTGCAGAGGTCTGGTGATGCCCGGGGCAATCTTGATTGTATGCCCCAAAGACTCAAGTATAAGGCCTAATATACTGAGAAATATTGTGAGAAAGGAAAACATTTTGAATATATAAACACAGATGAAACATGAAATAAACGCTTTATTCGATTTTAATATAAATCAATCAAATTTATTAAGTTCTTTTCCCCAAATGATACCTCCTGTCACAAAACACCTAAACTACTTCACTTTTTACATCAGCTGTGAGAAATTCTTTTTCAATGCTTATTAAAGCCAGGTTGGTCAGTCGCTCCTGTGACATAGAAGACCTCAGATATGTTTTTATTAATTTCAGTTTTGAAAATGACCTTTCACAGCTTGCGACTGAAAATGCGATTGTAAGCAGTAATCTGTATGAAACACACAGCGTCGGAAAGACATCCCTCCAATACTGCAGTAAAGACTCCAGAGCATCTTTAGGATCAGGGGGAACTCTATTCCCTCCAGCTCGAAGGAGCATCACAAAATCAATAATTTTGTCATATAACTGAATTGCAACCACATCATTGTCATAATAATTTGCAAAGTCTGAACATTCCTTTTTTAATTTCTCTCTTTCTTGTTCATCTTCAATCACTCCTGAATTCAAGTTCAGAAGAAAAGAAAATCGGTCACTGAGTCTTTGAAGACGGACACTGCGGTCTTCAATTTCAGTTTTTAATCTGTTCACAATCTCTACCATTACTCTATTCATTTCTTCTTGTGCCGTCAGTCCACTATCTCTTGCTGACTCTCCAGGCATTATTCTTCTTCTCCTTGTTCGTGCAATTGGTATTCCCCAATTTTGACAATATTCATTGGCTAAATCTATTGCATTGTGGATAATTTCGTCATTCTTCAAATTCAAGATATGAATAAGTCCTCTCAGATCACAAGAAGCTTCATGGAACCCCATTTTCGGATCCTGCAAACGTTTTGAGACTTTATCCACTGATGATAAAACTGAGTACCAAAAATTTAATAAAGCTATAAACGGGAACTGTTGAATAGAGTTCAGTAGCGATCCTGCATCAGATTTAGTTTCCCTTGAAAATTCTCCTTCCAGCAGGTGTTGAAGGCTTGCAATAACGTTGTCACACTCTTCGTGGATTACTTGCACAGCATCATGGCTGGAACTCCATCTTGTGTCACACTGTCTTTTCACAGTCCGAGTGACAAATGATTTTAACACTTCCCAACGAGAAGTAGATGAAGAAAAAAAAGTAAAGAGTTTTTCTAGAATGCCAAAAAATGTAACAACAACAGGTTGCACCTCACTTGCATGGACACAGGACAAATTGAGGCTGTGGTTCTCGCAGTTCACAAACACAGCTTTTGGGTTAACTTCAAGAATTTTTTGTTGAACACCTCCTCTCACTCCAGCCATAACTGCTGCGTTATCATATGCTTGACCACGACAGTCATTCATGGAAATTTTGTCTTCTTCCAATTTTTCCTGAATTTTATTTACCAGGCTGACTGCATCTTTCTTGTTGACTTGAAAAAATCCCAGAAATGTCTCCTTTATTTCTACTTTTCTGTTTTCATCAATATGAACGTAACGCAGAATTTCAGAAACCTGATCTTCATGGGCAATATCTGGAGTTGAATCCAGCATTATGCTAAAATATTTTGCGTCCTTAATTTCGGAAATTATATTTTTCTTGACAGTTTCACCAAGAAGATTGATTATTTTGTTTTGAATTCTGTTGGACAAGTAGGTGACACTTTTTGGTTTCTCTTTCCCTCTCTGCAAGTGTTTTGCTAAGATGTCATCATATTTGGCCAAAAGTCTGATTGTTGCTAGAAAGTTTCCTGTATTTTCACTGACTGTCTCCCCTGGCTCTGATAACCCAGATATTCCTTCTCCTCGCTGTCCACGATAGGCCAGATTCTGTTTTGCCAGAAAGGATATAACCTCGACAATCCGTTCAGTTATAGCTTTCCATCTTTTCTTTTCAGCAGACATTTGCTGTTGAAGTTCAGCATCTATCGTAGTTGAATGATGGAGTCGAACTACGAGGTTCAGGTATTCCCTCATGTGAGCTCTATGAGAAGGGCTTTTTTCATGGTCAGGTATTGTTGGATTTAATTTTCTCCAAGTGGAGAAACCGTCTTCCTTTCCAAAGTTTAACACAGACGACAAATGCTCCTTTGAAAACAAAAAGCAAACAAAACAGTAGCATGCTTTCCGATATGGAAAGTATAACAACTATTTTCTCTCCACAATTTCTCAGTTTCTGGAAACTTTATCAAACCACTGTTTGGAAAATAATCTCCCATCCTTCTCAGCAAATGGACCACTTTTATTCTGATATCTTTCAGGGCCATGTTGTAATATTGTCATCTTCAAATGATCTGGAATCGGTTTCTTCAAACAGCCAAAATCGCTTCTTTGCAAAAATATGCAAAAATCTTCTTTATTTTCTTCACATGGATCATCATCCTGACAACGAGACTGAGGAGAGAGAGTATTATGTTCTGACCGAGCTGAATCCGTATCAGAAAAATCCTTCTCTGCACCCACATCATCTTTTACTTCTCCAGGTTCTCCTACTTCTTCTTTACTTATTTTTATCCATGCATCTAATGCCCCTCTTTGATGGGACTCTTCTTCAACTCTGGCCCTCTTTTTTTTCCTGTTCTGTGCTCCACTCGGTTGTACACGAAATACTCGTAACATTTCATTTTCTATCTCAAAAACCGTAAGACGCATGAGAAAATGGGAAGAAAATGGTAAACAATCGGTCAGTTGCAGACGGATAAACCATATTTCATTTCTTTGTTCCTTCGTATCAAATTATTTCACACTGATTCTCCACTGATAATTTTGTGCAATTTATATCATAGACTTGCAAATTAGTGGTATCTGTATTCGAATATTAGCATGTTAAGGAATAAATGTCTCCTATTCCGAGATTAAATGCCATAGCAGTCCTCTGATCATCCAGGCTTCACTCTTACTACATCCCACGTAAATATTTCATTAAATATCGCCAAAAAACCTATAAAAACCGTAGTTACACCTGTTCTAGAGCTATTCACTGACATGAGTAGGTAAAAGAACTAATCTAGATGCACAAAAAGCTGAAGAAAAGACGAGTTATGACTCGAGGAAACGCAGGAACGAACAGCCATGTCTGCTTGTTGCTTTTGATGGTTGCACCACGTACATCATCCGCATGCGTGTGGGGGGATGGGGAGAAGGACCATTTTCTCTAGACAGAAAGGGTACACCATGTTAAAGGAATAAAGGGCTAACAACTGGCTCTGCAGTGTGGTGAGCCTCCAAAAATTGATTTATCACCGCTGAAATTTTAAAATTACTATCTTATTTCCTTCTCAGGGGCAGCACGGTGGCCTAGTGGTTAGCACAACCGCCTCACGGAACTGAGGTCCCAGGTTCGATCCCGGCTCTGGGTCAATGTCCGTGTGGAGTTTGCACATTCTCCCCGTGTCTGCATTGGTTTCGCCCCCACAACCCAAAAAATGTGCAGAGTAGGTGGATTGGCCACGCTAAATTGTCCCTTAATTGAAAAAAATAATTGGGTAATCTAAAAAAAATTTTTAAAATTAAAAAAAAAAAAAAAATTTTTTTTTTAATTTTTTTTTTTCCTTCTCTGATTGGATGCCCCCATCCAATGGATGCCCGGGGCCAATGCACCGTCGCCCCCCCCCCCCCCCCCCCTCTGCACGCCACTGGTTAGCCCCCATGTTAACATAAACAAATGACAAAAAAGGAATCAGGAATCACCCATAGTCACCATTAACACATACAGCCCCCCTCCCCCCAATCCTCCCAACCACACCCCCCCCCAATAATGTTTGATGTTATCCAGTTCTTGAAAGTGCACAAATGGATAATGCCCATGAATTGTAGAACCCCTCCATCCTTCTCCTCAGTTCAAACTTAACCTTCTCAAGAGTCAAGAATTCCAACAGGTCCCCCGCCATGCCAGGGTGGAGAGGTTGCTCTCTATCCCATCAGGATCTGCCTTCGGGCGATCAACGAGGCGAAGGCTACATCTGCCTCCGCACCCGTTTCCAACCCCGGCTGGTCCGACACCCTGTATATGGCCTCCCGATGGCCCGGGTCCAGTTTCACGTGCATGACTTTAGAGATAGAAAAGTCATGTAAAAAAGACAATGTAATAATAATCATGGGGGAATTCAATATGCAGGGAGACTAGGAAAATCAGGTTGGTAGTGGATCCCAAGAAAAGGAATTTGTAGAATGCCTAAGAGATGGGTTTTTTGAGCAGCTTGTGACAGAGCTGTGGTGATCCTCGCCTGAGTGTGACCAGAAGGGACTGGTGGGACATGGGAGTACCACCAGGGGGCAGCGCGGGGACACATAAAAGGAACGCCGAAGGCCCGCCTTGGCACTTGAACCGGAGGGTTGAAGAGGCAAGGTGTGGAAGTTAACTCTGGGCTGCTAGTCTGTCTTGGGCCTAGTTGCAGAACATTGAAGAGCAGCATTTTCTCAAGTGCAATTCTGTAATTTATTGTGGGGCACAATAAATCATTCTTTAACCTAAAGACGACTTCGAGCATTCTTTCAAGAAGCATAACATGGTACAGGAGTGGCTTCTCTGAACTGAAGGAACCAGCGCTACCAGCAAGACAAAGAAAATAAAACCAAAAAGAAGCAACAGCAACAGGCAGGCCACCAGACTTTGCAGCCTCTCAACTCCAGACGACTTTCTGAAACAATGGAACACACGCTGCTTCCAGGGCCAATGAGAGCTACAGGTAATTTAAATTACAATTGGAAAATGTTTAAACAACAATTTGAGATGTACTTGTTAGCTCAGGACTTACATACAGCCACCGATGAAAAAAAAATTGCACTTTTAATCAGATCGGGTGGCCAGCAAGTGGTAGACACATATACTCTTTCACATATGCGGATACTGAAGACAAAACTAAGTTTCAAGTGATAATCGCAAAATATGATGAACACTGTAAGTCTCAATCCAATGAGATCATTGAAAGATTCACCCTCCGTCACAGACTCCAAAAAAACGGGGAGACTATCTCCCACTTTGTGACAGATCTACGCTTGCTGGCACAAGGCTGCAACTTTGGTGATTTAACAAACTCACTCATCAGAGATCAGCTAATCTATGGTCTTGCTGACGGAAATCTAAGAGAATCACTAATACTACAAAACGATTTAACTCTAAAAACTACCATAGATAAATGCTTGCTACAGGAGCAGAAAAAGCAGCAGGTACAGGAGCTATTTGAAAAACATTCCTTACAAAACACTCACCACGATGCAGATATAAAGATGGTGGCTTCCCCTCACAGGTCGTCTCTTCCGTTCTCCAGGCCGTCTCTTCCATTCTCCGGCCCGTCTGCGCATGCGCATCCTCCTGAAAGACGCGATCCCGGAAGTGATCGGTCCGCGCATGCGCACTACTCACAATACCGGCCCTGGACTGAAAACCGCAATGCGCATGCGCGAACGCAACATACGCCTGACGTCATGACGTGTCATTATTGCGGCTCCTCCCACTTAAAAGGGCAATGTCCTGCTCAAGGAAAAAGGTGCAGAAAGTGTTCAAAAATGAATCACTTCGCCTCCCAATGTCAATCCACAGCCAAATATCACTCATCCACGCAACGGCACGGCAACCTGAAGGTCCGCACAGTTGATGTCATGAACACTCAGGCACCCGACGACAATTTTTCCGACCATGAAGAATTCAACTTCTGGGAACACACGTACACCATTGGAATTATTAATGCCACAGCGGGACCACAGGAGCTGATGACACAACCTCGACACGTGCATGCCATCAACTCTGCAAGTGAATGGACTGCTACGGTGCGCGTACATGACTTCCCCATCACGTTCAAACTGGACACGGGAGCCTCAGCAAACTTGCTAACGAGCAAAGATCTCGCATCTGTCCCAGGGACGCACGAGGTGTTACCTGCCGCATGCAAGCTGACTGACTACAACGGCAACCAGATCATCTCAAAGGGATCCTGCCACCTACAAGTTGCCAACAAAACAGTCGCAACAGGCCTACGATTTGAAATTGTAGAAGACAACAGATCCTCACTGCTAGGTGCTCAAGCCTGCACGGATTTGCGGCTAATTCAACGGATTTTCATGCACACGGCTGCATCATCACGCATTACCGAGGACATCCAACTGCTCCTCACCAACTACCCCGACGTCTTCTCGGGCATGGGTACACTGCCCTACACGTACAGAATCTTGCTCAAAGAGAATGCCATACCGGTCGTTCATGCCCCACGCAGGGTGCCGGCTCCATTGCGGGACAAGCTACGATCCGAACTTCAACGTCTCCAAACTCAAGGCGTCATCTCACGAGTCACACAGCCGACTGACTGGGTCAGCTCGCTGGTGTGCGTCAAGAAGCCATCTGGTGATCTTCGGATCTGTCTAGATCCCAAAGACCTGAATAAGAACATTCGCAGGGAACACTACCCTATCCCCAAGCGCGAGGAAATCACGAGCGAAATGGCACAAGCTCGAATCTTCACCAAACTGGATGCATCACAGGGGTTCTGGCAAATGCAGCTCGATGAGTCCAGCCGCCTGCTGTGCACCTTCAACACGCCGTTTGGAAGGTACTGCTATAATCGGATGCCCTTCGGCATTATATCTGCATCCGAAATATTTCACAGAATCATGGAGCAGATGGTAGAAGGCATCGAAGGCGCACGTGTCTATGTGGATGACATCATCATATGGTCAACGACAGAGGAAGACCATATTGCGAGGGTGAAGCAAGTCTTCCAGAGGATCCACCACTATGGACTGAAGCTCAACCGGGCCAAGTGCACTTTCGCACAGTCCTCTCTGACCTTCCTGGGCGACACTATATCAGAGCACGGGGTGAAGCCGGACGCTGAGAAGATCGCTGCAATTCAGAGCATGCAGCGACCACAGGACAAGAAAGCAGTTCTAAGGTTCCTGGGATTCGTCAACTTCCTCGGTAAATTCATACCCAACCTAGCAGCACGGACGACGGCGTTGAGGAACGTGACAAGGAAGGACACGGAGTTTGCCTGGACCCAAGCTCACCAAGATGAATGGGATGATCTGAGACACCAGTTGATGGCAGTTCCAACGCTTGCATTTTTTGACCCGGCGAAACCTACCAAGATCTCCACTGACGCCAGTCAACATGGGATTGGTGCTGTGCTACTGCAACAGGATGACCAGTTGGACTGGGTTCCAGTGGCTTACGCTTCACGAGCGATGACTGCCACAGAGTGCAGGTATGCACAGATAGAAAAGGAGTGCCTAGGGCTAATCACAGGCATGACCAAATTCCACCACTATGTGTACGGTCTTCCCACTTTCATCGTGGAAACGGATCATAGGCCGCTGGTCAATATCATCGACAAGGACCTCAATGATATGACACCGCGCCTACAACGCATGATGATGAAGTTGCGCAGGTACGACTTCACGCTGGTCTACACCCCTGGCAAGGACCTTGTGATAGCTGACACGTTATCACGAGCCATGGACGCTGACAACCCGCCACTGGCTTCCATCAATGATGTGGAAGCTCATGCACAGTGGTGCAAGGAGACGCTCCCGGCAACGGACGAGAGGCTGCAGCAAATTCGTCAGGCGACACAGGAGGACGCCACCCTCCTTCAAGTCCTACACAACCTTCAACATGGCTGGCCAAAGGGGCGGTGCCCACAGTTCCAAAACGTCAAGACTGAACTATCCGTGGACGATGGAATTATACTGCGAAACGACAGAATCGTCATCCCAATGGCGCTCCGGCCGGACATCCTCCACAGGATTCACGAGGGGCACCTTGGTGCCGAAAAGTGCAAGAGGAGAGCGCGACAATCTGTTTACTGGCCAGGGATTAACGAGGACATTACAAACATGGTGCTCACTTGTGACACGTGCCAAAGACATCGCGGACCGGCACAATGCAAGGAGCCACTGCAGCAGCATGAGATGGCCACGTCACCATGGGACAAAGTGGGCATTGACCTGTTCCACTCCATGGGCCGCAACTATGTTCTGATTATTGACTACTACTCCAACTTTCCGGAAGTCCTGCAACTCCTGGATCTCACAGCCGCAGCCGTCATCAAGGCCTGCAAAGAAACTTTCTCCAGACATGGCATCCCACGGACGGTCATGTCCGACAATGGTCCTTGTTTTGCCAGCTGGGATTGGACGGACTTCGCCAAGCATTACAATTTCCAGCATATAACATCGAGTCCTCACTTTCCGCAATCAAATGGCAGGGTGGAGAAAGGTGTCCACATAATTAAACAACTCATCAGCAAGGCTGCAGACTCAAAATCCGACGTACACTTGGCCCTCTTGTCGTACCGATCGTCACCTTTGAGCTCGGGACTATCACCAGCTCAGATGCTTTTCAACAGGGATGTGCGGACAACATTACCGGCACTACAATTCACCAATCCCGATCACTCGCCTGTCCTGGATAAAATGCGTCACCAACGGCAAGTGCAAAAGCAGCACTATGACAAGCAGACCAAGGTACTGCAACCATTGGCCATCAATGACACGGTGAGGTTGCGAAACCCGGCTGGGGGCTGGTCCAAAATGGCGGTGGTCCTCCGCCAAATGTCGCCACGGTCCTACGTCGTGCAGTCGGATGATGGAAAAATGGTTCAACGAAATCGGCGAGACCTTCTGAAAGTCACACCTCGTCCACGGGTCTTTCCCACACTCGATCTGCAGGACACACTGGATCCACAGGACGCTGTCATACATCATCCTGACACCCCAGCAGCAGATGTCCACACGGACACAGACGACCCTGGATCTCCATGCCCACTCAGGAGGTCTACACGGATCAGACGTGCACCTGACCGTCTGAACCTGTGAACATGGACTGACGAATGCATTGCCCTGCCCTGTTGTGTGTATATATATATAAACCTAACTGTTTACATTTGTGTTTTGTTACAGCTCTGCAACTACGAAAAAAAAAAGTGAAAAAAAGTGAAAAAGGGGGATGTGGTGATCCTCGCCTGAGTGTGAACAGAAGGGACTGGTGGGACATGGAAGTACCACCAGGGGGCAGCGCGGGGACACATAAAAGGAACGCCGAAGGCCCGCCTTGGCACTTGAACCGGAGGGTTGAAGAGGCAAGGTGTGGAAGTTAACTCTGGGCTGCTAGTCTGTCTTGGGCCTAGTTGCAGAACATTGAAGAGCAGCATTTTCTCAAGTGCAATTCTGTAATTTATTGTGGGGCACAATAAATCATTCTTTAACCTAAAGACGACTTCGAGCATTCTTTCAAGAAGCATAACAAGAGCCTACGAGGGAACAGGCAATTTCGGATTTGGTGATGTGTAATGAGGCAGACTTGATAAGGGAACTTAGGTGAAGGAACCCTGAGGGAGCAATGACCACAATATGATAGAATTTAACCTGCAGTTTGAGAGGGAGAATCTGGAATCAGGTGCAACAATATTACAATTAAATAAGGGTAACTACAAAGACATGAGGGAGTAGCTGGCCAGAATTAATTGGAGCCGAGCAGGGAAGACAGTGGAACAGCAATGGCAGGAGTTTTTGGGGGTTATTCGGGAGACACAACAGAAATTCATCTCAAGGAGGAGGAAACATGCTAAGGGGAGGACAAGGCATCCATGGTTGACGAGGGAAGTCAAGGACAACATAAAAGCTAAAGAAAAAGAATACAAAGTGGCAAGGATTAGTGGGAAGCCAGAGGATTGGGACGTCTTTAAAAGAGAGCAGAGGACAACTAAAAAAGCAATAAGGGGGATAAGATGAAATATGAGTGCAAGCTAGCTAGTAATATAAAATAACACAGGAAGAGATTTTTTCAATATATAAAAGGTAAGAGAGAGGCAAAAATAGACATTGGACCACTGGAAAATGTGGCTGGAGAAGTAATAATAGGAAACAAAGAAATGGCAGAGGAACTGAATAGTTACTTTGCATTAGTCTTCACAGTGGAAGATACCAGTGGGATGCCAGAGCTCCAGGAGAATCGGGGCAGAGGTGCGTGCAGTGGTCATCACTAGGTGGATAAATCACCTGGACCAGGTGGACTACGCCCCAGGGTTCTAAAGGAGATAGCTGAGGAGATTGTGAGGCATTGGTGGTGATCTTTCAGGAATCACAGGAGGCAGGAAGGGACCCAGAGGACTGGGAAGTGGCTAATGTAACACTGCTGTTTAAGAAGGGAGGGAGGCAGAAGACGGGAAGTTATAGGCTGGTTAGCCTGACTTCGGTCATTGGAAGATTTTAGGGTCCATTATTAAAGATGAGATTGCGGAGTACTTGGAAGTGCATGGTAAAATAGGACTGAGTCAGCATGGCTTCGTCAAGGGAAGGTCATGTCTGACAAATCTGTTAGAGTTCTTTGAGGCGGTAACAAGGAAGTTAGAAGGAGAACCAATAGATGTGATTTATTTTGATTTTTAGAAGGCCTTTGACAAGGTACCGCATAGGAGATTGTTAAATAAGTTAAGAGCCCATGGTGTTAAGGGTAAGATCCTGGCATGGAAGACATGCAGAAGGCTGAGAGTGGGGATAAAGGGTCTTTTTCAGGATGGCAGCCAGTAACTAGTGGTGTAGTGGTGTGCCTCAGGGGTCCGTGCTGGAACCACAACTTTTCACAATATACATTAATGATCTGGAAGAAGTAACTGAAGGCACTGTTGCAAAGTTTACAGATGATACAATGATCTGTAGAGGAGCAGGTAGTATTGAGGAAGCAAGGGGCTGCAGAAGGATTTGGACAGGCTAGGAGAGTGGGCAAAGAGTGGCAGATGGAATACAATGTGGAAAAGTGTGAGGTTATGTATTTTGGAAGGAGCAATGGACTCATAGACTATTTTCTAAATGGGGAAATGCTTAGGAAGTCAGAAGCACATTAGGAGTCCTTGTTCAAGATTCTCTTAAGGTTAATGTGCAGGTTCAATCAGCAGTAAGGAAGGCAAATGCAATGCTAGCATTCATGTCGAGAGGGTTAGAATACAAGACCAGGGATGTACTTCTGAGGCTGTATATGGCTCTGGTCAGACCCCATTTGGAGTACTGTAAGTAGTTTGGGGCCACGTATTCAAGGAAGGATGTGCTGGCCTTGGAAAGGGTCCAGAGGAGAATCACAAGAATGATCCCTGCAATGAAGAGCTTGTCGTATGAGGAACTGTTGAGGACTCTGGGTCTGTACTCGTTGGAGTTTAGAAGGATGAGGGGGGGGATCTTATTAAAACTTACAAGATACTGTGAAGCCTGGATGGAGTGGACGTGGAGGGGATGTTTCCACTTGCAGGAAAAACTAGAACCCGAGGACACAATCTCAGACTAAAGGGACAATCAGTTAAAACAGAGATGAGGAGGAATTTCTTCAGACAGAGAGTGGTGAATCTTGTGGAACTCTTTGCCACAGAAGACTGTGGAGGCCAAATCACTGATGGTCTTTAAGACAGAAATAGATAGGTTCCTGATCAATAAAGGGATCAGGGATTGTGGGGAGAAGCAAGAGAATGGAGATGAGAAAAATATCAACCATGACTGAATGGCAGAGCAGACACGATGCACCTAGTGGCCTAATTCTGTTCTTATGGTTTTATGGTCTTTTGCAAATGAAGGCATAGCCAGCACCACAGTGGAGCGAGGAAAATCAGACATGCACAAGAAATCAAAATTGGAGGTGCCCAGTGAACCCGAAAGCTTGTAGGAGGTTACTCAGATCGGGAAGGTTCAAGCCGTGGAGGAATTTGTATTTTAACATTATCAGACTGAGTCACTAAAGGGTTCAGTGAAAAAAATTCTACTTGTTTTTTGTGATTTTGCTTCTGATATAATTCCAACCATTATTTTCACAAAACTTTTAATGGCCTGAATGTTTATTCTTTCAAACATGGCAATTTGCATTGAAAGTTAAACAATACCTTTTCAAATTATACAAGCGGATGCTTCCCCCTGGTGGCTAGGACTACCTAAGAAGAGCAAGTGTTTTTTATTCATTCATGGGATGTGGGCATTGCTGGCTAGACCAGCATTCATTGCCCTTGAAAAGCTGGTGGTGAGTTGCATTCTTGAATTGCTGCAGTCTAAGTGGTGTCGGTACACCCACAGCACTGTTAGGGAAGAAGTTTCAGGAATTTGACCCAGCAACAGTGCTGGAACAATAATTTATTTCCAAGTCCAGATGATGTTTGGCTTGGAGGAGAACTTCCAGGTGGTGGCATTACCATGCATCTTTGTCTTTCATGAGGTTAGCAGCCGTGCGTTTGGAAGGTGATGGCTATGGAGCCTTGATAGTGTATCTCATCTAAGGTGCAAACTGAACAAGCCAAAAATATTTTAACAAAATTAAGCAAGACGCTAAGAAACATCAGCTTGAGTCTTGAAAGGAGAGTCCGTGTACTGAATGTCGCGTCTGATCTGTTATGAATTATTGATATGAAGTTTGGAGCATTGAAAATTATGATGATAATCAACAGCTTCAAAATGTGGTGCTTGCAAAGGATATTAAGGGTAAACTGGGGGAAGAAAAGAACTACTGAAGAAGTATTGAATGAAACCAGAAGAACAAGAGAACTAATATCATATCAAAAGATAACAAACAGATTTGTTCGGACATGTTATCAGTGGAGTGCCCAATAAGCACTGGAAGGATTGATGAAGGAAGAGCAAAAGGCTGAAACTAGGGAAGGAGCAAGATACCGTGGGCAGCACGGTAGCATTGTGGATAGCACAATCTCTTCACAGCTCCAGGGTCCCAGGTTCGATTCTGGATTGGGTCACTGTCTGTGCAGAGTCTGCACATCCTCCCCGTGTGTGCGTGGGTTTCCTCCGGGTGCTCCGGTTTCCTCCCACAGTCCAAAGATGTGCAGGTTAGGTGGATTGCCCATGATAAATTGCCCTTAGTGTCCAGAATTGCCCTTAATGTTGGGTGGGGTTACTGGGTTATGGGGATAGGGTGAAGGTGTTGACCTTGGGTAGGGTGCTCTTTCCAAGAGCCGGTGCAGACTCGATGGGCCGAATGGCCTCCTTCTGCACTGTAAATTCTATGATTTTTTTTTTATAAATTTAGATTAGCCAATTATTTTTTTCCGATTAAGGGGAAATTTAGCGTGGCCAATCCACCTACGTTGCACATTTTTGGGTTGTGGGGGCGAAACCCACGCAGACACGGGGAGAACGTGCAAACTCCACACGGACAGTGACCCAGAGCCGGGATCAAACCTGGGACCTCAGCGCCGTGAGGCGGTTGTGCTAACCACTAGGCCACCGTGCTGCCCTGTAAATTCTATGATAACATTGAAGTCTGGATTAACCAGGGCCGAAATTCGCCCGGGGCCGGCGAAAATCCCACCCCCGCTGTGGCCTTAATTCTCCGCCACCCGGGAATTGGCAGGGGCGGGAATCACGCCGCGCCGATCGGCATGCCCTCCGCGCCGATCGGAGAGCCCCCTGTGGCGATTCTCCGGCCCGCGATGGGCCAACGTCCCGCCGCCGTGGTTTCAACCACCTCTGGTGGTGGCGGGATTGGCGGCGCGAGCGGGCCCCCGGGGTCCTGGGAGGGGCGCAGGGCGATCGGACCCCGGGCGGTGCCCCCACGGTGGCCAGGCCCACTATCGGGGCCCACCGATCGCCGGGCGGGCCAGTGCCGTGGGAGCATTCTTTTTCTTCCACCGCCGCCACAGCCTCTACCATGGCGGAGGCGGAAGAGAAACCCCCTACCGCGCATGCGCCGGTGGTGACCCACCGGCGCATGCGCAAACCGGCGAAGGCCTTTCGGCCAGCCCCGACGCCGGGCGGCAGGCGTCAAAGGCCGTTGACGCCGGTTTTGGTGCCAGTCGGCGTGGCGCCAACCACTCCGGCGCAGGCCTAGAACCCAAAGGTGCAGAGAATTCCGCACCTTTGGGGAGGCCCGACGCCGGAGTGGTTGGCGCCACTCCGCTATGCCGGGAACCCCGCCCCACCAGGTAGGGGAGAATCCCGGCCCAAATCTCCAACAATGAGGTCATCCATTTGTTTCTTTGATCAGAAAGTTTAGAGGACCACGGTCGCCTACACCACTCAAAATGGCACTTAAAGACAATAGTGGGTCCAATTATGATTCTGGTAAACCTACACTGCACTGCCTCCAAAATCAATTTATCCTTCCTAAGGTGTGTGCCCAGAACTTTGCATCATACTTCAGGTATGGTCTAGCCAGGGTTTTGTATAATTGAAGGATTATTTGGACCCCTTGTATCCTGTTTCTCTAAAGACCAGCATTCCATTAGCCTTTTAGCTTATTTTCTGTATCTGTTCATGACAGATACAGGGTCCTGAATTTAATAAAGGAAACTACGATGATGAGGGGTGAGTTAGCTTTGATCGATTGGAGCATGTTACTTAAAGGGATGACAGTGGATAGGCAATGGCAAACATTCAAGGAATGCATGGGGGAACTGCAACAATTGTTTGTTCCTATCTGGCACAAAAGTAAAAGGGAAAAGTGGCTATCCCATGGCTCACAATGGAAATTAGAGATAATATTCAATCCGAGGAAGAAGCATACAAGTTGGCAAAGAAAAACAACAGGTCTGAGGATAGGGAGCAGATTAGAATTCAGCAAAGAAGGACCAAAGGATTGATTTAGAAAGGGAAAATAGAGTACAAAAGTAAGCTTGCAGGGAACATAAAAACTGACTGAAAAGTTTAAATAGGTACGTAAAGAGAAAATGATTGATGAAGACAAATGTAGGCTCCTAATAGCCAGAAACAGGAGAATGTATAATAGGGGACAAAGAAATGACTGAGCAACTAAACACATACTTTGGTTCTGTCTTCACAAATGAGGACACAAATCAGATACCAGAGATTTTGGGGAATGCAGGGTTTAGTGAGAGGGAGGAACTGAGGAGATCATCTTCTACCCCCTCAAAGAGCCGGTTCATCCTCGCCCACTCACCAACCTTATTAACTACTTTCTGTGCATTCACATAGGTGCACTTTAACCCTGAATTGGGCTTTTAGATTTAAACGTTATTACTTTCAACCTTACTCTGACTCCAACTTATTATCGCCTAGTTTAGTGCAATCTATTGCTCAGTAATCTGTTCACTTTGCCATTCCTCTTTAACATGACCTCCTGGTGCCACACACCTATCAAGTTAGCTTACGCCCTCCCCAATAACCCTAGCAGAAATCCCCGCAAGAAACTCAGTCCAGACTCTATTTAGGTGCAATCTTTCAGGCCTATATAGGTCTTCCCGAGAGCCGGTCCCAATGTCCTAAGAACCTAAAACCCTCCCTCCTGCACATCTTTCCAGCCATTCATTCATCTGCTTGAACCTCCCATTTTAGTACTCACTTGTGTGGGGTGCTGCGAGTAATCTAGGTAATACTACTTTTGGGGTCCTGCTTGATCATTTCCTACCGAGCTCCCAAAATTCCGACCTCGGACCACAACCCTCTTTCTGCCTCTGCCATTCATACCAATGCGTACCATTACTGCTGGCTGTTTGCCCTCAGTTGGGAGAAATCTTGACACTGAATCATAGGTTCAAGGTTGAACTCCCACTCCAGAAATTTGAGCCCAGAATTTAGAAAGCTATATTGCTACTTCATTGCAGTACTATGGAAGTGCTGCACTGGCATTAAGACTTTAATTGTCCTGGTTGCTCTATCAGATGGACATAAAACATCTAATGGGACCAATTTGAAGAAAAATAGAGGAATCCTCCCTGGTGTCCTGCCCAATATTTACCCCTCAAACATTATCGCTAAAAGAAAACTGATTATGTGGTCATTGTCTCATTATTTGTGGGACTTTGTTGTGCACAATTTAGTTGCTCTATTTCCCTATGCTACAAGTGGCTATGAAGTGTTTTGGGACATCCTTAAGTTGTGAAAGATGATACTTAAAAACAAGGTTTAATTTATTGGTGTCATAAAATTTTGAAATGTTTAAAGGGGGCAGGATGGAAATGTGTTTGATGGTGGAATGTGGATAATTGAGAGATTATCCACTTCGGTAGCAAAAATAGGAAGGCCGATTATTATTTTGAATGGGTGTAATTGAGAGAGGTGGATACTCAGCGAGACCTTGGTGTCCTCGTGCATCAGTCGCTGAAACTAAGTGCACAGGTACAGCAGGCAGTAAAGGCGGCAAATGGTATGCTGGCCTTTGTAGCCACCTGGGTTGGCCATTTCCCGATTCCAAAATGGAAGCCCACTAAGAATGCAGGGAGAAATGGTCAGAAACAGGGAAACAAGCAGGTACAAGGTTTCCTGTATATTAAGACTTGCAAAGACCCAGACAGAACCGAAACCAGCAAGCCATCTACATATTAATCAGCAATCCCCAGGAACAATTGGATACATTAAAGTAATCAAGATCAAACCAGACTCCTCGGTGCCAGCAGGAGCCAAGACAAAGGAAGGTCAACGGACACATAGGAACCGCCCAGCGATCAGGGAGCAGCTCCAATATTGGAGAAATCGATCCAAGCGATCGGGACTTAGTCCAATCAATCGGAACCTGGTATGGGGTCCGCCCACAAGGGCACAAAACCCCTGGGGACTATAAAATAGAGTCCCCAAGTTCAGTTCGATCTTCTTGGCAGGGTCTCGCAGCAGCTCGAAACAACTCTTGACCGTGACCTGCTTGGCAGCTGCACCAACCAAGTAAGTGTCCAGTCAACGCACGCTACGAGATAGGCGCTCCTAACCATTAGTCCATACCAGCTGGAAGCCTGCAGACTCGGAATCGAACGAAAGGCCAGTTCCAAAGCTAAGTATAGGCCTATAGTGTTAGAGATAGTCTAGTAAGTAGAGTTTTATGCATGAGTAGCGATTGAGTGTGTGTATAATAAATGTGTTTTGATTTGAAACTTACTAACTGGTGTATTGAGTTATTGATCAGCACTTGAACTTGAACCTCGTGGTCGTATCATAAAGATACCTGGCGACTCTAGAACAAAGGTGATTAAACAGAGCAATTAAGTGTAAAACACAATTAGCAACATTTATTGGCGAACTCCTGACAGGACTCGACTTAGCAGTGCACCCCCCCCCCCCCCCCCCCCCCCACCACTCCGAGAGAACCCAAAATTTTAATTAGAATCCAATTGGGAACAGAAATAACCACAAGTGTTCAAGCAGTTCTGATTAATCCTCCAGAATTCGGAAGTGTGTTAATGCATGCGTACTAACAGGGCTATCAGGTAAAACTGATAGATTTTGTTGCGAAAAACTGTCGGGAGTTTGTATTCCGGAAATTAGCGAAAGCCGTATCCGTGTTTGCAGCACCGCCTTATTACCCCTTGTTCCAAATTTAAAGAGAACCCACAGACATAGAGAAATGGCAATGAAGGCAATGGAACGCCGTATGAACCCACAAGAATTCGTGGTCGCAGCGACCAGTAGGATAGGACAGTGTCCCGTTTGGGAAGATGAGATAAGGAAGTACCTCAAAGGGAAGGGATGGCCCCTTTGGAGCGAATTTTGTTCAAATGAGGAACAGGTCCCGGGAGTATAGGACATACTTGGCGGGAGAACCTGACCGAAATCCATAAGAAGAGCTTAGGGAAAGCTCGCAAGCCGATGGCAATCGTGCCCTGTCTGGCACAATTGCGAGGCACAGAGGAGGTCGTTCGGACCATCCGCAAAGAGATAGATGAGAGGAATCGAATGAGTAAAGTCGATGTTAGTGAGATCGAGAAAGAGAATATAGAATTAAGAGGAAGTTGGCAGCGAAGGACAGAGAGGTGGATGATGCCAAGAGGGCACACCAGTCTTGTCTGGCGCATCTGAGCAGCTTCCAGACCCAATACGATAAGGCCTATCAGGACACACAACGTGCAGTCCTAGTAAGAGAAGAGACAGAGAAACAGGTAGAGGCATTGCAAAAACAGTGCAGCGATTTAAAAGCAGCATTACGAGCACTCCATGCTTCCACCACGGAGCAGAGACAAAGCTCAGTAGATCACGCGAAGTGCCGGAAGCAGATTGCAGAACTGCAGTCTCTGCTTTCAGTGCAAAACAGGTTCCAAAGCACATTTGGATCACAATTAAATGAAGAAAACGGCCCTGATTGGCAAGAACTAAATGGGACAGCGCATAGATATGTACAGGGAACATGGGGCCTCACGGTAGCATGGTGGTTAGCATCAATGCTTCACAGCTCCAGGGTCCCAGGTTCGATTCCCGGCTGGGTCACTGTCTGTGTGGAGTCTGCACGTCCTCCCCGTGTGTGCGTGGGTTTCCTCCGGGTGCTCCGGTTTCCTCCCACAGTCCAAAGATGTGCGGGTTAGGTGGATTGGCCATGCTAAATTGCCCGTAGTGTAAGGTTAATTGTTGGGTTATGGGTATACGGGTTACGTGGGTTTAAGTAGGGTGATCATTGTTCGGCACAACATCGAGGGCTGAAGGGCCTGTTCTGTGCTGTACTGTTCTATGTTCTATGTGTGCAAGAAAAGCCCCAAAAAAGAAGAGCACCCCAACCCCCCACAGAGCAGATAGATCCCACCCCCATGAATCCAGTAACTACCCACCGCACAGCCACATCAGACGGAGACGGGGAATTTCTTTACACGACCCCCTTAACCGTGACCCAATTACGGGATGCACGCGGAAAGATCACACCGTTCCTCCCCACCTCAGACCCCCACCAATTCTTTGCTAAAGTTAAGCAGCAGACGACCATGTACGGCCTGGATGAGTGAGAGCAAGTGAAGCTCACAGTTTTAAGCCTAGACCCTTCCGTTGTAGCAGCCCTTCCCGACCCACAGAATGTAGGAGGAGGCACCCTTGCAGAGATGCACATGGCGATCCTAGACGCGATCGGATATAATAGGGGTGACCCCATAGAAGGCCTGAATAAGTGCAGGCAGAAGAAAACCGAACACCCCACAGCGTTTGCTGGACGCCTGTGGATCCATTTTACAGCAGTATTCGGAAACTTAAACCGCGCCCATTTGACCCCAGAAGACACGGCCAAATGGACCCGAACCCTTATCTCTCATGCCACAGAGGCAGGACAAAGAGCTTGTGCTAATTATGACCCCTCAGATGAGGCCCACAACGAAAAATGGGTTTTAAAAAGGTTGTCCCGCGCTTGGGAGCAATCTGTTCACAATAAACCCGCATTTAGGCAACCCGATGAAGAGCAGGCAGAGGCAGATATTCACGCAATTAAAGCACACCAAAACCCCGCATGGATAAATGAGAGTAGAAACAGCTCACCGCAGACCAAATCCCAGGAGAGTTATAATTGCGGACAATTAGGACATTATGCACGAGAATGTCAAGCCCCCCTGAAACAGCAACGGAATCAGCCCACCAATGCCCCCCGAACCAGCAACGACACCAACAGCCCCTACTCCCCACACAGGGAACAATACCCAAGGGAACAATGCACCAGAGTGCCTGCTCCACCTTATGTGCCTCAGGGGTCATGTTACAACTGTGGGCAGCCAGGACACTTCGCCCGAGATTGCAGGAGACCCTAACCACCAGCTAGACCCGCCCCCAGATATGAAAGAGAACACCACCCACAGCAGCTACAAGGTCCCAGCTGCCCCATGCAAACTATGAGCGCTTACCCACCACTTCTCATGGCAGGGATACCTCAGCAATGCCACTTCATTTTTGTTTCTCTCTTCCTTCCTCTCTTCTTTGGTCACACTACACTGACTCCATATGCTAGTTACACCCCAAGCCAAATGTAATTTACGGTTTCCTTCTTTCTGATGGAACCTGCACGATATCCGTTGCATGTTTGTTTGTATGTGTTTGTTAAATGTCCAGTGTTTAAATTTAAACAGCTTTTCACAGCCCCACACCACCACTCCTGGAACCAAGCACGATATTCGTTGCATGTTTGTTTGTTTGTGTTTGTCAAATGTTCTTTGGTTGATTTTAAACAGCCTTCCACCACAGCCCAACGCCAAATTTGTCCGCAGAAACCTCATGAGAACTTGCCAGAGACCATCTCATAATTGCTCTTCTGATTTGACGGCATGCTTATCAGTCGAAACCGCTGAGAGCTTGCCTGATCCCAGTTCGTAACTGCTCTTCTGGTTTGACGGTAGAGACACTACTGCAACCCACCACGAAGACTACATTCTTGCCCGTTCTTGTCGGTTACTCAGGCACTGGAGAAACGGCAGTAGTACCCGCCCTGTCTGAGGACCCCCCTCTGGTCAGCCAAGCTCGGGTAGAGCACAGCCCGCCCTACCTGGGGATTCCATCCAACTCATACCCGTCGCGTCCATACGCAACTCATTATGGCTCTTTTGGTTCAAAAGTTTTGTTTTGTTTTCAAGTGACCCTTCGGTTGCTACCCCTCCTGCCATTTACATCCTCAAACGTTTAAATCGCACAGGCTGCGAGACGGCTCGCACTATTTCAGTATTTTTAAGTATGTCTGGTCCTGAAATTCGTTTTTTTTTTTAAATGAGGGAGTCACAGATGGTGCCCAATTATAATGGGTACCGTAATTTCCGGACAATAAAGCGCACTTGATTATAAGCCGCATCCGCTGATTTTTTTTTAGAAAAAAAATTATTTTGAACATAAATAAGCCGCACACGTATATAAGCCGCAGGTGCTTACCGGTACATTGAAACAAATGAGCTTTACACAGGCTTTAACGAAATACGGCTTGTAACAAAAATAAAAAATTAGCGGTAAAGAATAGCCTACCAAGAAAGTCATTGGTCACTGTGGAGCGAAATCAATCCGATTAAGCTCTTAAGATTAACATAGAATCATCAGTTTGAAACATTAAAAATATATAATAAAAATGAATAAATAAATCATGTGTAAAAAGAAGTCTTTTATTACTGATCGTAATCAAGATATCACCAACCCAGGTGATCACAGTCACTATCCTCCTCTTGTGCACTGAAACCACTGAAGTCATCTCCTTCGGTGTCAGAGTTGAATAGCCTCAGAATTGCTTCATCCGATGTTGGATTGTTTTCATTGTCGCTCTCATCACTTTCATCCGGAGGCAAATTTCCCGCTGAGCTCATGCTGCCCTCTTCAACACGCAGCAATCCAGCTTTTCGAAACCCGTTGATGATAGTGGATTTTTTAACAATGCTCCACGCTGTCAGGACCCACTGGCAGACTTGACCATAAGTTGCTCTTCGCATGCGGCCCGTTTTAGTGAAGGATTTCTCCCCACTTGTCATCCAAGCCTCCCACTGAACACGAAGCGCCACCTTAAATGCACGATTTAAACTGATGTCGAGTGGCTGTAAATACTTTGTTGTGCCCCCAGGAATCACAGCTGGAATTGAGTTTGTCCTCTTGATGGCTTCTTTCACAGAATCTGTTATGTGGGCCCTCATGCTGTCCAAAACGAGCAATGCCTTGTCCCTGTGAAAGAATCCTCCCGGTCGCTTGCCGTAGCACTCCGTATGCCATTCATGCATTAGGCTTTCCGTCATCCATCCTTTCTTGTTGACTTTCACAACAATTCCTGTAGGGAATTTTTCTTTTGGTATCGTCGTGCGTTTAAAAATCACCATCGGTGGAAGCTTTTCTCCCGATGCCGTGCAACTCAGAACACAGGTGAAGTGCGTTTTTTCATGCCCAGTTGTTTTCAGCATGACGGATGATTCACCTTTCCTGTTGACAGTCCGAGTGAGAGGCAGGTCAAACGTCAGAGGAACCTCATCCATATTTATGATATTGTGCGGGCCAATGGAATGCTCCGCTATCTTTGCATCAATGAATTTGCGGAAGTTTGAAATTTTTTCCTCGTAGTCGGGAGGGAGCTGCTGACACAAACTCGTCCGTACCCTGATGGACAGGCCTTTACGTCTCATAAATCTGAGACACCACGATGGTCCACCTCTAAAATTCTCAAACTTCATTGCGGTGGCGATTGTTTTGGCTTTCAGTCGGATCTGTACAGTTGAAACACCTCGGCCGTCTGCTCTCTGCATGTTGACCCAGTCTTCGAGCTCATTTTCTAGTTCGGGCCATCTGCTTTTCTTCCCTCTGAAAGCTTTAGTTGTCTTTTTGCACTGAGTCAATTCCTCACGCTGCTGTTTCCAACGTCTTATCATCGACTCATTAAGACCAAGCTCTAGTGCAGCAGCTCTATTTCCTTTTCCAACAGCCAGATCGATCGCCTTCAACTTGAAAGCTGCATCATATGCATTTCTCCGTGTCTTTGCCATGATGAGGGTGACAAAATGACTACCGTAATCAGAATGATGGGATGTTTGAGCGCGCTCGATTTAATCTAAACAGTAAACTAAAAAGTTACATTGTTTTACCTTAACCCATTACGCAATTTCATTGGTTTAGTGAAAGCGGGAAAAATCCATAAATAAGCCGCGTCGTTGTATAAGCCGCGAGGTTCAAAACGTGGGGGAAAAGTAGCGGCTTATAGTCCGGAAATTACGGTAATTGGCACTACAGGACAGACATGCTAATGTACAAGATATTCAACAAGATAATAACAGAAATTATGCTTGTGTCAACAGAATTCCAGAAGCTCCAGGAAGAGAAAAGAGAAGAGAAGGAAAAGAGAAGAAAGAGAAAGATGAAGACGTCCTCCATCTTTGTTGCAATAGTTATAAGATGTATTTGGTTGCGCGCGAACGCGAACCCCCTCACTCCAACCCCCCTGGCCGTCAATGATTCACTCCCCCATAGCACCCAGAACTCAGTAACGACCAACGGTAACCCGTCATGGTGTGACAGGTTTATGACATGGTATTCCCTTTCATATGTAGTCGAATCACTTCTGGCATTGGCAATACTCTGCAGCATCGTGCAGACTATCCGCATGAAGAAATGGCAAAGGAGAGCCTACCTCTCTCGCACCCCGGTATACAGGATGAGATCTCTATTTTCGGTTTCCACCAGGCCCCCAAACCCCTTGAGATGTAATAAAGAACTTTTGTTTTGTTTGTGCGTCATTTGTAAATAAAGAAATATGTTTCGTTTGCGACAGTAAGATTATAAAACTCTGCGCTTGACCGCCAAGCCAGAGGAAAATGTGAAAGATGCTATTTTTTGTACTATTAGGAAGTTAGTATGTTTGGATGATTTAAGTGAGAGTAGTTTATTGAGGATAGTTAGAGGTTCCAGTTCTTGTTTTGTAATGCATGTCCCTTTATGACAAAGCGCAATTTAGAATTGTTAGTTTAAAAAAATTTTTATTGCATACTTATGGTCAGTGTAGAGGCCTAGGAAGAGTGCTCGCTGGCTCAGGAAATGAAGACACCGCAGTAATGTGATCCTTCACGCTTCGCGTTGAGGATCACAAGGAGGGAGGGTAGCCACCTGGGTTGGTCACTTCCCGATTCCAAAATGGAAGCCCGCTAAGAATGCAGGGAGAAATGGTCAGAAACAGGGAAACAAGCAGGTACAAGGTTTCCTGTGTATTAAGACTTGCAAAGACCCAGACAGAACCGAAACCAGCAAGCCATCTACATATTAATCAGCAATCCCCAGGAACAATTGGATACATTAAAGTAATCAAGACCAAACCAGACTCCTCGGCGCCAGCAGGATCCAAGACAAAGGAAGGTCAACGGACACATAGGAACTGCCCAGCGATCAGCTCCAGTATTGGAGAAATCGATCCAAGCGATCGGGACTTAGTCCAATCAATCGGAACCAGGTACGGGGTCCGCCCACAAGGGAATGAAACCCCTGGGGACTATAAAATAGAGTCCCCAAGTTCTGCTCGATCTTCTTGGCAAGGTCTCTCATCAGCTCGAAACAACTCTTGACCGTGACCTGCCTAGCAGCTGCACCAACCAAGTAAGTCTCCAGTCAACGCACGCTACAAGATAGGCGCTCCTAGCTACTAGTCCATACCAGCTTTGAAGCCTGCAGACTTAGAATCGAACGAAAGGCCATTTGTTCCCCTGACCTGGTGGGCCAGTTCCAAAGCTATATAGGCCTATAGTAGGGGCCTCACGGTAGCATGGTGGTTAGCATCAATGCTTCACAGCTCCAGGGTCCCAGGTTCGATTCCCGGCTGGGTCACTGTCTGTGTGGAGTCTGCACGTCCTCCCCGTGTGTGCGTGGGTTTCCTCCGGGTGCTCCGGTTTCCTCCCACAGTCCAAAGATGTGCAGGTTAGGTGGATTGGCCATGCTAAATTGCCCGTAGTGTAAGGTTAATGGGGGGATTGTTGGGTTACGGGTATACGGGTTACGTGGGTTTAAGTAGGGTGATCATTGCTCGGCACAACATCGAGGGCCGAAGGGCCTGTTCTGTGCTGTACTGTTCTATGTTCTATATAGTGTTAGAGATAGTCTAGTAAGTAGAGTTTTATGCATGAGTAGCGATTGATTGTGTGTATAATAAATGTGTTTTGAGTTGAAACTTACTAACTGGTGTACTGAGTTATTGAACAGCACTTGAACTTGAACCTCGTGGTGGTATCATAAAGATACCTGGCGACTCTAGAGCAAGGTGATTAAACAGAGCAATTAAGTGTAAAACACAATTAGCAACACCTTCATAGTGAGAGGATTTCAGTATAGGAATAGTGATGTTTTACTGCATTGGTGAGGCCATACCTGGACTATTTATGCAGTTTTGGTGTCCTTATCTGTGGAAGGATGTTCTTGCTATGCAGGGAGTTCAGCAAAGGTTTACCAGACTGATTCCTCGGATGGCGGGACTGTCATTTGAGGAGAGACCACGTCAGTTGGGATTATATTCACTGGAGTTTAGAAGAGTGAGAGGAGATCTCATAGAAACTTTTTAAATTCTAGCAGTATTACACAGGGTGGATTCAGAAAGAATATTCCCAGAGGCAGGGGAGTCCAGAAGTTTGAGGATAAGGGGTAAACCTTTTAGGACTGAGATGAGGAAAAATGTCTTCACCCAGAGAGTGGTGCATCTGTGGAATTCACTACCACAGAAAGTAATTGAGGCCAAAACATTGTGTAATCTCAAGAAGGCATTAGATATATCATAGAATTTACAGTGCAGAAGGAGGCCATTCAGCCCATCGTGTCTGCACCGGCTCTTTGAAAGAGCACCCTACCCAAGCCCACATCTCCACCCCATCCCCATAACCCAGTAACCCCACCCAACACTCGGGGCAATTTTGAACACCAAGAGCAATTTAGCATGGCCAATCCACCTAACCTG
Organism: Scyliorhinus canicula; assembly: GCF_902713615.1. Taxonomy (NCBI): domain Eukaryota; kingdom Metazoa; phylum Chordata; class Chondrichthyes; order Carcharhiniformes; family Scyliorhinidae; genus Scyliorhinus; species Scyliorhinus canicula. Next base: position 25,627,637 of record NC_052152.1, on the reverse strand, counting down.
CACATCTATGGACTGTGGGAGGAAACCGGAGCACCCGGAGGAAACCCACGCACACACGGGGAGAACGTGCAGACTCTGCACAGACAGTGAACCAAGCCGGGAATCGAACCTGGGACCCTGGAGCTGTGGAGCAATTGTGCTAACCACAATGCTACCGTGCTGCCCTTGGGGCTAAAGGAATCAAGGGATATGGGAAGAGGTAGGATCAGGATATTGAAATTGGTGATTAGCCATGATTATAAATGAATGGTAGAGCAGGCTCAAAGTGCCAAATAGCCTCCGCCTGCTTCTATTTTCTCTTTTAATCTATGTAAATGGTGGATGTTAATGCAGTGGCTACTAGGATGTAAGGTGTTTCTCAGTGGGTCACTAGCGGTTTCGGAAGAAGTGCAGGTGGGAGTAAGTATGAGCTGATGCACAGGAAGTTGTACAGCCACAGCTGAGGTCCCTTCTTACCAGGAAACCTCTGGCTGTGTAAAAATATGTTCCAAAAGCTTTAGCATGGAAGGTGCAAAAGCATTGCAAAAGCATATACAATAGGGACAGAGAAACTGAGGAAAAGGATTGGAGTTCTTACAGGATGTGAAGTATATTTTAAATACTTGTATAAATGCAAGTCGCATTCTTTTCAAGACTGCTGAACTAGAAATCATTAAGCTCCATGTGGGATCAAATTCCTCTGTTCTAACAATAACCATTGACCCTCCAAAAGGTGCATTTTTGTCCTTTAGTAGTGTTAAGAGCTCAGGAATTAATGTAATATGGCTGCTTCCAGTCAATGCCTCATGGCAAAGGTTACCTGACTACAGCAAACCTTTAGTAGATGATTGTTTTTCAAACCAACATCCTCCTTTTCATCACAAATAAAAGTTACATTTGCATGCACTATCGTACATAAGTGCGAATTGTTCAAGTTAACCCCTTTACAACAACTGTTTTCATGCATTACCAACTTGTTTGTTATTCTAGTCAGTCTCTGCACATGCATTGCATACACCAGTGATGGACAACCTAGACTGGTGAGTGGACCACAGGAGTGGCCCTCCTTCATCTCAGTGGGCCGCAAGATTAGACATAGACATAGAACAGTACAGCACAGAACAGGCCCTTCAGCCCTCAATGTTGTGCCGAGCCATGATCACCCTACTCAAACCCACGTATCCACCCTATACCCGTAACCCAACAACCCCCCCCTTAACCTTACTTTTATTAGGACACTACGGGCAATTTTAGCATGGCCAATCCACCTAACCCGCACATCTTTGGACTGTGGGAGGAAACCGGAGCACCCGGAGGAAACCCACGCACACAGGGGGAGGACATGCAGACTCCACACAGACCGTGACCCAGCCGGGAATCGAACCTGGGACCCTGGAGCTGTGAAGCATTTATGCTAACCACCATGCTACCCTGCTGCCCCAAATTGGGCATTTGCACTAACCATGAACCATGAATAAGATTAAATACATTTAATACATTCCAAATATTTCATAACCAGTTACAGAATATGCTTAAATAATTATTCATATATTAACAGCACTTCAAATAGCAAAACAAATGTAATATTTCACTTATCTACATTAATGCAACTTCTGGTAGGGTCTGTCCTCTACAAGCTTTTTTAGGATAGGACTTAGGAATGTGCAGACGCTTCACAATTCAGCAGTGAGGTTCCCATCCATCAGACTGTTGCTTTTCTTACGTCTGAGGTGTCCCATAGCAGAAAAATTCTGCTCACATGTGAATGTTGATGCAAATAGTGACATCAATTTTCCAATGCCAGAGAACAAGATTGGGACTATTCAACTAAAATTCTCCTATATCAAAGGTGTGGGCAGGGGCCAGCGAATCATGCGCACATGTCTTGGGATTGCGAAAAATTGGGAAGATTCTGGGTGGGAGTGTTTGCGGTCTTAGCCAGGATAGTGGAGGAGGAGGTGGACCCAGACCCTTTGGTGGCGACATTTGGGGTTTCAGAGAAGCCAGCGCTCATTGAGAAGAGGAAGGCCGATGACTTGGTCTTTGCCTCTTTGCTTTGCTGGAGTGGCAGTCGGCATCGCCACCTGGTGTAGTGGCTTGGTTGGGTGATCTGTATGACTTCCTGCAATTAGAGAAGATAAAGTATGAGTTAAGGGGCTCTTCAGAGGGGGTTGAGGAAAGGTGGGGAATGTTTGTGACGGTGTTTGTGGGGCTGTTAGTCACGTGGGTGGGGGGGGGGGGGGTGATAAAGGGAAAAAATCTGTACAGACTGTATAGTTGATTGTTGGGAAGTATGTCTTCATCTAGGGAGCAATTCCTCCTCAAACAGAGCAATTAAGTGTAAAACACAATTAGCAACACCTTCATAGTGAGAGGATTTCAGTATAGGAATAGTGATGTTTTACTGCATTGGTGAGGCCATACCTGGACTATTTATGCAGTTTTGGTGTCCTTATCTGTGGAAGGATGTTCTTGCTATGCAGGGAGTTCAGCAAAGGTTTACCAGACTGATTCCTCGGATGGCGGGACTGTCATTTGAGGAGAGACCACGTCAGTTGGGATTATATTCACTGGAGTTTAGAAGAGTGAGAGGAGATCTCATAGAAACTTTTTAAATTCTAGCAGTATTACACAGGGTGGATTCAGAAAGAATATTCCCAGAGGCAGGGGAGTCCAGAAGTTTGAGGATAAGGGGTAAACCTTTTAGGACTGAGATGAGGAAAAATGTCTTCACCCAGAGAGTGGTGCATCTGTGGAATTCACTACCACAGAAAGTAATTGAGGCCAAAACATTGTGTAATCTCAAGAAGGCATTAGATATATCATAGAATTTACAGTGCAGAAGGAGGCCATTCAGCCCATCGTGTCTGCACCGGCTCTTTGAAAGAGCACCCTACCCAAGCCCACATCTCCACCCCATCCCCATAACCCAGTAACCCCACCCAACACTCGGGGCAATTTTGAACACCAAGAGCAATTTAGCATGGCCAATCCACCTAACCTGCACATCTATGGACTGTGGGAGGAAACCGGAGCACCCGGAGGAAACCCACGCACACACGGGGAGAACGTGCAGACTCTGCACAGACAGTGAACCAAGCCGGGAATCGAACCTGGGACCCTGGAGCTGTGGAGCAATTGTGCTAACCACAATGCTACCGTGCTGCCCTTGGGGCTAAAGGAATCAAGGGATATGGGAAGAGGTAGGATCAGGATATTGAAATTGGTGATTAGCCATGATTATAAATGAATGGTAGAGCAGGCTCAAAGTGCCAAATAGCCTCCGCCTGCTTCTATTTTCTCTTTTAATCTATGTAAATGGTGGATGTTAATGCAGTGGCTACTAGGATGTAAGGTGTTTCTCAGTGGGTCACTAGCGGTTTCGGAAGAAGTGCAGGTGGGAGTAAGTAAACTTCCTTTTATCAACCTTTGACATACTATGCCACATTTGCTCAGATCAAATTCAAATGGATTGGAGAGCAAGGAGAGGAAGGGCTTCAAATCACTCAGAGTAGAAAAGCAGTTCTCAAAACTCTGCCAGTGTAGACAGCACTTGTTTGTGTACCGATGGAGCATATTTATTTCCTTGATCAGTGTTTTTCCAGCATTCCTTTTAAATTTGAGAAGTCAGTGTAGGTCACATGAAGGTATCTGGGTGGACGTGAACTGCAGGTACAGTATGAATTTTCTTACACTAGCAACTAGTGTGGGCAAGAGGCAATTTCACTCCCCTACAATGACTCATTCAACAAGTTCAGGTGACCAGTGATGTTGACGAGAAAAGCCACATCCAAAATCCAGTTTTCATCGTCTAAATGGTATATTTGAGATTTCTGTACAAGAAACTGATGGATTTAAGTGCCAAGAAGCGGTCCAGTGCTTCACCACGGCTTAGCCAGAGCACTTCAGTGTTTGCATGATAAGGTCTTCATATATTGTTTCAATTTGGTCCACAAGTTCCACAAACTGACGGTAAGGCAGGGGGAAGCATGTCTGAAGTTAATAACCTGTACCGCTTTGTCCATTATAGCTTTCAGTCTGTCTCACGTCAAGTTTAGCGCAGAGCACTGCTTGGTAGATTATGCAACACGCACCAAAGATGTCAGTACAAAACCTTTCAACAAAACTACAAATTCATGGTGTTTTCCTGTCGTGGAGGAGCACCCATCATTTGTAACTGATACAATTTTTTTCCAAAGGCAACTTGTGCTCTTTAAAAAATATCAGTAAATGTCTAGACAAATACTGAGCCCTGTGCTCGCCCGTGTATTGTCAAGAGATTTAAAAGTTCTTCTGTCACATTCAGATCATTGTCAACACAATGAACCTATATACAGAGCGGATATCGTTAATATCTTTGTATTCATCCAGTGCTACACGGTTAGCTTCACTTGAATGTACAGATTTGAAGTGCTGCTCTGCCAGTTCGGCAGCGATTTTGTGTCCTCCGAGACTCACAGTACGCCTAAGTTGCAGATATTTAACACATTTGATCATTTCCTCTTGGTTTTCAAATCCAGCAAATAAAACATCTAAGGATTCAATAATGCAATATTTCAACGATTCACCCAATTGCAAGTAACCAAGCAATATGAAAGTGAGCCACAATCACTGCATCATTCTCATTTAATGCTTTCTAAGCATCTGCACCTGTGTTTTCATGGCTTCCTTTAGATTTGAGAGCTGATGAGCATGTTGGGCAGAACCTACTGGAATTTTCGCCATGAAAGGAATGGCGTGTTTCGTAATGTTCTTAACATTGTATTTTTTTTGGAACTGCTATCCCCTTATTGAAAATTAAGGACACTGTTTCTGTTCAGTAACAAAATAATCCCGTTTCCAACTCTCTTGCACCATTCTGTCCTCATCACCAACTTCTCTCTTTTTGGCAACTTCTTCCTCTGCATTTTTTTGATTTTGCATTTGATTCTCCTTCTTCACCACTCCACTTCAACACAAAGTGACCCATTAGGCAGGAGCAAAGTAAATAGCCGCCAAAACATTTATATCAAAATTGCAACCTCCCACACGTACCCTGGAGTCATGAACAAAAATAAATAAATAAATAATCATTATCATTGTCACAATGAACACTGCAATGAAAACTGCAATGAAATTACTATGAAAATCCCTAGTGGCCACACTCCACACCTGTTCCGGGTACACAGAGGGAGAATTCCGAATGTCTTAATTCACCTGACAAGCACGTCTTTCGGGACTTTGTGGGAGGAAACCGGAGCACCTGGAGGAAACCCACGCAGACACAGGGAGAACGTGCAGACTAAACAGACAGTGACCCAAGCCAGGAATCAAACCTGAGACCCTAGCGCTGTGAAGCAACAGTGCTGGGGCTGGTTTAGCACAATGGGCTAAACAGCTGGCTTGTAATGCAGAACCATGCCAGCAGCGCAGTTTCAATTTCCATACCGGCCTCCCCAAACAGGCGCCGGAATGTGGCGACTAGGGGCTTTTCACAGTAACTTCATTGAAGCCTACCTGTGACAATAAAGCGATTATTATTATTATTATTATTATTATTAAAAATAATAATAATAATATTATCCACATGCCGAAAATAGGTATAGTGTGTTGCAGCACACTAAACCATTGACTGCTGAATAGATCCTAGGGGGGGGGGACGCAAAGATGTGTTTGTCATCTCAAACATGGAAGTGTAAAACCAATTCAGTATTTACCAAGAGGAGTTCACCTGCCCTAGATTCCCGCCTAAAAAACAAGTTGGAAGAGCTGGAAAAGGAAGGAGTAATCAAGAGAGTGGCAACTCTTGTACGGATTAGCAGAATGGTAGTCCTGTACGGATTAGCAGAATGGTAGTCCCAAAAGATATGCTGTTAAGTGAATTAGACATTCTGAATTCTCCCTCTGTGTACCCGAACAGACGCCAGAGTGTGGCGACTAGGGGCTTTTCACAGTAACTTCATTGCAGTGTTAATGTAAGCCTACTTGTGACAATAATAAAGATTATTATTATTCACAGTTACCAGTCCAAGGTTTAGATTCTGGCTTAGATGATTGGCTTTTCCTTCCCACCTGGACCTCTAGATCCTCACAACTGTCATTGCATTAGGCTCTCAGATGAACGTGTCCTCTCATTGTGAGTATCGTGGTATCATACAGCCTCAACCTTATTTTAAAGGGCTTCACTTTTGAATCACCATGTTGAATCATTTTGCACAGGTCTATGAATGTCCTGATGTTGCACTCGTATCAATCTGACACTTCATGTTCACTTGATGTCTATATAAGCTCGTTTTAGTTCCTTTTTAGCCAAATACCTGTATGCAAAATGATTCTGCTTTTTGCTGTTAGAACACTGCTTTCTCCATGATGAACAAGCCTTCTTTGCTTGTTCCTGAATTTTCTTCTCACTACCCATCCATACACACAAAGGTGTTTTTTGTGATTTCCCCCTTGATAAATGGCAGCGTCTTTTCACCAACTCTTAAATTTGGAGTGTTCCAATCTTCTATGAATAGCTCACACAACAAACTCGAGATAAGATAAAATAATAGTTTATTTTACACACACATAACCCGGGAAAGTGGTTTTTAATAAGGACATGGGGAGTTCACACCGAGTAAAAATAAAGAAACGTTTTTATTTACAGCACAAGATATACACAGCCTGGTAGATCCCTACCGAGTTCTTCTCTGGTTGGTGCCTTACTGGCTGACCTTTTATACAGAGGTCAATAGAGATCCCCTCCCCCCAAGCAGTGGGGTTCGTGCTCCGCAAGGTAGTAAGATAATCATTCCCACCACTGGGCCCCCTATGGGCTATTACAGGTTTCACAATGTCTGCCCCTTTTTGCACTCGTACAATAAAAGATGGGTAAGGGACAGGGTACAGGACAAGACCACAATAAAAATACAAGTTATGGTTTTACCTGAATCCAGGATCAAAAGTCTAATGGAGTGTTTCTTCAGAGAGTAGGTTGGTTGACTGTCGCAGTGATCCATCCCTCCAGAAGTGAGACTTTCAGGAAGGGAGGGGACACAGAGTTGAGTTAGGAATGAAGGCACCAGTTCCAATGTTCCAGTAATTCACACTGTAGATAAGAGCCAGGCAATTGTACCTGGACAGAGTTCCTTCTGTTGCTACCGGTTTGATTATAAGATGTTAGACAAGACACAGGCTGCTGTCTTGAGTCCTGTCTTCGGAGGTCAAACAGTGACTGAAGAGAAGATCCAACAGCTTATTCATTAAATTAATTTAGTCAGCTCAAGTCTTGGTTATGTGACAGGGTAATTCCAGGTTGACTAACAAAGTCCCTAGTTGAAACTCTTTGGGTTGGGTGTCGGCAACAGGCCGGCCATTAACACCACTTTGGATATTAGGATCCATAAACAGCTGCCTTTGTCTTTGGAGACAGTGTCTCTGGTGGCCAGAACTCTTTCTTAGAATGCAAAGAAGTTTTGTGCAGCTCCAGGAAGGGACATTACTGTTTTTTATAAAGATAGCAAGACTCTGCTGGTTTGTCTCAAGGTTAGAAATTCCTCTGAAATTAGTCATGTCTAGTCATGGTAAGGGTTGAATATTTTTTAAATACAAATATTAATATTACAGGGTAGCCCAGTTGACACAGATGTATTTATATTTTCCTTCCCATCTCAACCAGGACAGTGTGATATTCTCCACAGTACCTCCACCTGCCCTTTTGTCATAATCTTTCTGCTGTTAAGGCCTGAGATATTGAACAACATGATGCAAGGCCTGGTCTGTAATGCCATGAATAGGTCTGATGATTTACAACCCCTGCATTTCCACACGTCAAATCGCTTTCTTGAGTCAGTTTCTCCTGTCAGTAAACGTGCTCTCACTGCAGGACCTCTTCTGCTCAGGACAAGCCTATCTTTAATGAGGTCATACTTTAGTTGCCTGAATTCACAGAATTCTGCATGCTGGTTACAGTAGTCATTAAGGCTCCCCTTGAGCCTTAATGTTGAACACATGCCATCCGTAAGTTACTTTCACTCGGCGTTCAAATCATGACTTCAAGGCTTTGGATAACGTGGCTGCTTCCAGTTAATGTCACATGGCTGAGGTCACCTGACCACAGCAAGCCACCAAACAAGTACATCACTATATCGTTAGTGGTGGGGAACAGGGCCGGCTCAAGGCACCGGCAACTCGGGCTGTCGCCCGGGGCGCTATGTGCTCGGGGGCGCCAGAGACTCGGGTCCCGCGCATGCGCAGTTGGGCCGGTGCCAACCAGCGCATGCGCGGTGGCCGCCCGCCCCCAGGGCAGCCCCCCGGCTCGGTCCACCCCCCCCCCTCAGTCCCCTCCGCCCCGCCCTCGGGTCTGCCCCCCGCCCCGCCCTCGGGTCTGCCCCCCGCCCCGCCCTCGGGTCCGCCCCCCCGCCCCGCCCTCGGGTCCGCCCCCCCCGCCCCGCCCTCGGGTCCGCCCCCCCTTCGGGTCCGCGGGGTTGGAGCCGGTGAGATCAGACAGTGTGTAACCCGGGGAGGATGGAGCCAGTGAGATCAGACAGTGTGTAACCCGGGGAGGATGGAGCCAGTGAGATCAGACAGTGTGTAACCCGGGGAGGATGGAGCCAGTGAGATCAGACAGTGTGTAACCCGGGGAGGATGGAGCCAGTGAGGTCAGATAATGTGTAACCCACATTAAATGTGCCGAAAGCATGCAGTAATAATAACATTTTGATGTGTACTGTGGATATTTCCTGGAGTCAGGCAGTTGCAGGCATGAAGTAAAAGAAAGTAACCTAATTTATCCTGTCAATATTTGTCTCCTTTTCACTGCTACGATGATCAGATCAGTGAATGATGGAGTGCGGAGGAATCACATGGTGGTTCGTAAACAGGAATGATAGACCGTAGAACAACAGGATTGTGAGAATGTGACGACATGGAGAATGCAACAGGGAACAATTAACTGCAATGGTTTTGTGCTAATTCAAACCACATTGGTTGTCTCTTGGATTTGTGCACGACCCAGTTCACTGAGGAAAGAAGTCCTGTTTATTCTCTCTTTCACATCTCTCTTCCCACCCCCCTCCCATCTGAAGGTATTTGCTCTTACCCTTGACTGCGTGCTTCTCCACCCTGTGCTTACTTTGCCTTGAGCCTTTTCAATTCCGTCCCATTATAAACTGTGTTCACCATTTGCAATTTAACCTTGAGATCTAGTGGGAGTGGAATTCCCGTGAATGGTGGGAGTTGACTATTTCCATTTGCAGTTATTTACTCTCAGTAATTTCCTTCATTGCCAGGGGAACAACCTGTGAGATCTTAGTCCAAGAGTTGGTTGTTATAATTTATACGTGAAAGACAGTGAAACATTCAGTGTCAACTCCTGTCTATGTATTCTCTGGTCTGGGAGTGGGACCATCATCTGGAATCCTGGAATTTCCATACCTGTGAAACAGGGTTAGAACTAGATGGTTCAAAGAAGGGTAGTTTGCTGTTTTCTCCCCCCACAATAGCAGATTATTTGGATGACCCCCCTCGGGTCCGCCACCCCCGCCCCTCCTCGGCCTCGCCCCCCCGCCCCTCCCCCCGCGCCTCCCCCCGCGCCCCCCCCCCCTCGGCCCCGGCCCCGCCCCCCTCGCCCCCGCCCCCCTCGCCCCCCCTCCCTCGGCCCCAGCCCCGCCCCCCCCCCCCCCCGGCCCCGCCCCCGCCCCCCCCCGGCCCCGGCCCCGCCCCCCCCCAAGGGCGCCGAAGTTCAGCTTGCCCGGGGCGCCAGCAACCCTAGAGCCGGCGCTGGTGGGGAAGCTTCTAGAAACAATTGTTCAGGATAGATTTAGCAGTCACATGGGAAAACGTGAGCTGATTAGGAAAGGCAAGCGTGGATTTCTAAAGGGGAAATCATGTTTAACTAACAGGGAAGGTTTTTGTTTTAATTTAGAGTACCCAATTCTTTTTTTTCCAATTAAGGGGCAATTTAGCATGATCAATCCACCTACCTTGCACATAGAACAGAACAGTACAGCACAGAACAGGCCCTTTGGCCCTCAATGTTGTGCCGAGCCATGATCACCCTACTCAAACCCACGTATCCACCCTATACCCGTAACCCAACAACCCCCCCTTAACCTTACTTTTATTAGGACACTACGGGAAATTTAGCATGGCCAATCCACCTAACCTGCACATCTTTGGACAGTGGGAGGAAACCGGAGCACCTGGAGGAAACCCACGCAAACAGGGGGAGGACGTGCAGACTCCACACAGACAGTGACCCAGCCGGGAATCGAACCTGGGACCCTGGAGCTGTGAAGCATTTATGCTAACCACCATGCTACCCTTTGGGTTGTGGGGGTGAGACCCAGGGAGAATGCACAAACTTCACATGGGCAGTGACCCAGGGCCAGGATTGAACCTGGGTCCTCATCGCCATGAGGCAGTAGTGCCGCACATGCTGGAGTTTCTGAGGAGGTAACAGAAATGTGAATAATGTAGTGTACATGGACTTTCAAAATGTATTCGATACAGTTCCACACAATGTACTTATGAGAAAAATTACAGTTCATGGAAAAAAGGGACAGCAGTAATCTGGATACAAAATTGGTTGAGTAATAGAAAACCAACTTGTAATGGTTAACGGATATTTTATGGGCTGGAGGAAGGTTTGTAATGGAGTTCTTCGGGGTCAGTATTAGAACCTTTGCTTTTCCTGATATATATTAATGATTTAATCTTGGGGTGCCAATGACATGAAACTTCAAAGCATTAAGGACAATGTAGAACTTCAAAGAACATAGTTGGTGGAACAGGCTGATTAAATTCAGGGCAGAGAAGCACGAGGTGATGCATTTCAAATAAGGGGTGCAGTTCTTAAGCAGGTGCAGGAGCAGAGGGAGCTGGGTTGATATGTGCATAGATCATGAAAGGTAGAAGAGGTGGAGACAGCAGTTCATAAAGCATACAGTATCCTTGGCTTTATTAATAAAGGCATGGGGCAGCACAGTGGCCCAGTGATTAGCACTGCTGTCTCTCAGCGCAAAGGATCCAGGTTCAATCCCAGCGCCAGGTCATTTTGCACATTTTCCCATGTCTGCGTGGGTCTCACCCTCACCAACCCAAAGATGTGCAGGGTAAGTGAATTGGCTGCGCTAAATTGCCCCTTATTTGAAAAATGATTGGGTACTCTAAATTTATATTAAAAAAATAAAGACATACAGCACAAGAGCAAGGAGATTAGCTGAATTTGTACAAGATGCTAGTTAGAACTTAGCTGGAGTACCATGAACAATTCTGGACATCATACTATAGGAAAGATGTGGACACATTGGAGTGTATAAGAGATTTACAAGAATGGTTCCAGGAATGAGAATCTTCAGTTATGAGAATAGAATAGAGATTAGGTCTGTTTTCCTTGGAGAGAAGATGACAAAGAAGAAATTTGTTGGATGTTTTCAAAACCACGAGGAGACTGGGCAGAGCAGACAAGGAGAAACGTGCACACCTTCATAAAAGGATCAAAAACGAGGGGGTGCACGTTTTAAGTGATTTGCAAAAGAAGCGAATGGGATGTGAGAGAAATAACTTTTTTCGCGCAGCAAGTCTGGAATGCACCGCCTGGAAGTGTAGCGGAGGTAGGTTCAATCATGGCTTTCAAGAGGGCATTATTAGATGATTGTTTCCATTCAGACAATGTGCAGGGACACATTGGGAATGCCACCAAATGACGATGCTCATTTGGAAGGCCAGTGCTGACACAAGGGGTTGGATGGCCTCCCGTGATAAGGGTTGCTCTGGTCTGTTCTAGAATATTCGCTGGGCTGTTCTAGAATATTCGCCGGTCTGTTCTAGAATATTCTCTGCCTCCGGGCCTGTCAACCTCGCACAGCTCCCCAAATAAATTCCGCCGTAGGGTCAATTTTGGTGGGACAAGGAGTGGAGGCAACCAAGCTTCAGACGATGAAAAAGTCATACGGGCTGGTGTTTCTCTCCGCACCGGCGCTACCAAAGCTCCTACGTTTCCCTCAACCTCCTTCCATGGGCTCAATAAGGAGCGGGTCGCCGCGACTGCGGCTGCGCATCGCGCGCGCCACTTGCCCGCCAATCCTGTTGCCCGGCCTGCGCCGCAGGGGCCTCTGGGAATCGTAGTCCTCTGGAGTCGACAAGTCCCAGGTTGCCTTGGGCGCGGCGGCCGCGCTTGCGTCGAAAGCCTTCTTCCGGTGGCAGCAAGGCCTTGGGGGGTGACCTACATCGGGCGGCAAAGAAGATGGCGGCATCGGCTCGGCTTGGTTTGAAGGTGATGGCGAGAGGGTTTAATTCACGCTGTGGTGCGGACAGAATGTGCCTTGTTTAGTTTTCTTTAGCTTTTAATGTTTCGACCGAATCCGCAAATATTCAAAAAAGGTTTAAATTAGTGAATTTCCCTGTCACACTGTTGCTGCCCGTTTGTGCTGAATTGAAATGAAATTAAAATCGCTTTATTGTCACGAGTAGGCTTCAATGAAGTTACTGTGAAAAGCCCCTAGTCGCCACATTCCGGCGCCTGTCCGGGGAGGCTGGTACTGGAATCGAATCGTGCTGCTGGCCTGCTTGAAAAGCCAGTGATTTAGCCCAGTGAGCCAAACCAGCCAACATAGTGATCATTTATGGTTTTGATTTAAAAAAAATAACATTTAGGTTTTTAAGCCATGTTTTAAATGTAGGAGGGTTGAGACATGATTTTCAAATCTAAATCTAAACATGGCTCTTCAAAGTGATCCTTTCTTGATAGTTGGAATTCAGTTGGCTATTTATTGTGTCACCACAGTGTCTATTTGAAAAGAGAAAATATTTTGTTAGCTTTAATGATTAAGCTAATTTTAGCATTTTGTGTAAATCGATGTGTTATTGTGCCAAGTGGAACACACTAAGGTTAGATCTAAGCTCAAAACTGGAAAAATATAGAACAGTGCAGGCCCTTCAGCCTACGATGTTGTGCCGGCCATTTATCCTAATCTAAGATCAACCTAACCTACACCCCTTCAATTTACTGCTGTGTATGTGTCTGTCTAAGAGTCGCTTAAATGGGGCAGCAGGGTAGCATGGTGGTTAGCATAAATGCTTCACAGCTCCAGGGTCCCAAGTTCGATTCCCGGCTGGGTCACTGTCTGTGTGGAGTCTGCACGTCCTCCCCCTGTGTGCGTGGGTTTCCTCCGGGTGCTCCGGTTTCCTCCCACAGTCCAAAGATGTGCGGGTTAGGTGGATTGGCCATGCTAAATTGCCCGTAGTGTCCTAATAAAAGTAAGGTTAAGAGGGGGGGTTGTTGGGTTATGGGTATAGGGTGGATACGTGGGTTTGAGTAGGGTGATCATGGCTCGGCACAACATTGAGGGCCGAAGGGCCTGTTCTGTGCTGTACTGTTCTATGTTCTAAATGTCCCTAATGACTCTGACTCCACCACCTCTGCTGGCAGTGCATTCCACACACCTACCACTCTTTGTTTAAAGAACCTACCTCTGACAGCTCCCTTATACCTTCCTCCAATCACCTTAAAATCATGTTCCCTTGTGACAGCCATTTCCACTCTGGGGAAAAGTCTCTGGCTATCTACTCTGTCCATGCCTCTCATCACCTTGTACACCTCTATCAAGTCACCTCCTCTGCTTTCTTTACCCCAGTGAGAAAAGCCCTAGCTCCCTCAACCTTTCTTCATAAGACATGCCCTCCAGTCCAGGCAGCATCCTGGTAAATCTCCTCTGTGCCCTCTCCAAAGCATCCATATCCTTCCTATACTGAGGCCAGAACTAGACACAGTATTCCAAGTGTGGTCTAACTAGAGTTTTATAAAGCTGCAGCAAAACCTCGCGGCTCTTAAACTCAACCCCTTTGTTAATGAAAGCCAACACACCATACGCCTTCTTAACAACCCTATCAACCTGGATGGCAACTTTGAGGGATCTTTGTACGTGGATCCCTCTGTTCTTCCACACTTCCAAGAATCCTGCCTTTAACCCTGTATTCGGCATTCAAATTCAACCTTCCAAATTGAATCACTTCACATTTATCAAGGTTGAACTCCATCTGCCACTTCTCAGCCCAGCTCTGCATCCTGTCAATGTCCTGCTGTAACCTGTAACAACCCTCACTATCTACAACTCCCCCAACCTTTGTGTCATCGGCAAACTTACTAACCCACCCTTCCATTTCCTCATCCCAGTCATTTATTAAAACCACAAAGAGCAGAGGTCCCAGAACAGATCCTTGCAGGACACCACTGGTCACCGACCTCCAGGCGGAATACTTTCCATCCACTACCACTCGTCTTCTTTCAGAGAGCCAATTCTGTATTCAGACAGCCAAATTTCCCTGTGTCCCATGCCCCCTAACTTTCTGAATGAGCCTACCATGGGGAACTTTATCAGATGCCTTACTGAAATCCGTATACACCACATCCACTGCCCGACCTTCATCAATGTGTCTCGTCACATCCTCAAAGAATTTAATGAGGCTTGTGAGGCAATACCTGCCCCTCACAAAGCCATGCTGACTATCTTTAATCAAACTATGTTTTTCTAAATAATCATAAATCCTATCTCTCAGAATCCTTTCCAATATTTTGCTCACTACAGACTAATGGGTCTGTAATTTCCCGGGGATTTCCCTATTCCCTTTCTTGAACAGGGGAACAACATTCACCTCCCTCCAATCATCCGGTACTACTCCAGTGGAGAGTGAGGACGCAAAGATCATCTCCAATGGCGCAGCAATCTCCTCCCTTGCTTCCCATAGTAACCTTGCATATATCCTGTCGGGCCCAGGGGACTTATCCTCCAGCACATCCTCCTCCTTAATATCAACCTGTTCAAGTCTATTAACCTGGTTCACACCGTTCTCGTGAGCAACAAGGCCCCTCTCTCTAGTGGATACTGAAGCAAAGTATTCATTTAGGGCCTTCTCCATCTCCTCAGACTCTAGGCACAAGTTCCCACCACTATCCCTGATCGGCCCACTCTCACTCTGATCATCCTCTTATTTCTCACATAAGTGTAGATCGCCTTGGGGTTTTCCCTAATCCTTCTCGCCAGGGTTTTTTCATGCCCCCTTCTAGCCTCCTCAGTCCATTTTTGAGTTCATTCTTGGCTACCTTGTAACCCTCGCGAGCCAAGTCAGATCCTTGCTTCCTCAACCTTACGTAAGCTTTCTTCTTCCTCTTGACTAGAAGCTCCACTTCTCTTGTCATCCAAGACTCCTTCACCTTACCATTCCTTCCTCGGGGGGGGATGTCAGAGGTAGGTTCTTTACCCAGAGGGTAGTAGGGGCATGGAATGCACTGCCTGTGGAAGTAGTTGAGTCGGAAACATTAGGGACCTTCAAGCGGCTATTGGATAGGTACATGGATTATGGTAGAATAATGGAGTGTAGGTTAATTTGTTCTTAAGGACAGCATGGTAGCATTGTGGATAGCACAATTTCACAGCTCCAGGGTCCCAGGTTCGATTCTGGCTTGGGTCATTGTTTGTGTGGAGTCTGCACATCCTCCCCGTGTGTGCGTGGGTTTCCTCCAGGTGCTCCAGTTTCCTCCCACAGTCCAAAGATGTGCAGTTTGGGTGGATTGGCCATGATAAATTGCCCTTCGTGTCCAAAATTCTATGATAATCTATGATTAACCTAGGAAAAAAGTTCGGCACAACATTGTGGGCCGAAGGGCCTGTTCTGTGCTGTATTTCTCTATGTTCTATGTCTCAGTAGGACAAAACAATTCAGTACTCGCAGCAAGTGCTCCTTCAACAATCCCCACATTACTGTTGTGCATTTCCCCAAGAACAAATTGTTCCCATTTTATGCTCCTCAGCTCCTGTCTAATAGCACTATAATTTCCCCTCCCCCAATTAAATACCATCCCATACTGTGTGTTCCTATCCCTCTCCATGACTATGGTAAAGGTCAAGGAGTTGTGGTCACTGTCACCAAAATGCTCTCCCACCGAGACATCTGACACCTGGCCTGGTTCGTTGCCGAGCACCAAGTGAAAAATGAAATGAAAATGAAAATCGCTTATTGTCACGAGTAGGCTTCAATGAAGTTACTGTGAAAAGCCCCTAGTCGCCACATTCCGGCGCCTGTCCGGGGAGGCTGGTACGGGAATCGAACCGTGCTGCTGGCCTGCTTGGTCTGCTTTAAAAGCCAGCGATTTAGCTGATTGAGCTAAACCAGCCCCAAGTCCAATATGTCCTCTCCCCTAGTCGGCCTACCTCCATATTGAGTCAGGAATCCTTCATGTACACATCTGACAAAATCTGCTCCATCCAAACCATTTGCACTAAGGAGGTTCCAGTCAATATTAGGGAAGTTGAAGTCACCCATGACAACAAACTCTGTTACTTCCGCACTTTTCCAAGATCTGCCGCCCAATCTATCCCCTATCTGCTGCTATTGGGGGGTCTATAGAAAACTCCCAATAAAATTGGGACTGCTCCTTTCTTGTTTCTAACTTCCACCCATACTGACTCAGTAGACAAACCCTCCTCAACGACCTCCTTTTCTGCAGCTGTGGTGCACTCCCTAATTAACATTGCCGCTCCCCCTCCTCTTTTACCTCCCTCCCTATTCTTCTAAAAACATCTAAACCCCGGAACACCTCACAACCATTCCTGCCCCTGTGAAACCAATGTCTCCGTAATGGCCACAACATCATAGTTCCAAGTACTGATCCATGCTCCTAAGTTCATCTCCCTTATTCCTGACACTCCTTGCATTGAAACAGACACACTTTAACCCATTCCACTGAGTAAAATAGCAATTTTGTCCTATCAACTGTCTATCCTTCCTGACAGACTGGCTGCATACTATTCCTGCCTGCCCTCTGATCCATAGCTCTGGTTCCCATCCCCCTGCCAAACTAGTTTAGGTTGCAGATTGGATGCTGCAATAATCTTGAAGTGTGTGGCATGTTGCCTCTTTCACTTCATGGCAATTAAGTCAAAAGACAGACTAGTTCAATGTGGTTTGACAGAAACCGCATAAATATACTTTGGAATTGAGCACTGTACCAAAATCATGAAGCTATTGCACATTTATCTGGATAGAAGATACTAAAAGTAACAGCTATAAACACAGACCAGTGGAATGGCAACCAATGGATAAAACCAAAACTGCACGCCCAAGTCAAGAATGGCGATCGACAATCGGGCACTTATCGGGTAGTTCCATTAACATCCCCATCCTTGACCATCGTGGATCATAGCACGGGACCTAACTGCCAAATGTGCTAAATAGGTACACGGTTCCCATCATAGATGCATATCCGCCCAAATCAGTTCACTTCACATTACAGTATGCAACTGTGTTTACATAGTAAAAACTATGCCCCGGAGAATGTCCTGTTCCTACTTCTGAAGGACTGTGCACCAGAACTAGATGCTCTAACCCAGGGGTGGGCAAACTACGGCCCGCGGGCCGCATGCGGCCCGCCAAAGGTATTTCTGCGGCCCACCAAGTCATTTAAAAAAAAAAAAAAAAATTTTTTTTTAAAAAAAATTTTTTTTTTTTTTTTTTAATTTTTTTTTAAAGGTTAATGGGTGGGGGGGGCTGTTGGGTTACTTACTGGTATAGGGTGGATACGTTGACTTGAGTAGGGTGATCATTGCTTGGCACAACATCGAGGGCCGAAGGGCCTGTTCTGTGCTGTACTGTTCTATGTTCTATATGAGGCGCCCAGAATCATAACCGGGTGAAGTAATTATTTTACTTAATATACTATGCGGCCCTTTGTGAATTGTGAATTTCTGAATGCGGCCCTTGCACGGAAAAGTTTGCCCACCCCTGCTCTAACCAATTGCTTCTATCGGCTTTTTGTTACTGTCATCTACCCAATGCTTATCAATAGATACCCTCAGCATCAAGCAGCACTACAAAAGGAGCTTAGCAAAACTAGATATGCAGTGGCTGGAGCCATGCATACTCCAGGGAACAAGGTAGTTGAAGGGCAATCAGAAACTCTGTATCCTGACTGCTTTTCCTTTCCTTTCTTAATCTATCTAGTTCAAGGAAAATAAAACTCATTCTGACTGAATTTGTCTAACTCAATGCAGAGTCTGTTTATTAACTTGCACAATTAAGGTATTTTTAGCTTTTTAGAAATCTCACCACATTGTGGTTAAGACTGTTTATTCTCCTAACCTACAAAGACCACCTCTGGCTCAAAAGAGCTTGTGGATGAAGTGTATAACAGGTAGTCTGAAAGCTGCCTGAAAATATAAAGTGTCTCCAAATTTAGGTCTCCACCTGATTGAAGAATTGTGCCTTTTGGTTTGAAAAATTTATAAATGTTACACCGCGATCTAAGGAGGGAAAACCTATTAACTACAGAACTGTCAGTTCAGCATCAATTGTGGAAAACTTACTGAATCTATTGTCAAAGATAGTAATGAGTACTTTAGTATTAACTAATCAAAGAAATTGTGTAGTCATGCCTGTAGTCTAACTGAATTATTTTAGAGGTTATGAGTGTGTTGTGGGGTGTCTATGGATGTTGCCCATTTTGGGCTTCCAGGGACATTTGATAAGACTTTGCTAAAGTGATTATTAGCAAAAATGGGAGAATACAGAATGTGGATAATTTTGTGCCTCGCAACATTCCAAAAGCATTTAGATGAGCACTTGAAATGCCATAGCAAAAGAGGCTATGGACCAAGTTCTGGAAAATGGGGTGAGAATAGTTTGGTGCTTGATGGCCAACGCAGATGAAGGGTCTCTTGCTGTGCTGTCAAGCTCTATGACTCCATGTCGGTCTTTAATTGGTTGGGATTTTGGAGACATAAATCAATAAAGGGTTTGCTTTATGATTGCAAAGATAAGTGGTGTTCTCCAGGGATTTGTGACTGGACCTTAGCTTTTCACTGTAACTTAATAACTTGAACATCCATTTTGCAGGCAACATTAAGTTAGGAGGCACATTTTGAGCTGAGTGCACAGGAGTAGGAAATTACAAGGAGACGTAAACAAATTAAATAGGTGGGCAAAGATATTGCTGATGCACACACAATGTTGCAAACACTTGGCAAGTCAGGCAACTTCTGTGGGAAGAGCAGCAATCATAGAAACATAGATAGAAATAGAAGCAGGAGGAGGCCATTCGGCCCTTCAAACCTGCTCTGCCATTCGTTATGATCATGCTGATTATCAAGTTCAATACCCTGATCCCGCCTCCCCTCCGTAACCCTTGATTCATTTAGCCCCAAAGAGCTACATCTAAATCATCCTTGAAATTACACAATGTTTTGGCCTCAACTACATTCTGCGGTAGTGAATTCCACAGATTCACCACTTTCTGTGAAGAAATTTCTCCTCGCCTCAGTCCTAAAAGGTCCTATGGCCCCTACTTCTGGGCTCCGCCACCATCGGGAACATTCTTTCTGAATCTACCCTGTCTAATCCTGTTAGAATTTTGTTAGTTTCTATGAGATCCCCTCGCACTCTTCTAAACTCCAATGAAAATAATTCTAACCAATTTAGTCTCTCCTCATAGTACAGTCCCACCATCCCAGGAATCAGCCAGGTAAAAACCCTCCATTACAAGAACATCCTTCCTCAGATAAGAACATCAAAACTGCACACAATACTCCAGTGTGGCCTCAACAATACCCTATACAATTGCAAACATCGCTTTTCCTATACTCAAATTCTCTCGCTATGAAGGCCAACATACCATTAGCTCCTTCCCTGCTGTTACCGAGACTCCTAAACGACCCTCTTATGGACTGATCTGATTAATTCTGCACTCCTGTATGCTTCACCTGATGCCAGTGTCTATGGGTTTACATTGTGTACCTTGTGTTGCCCTATTACGTATTTTCTTTTCATGTACTAAATGATCTGTTTAAGTTGCACGCAGAAAAATATTTTTCACTACCTCGGTACACGTGAAAATAAACAAATCCAATCCAATGCTGCCTGTTGTTCCTGCACACTTACTTTCAGTGACTAATGCAGAAGGACACTAAGGTCTCCCTTGAGTATCCACCTCTCTCAATTTAAACTCATTCAAATAATAATCTGCCTTCCTATTTTTGCTACCGAAACTGATGACC
Source organism: Scyliorhinus canicula (assembly GCF_902713615.1). Taxonomy (NCBI): domain Eukaryota; kingdom Metazoa; phylum Chordata; class Chondrichthyes; order Carcharhiniformes; family Scyliorhinidae; genus Scyliorhinus; species Scyliorhinus canicula. Next base: position 25,607,649 of record NC_052152.1, on the reverse strand, counting down.
TCCACATATTGTATCTACCATTCAAATGCCCACTCACTCAGCCTGTCCAAATTCCGCTGAAGTCTCTCTGCATCCTCCTCGCAGCTTGCCCTCCCACCCAACTTTGTATTATATGCACATTTGGAGATAATGTTGATTCACGTCACAAGTAGGCTTTCATTAACGCTGCAATGAAGTTACTGTGAAAATCCACTGGTCGCCACATTCCGTCGCCTGTTCAGGTACACTGAGGGAGAATTCAGAATGTCCAATTCACCTAACAAGCACGTCTTTCGGAACTTGTGGGAGGAAACTGGAGCACCCGGAGGAAACCCACACAGACATGTGGAGAACATGCAGAGTCTGCACAGACAGTGACCCATGCTGGGAATCGAACCCTGGTCCTTGGCACTGAAGCATCAGTGCTAACCACTGTGCTACCATGCATTTAGTTTCCTTCTTTAAATCATTAATATATAACCGTTAATGTTTCAGTTTGGGAACATTAAGTACTGGTAAACATTACAGATCCAATAGGTTTTAAGAAAGAACAGATACAGGAATGTGGTGGAGGGGATAAAAGAACACCAAGAGTCACACTTTGATAGGTTGGAAGGCGGAGTGATTTAAATCACATGAGATGGTGGTGCAAAGAAAAAAGTTTGCTAATAGGTTAACAGATATGTCTAGAGAAGCTGAAAATGGCAAAAGCAGAAGCATTATCAGCATCAGCAGTTTGAAGAAACGAACAGTTGTGATTCTTTGAAATTATTGAGCTCGATGTTGAATCCAGGAGCCATTGCAGAAGTCATTTAATGTGGAGAAATATGTTATGGAGAGAGTGACGTTCCCAGCGCAGTCTTCCATTGGAGAAATATCCCTGGTCACAGAAACAACTTTGACTTTGTCTATATATATATATATATATATATATATATATATATGTTTCTGGAATGTATCTCTTCATTCACCTGAGGAAGGAGCAGTGCTCCGAAAGCTAGTGTTTGAAACAAACCTGTTGGACTTTAACCTTACTGAGAAATATATGGTCATTCACTTTGGATCGAGTAAATCAGACAATTTAAATATTTTCTTAATAGTGGAGGTGCAAAGGGATTTTGGCTCGAAAGAGAACACGCTGGAAAATCTCAGCAGGTCTGGCAGCATCTGTAGGGAGAGAAAAGAGCTAATGTTTCGAGTCCGATGACTCTTTTTCAAAGCTCATCAGCCAGGTAAACCCTCCATTACAAGAACATCCTTCAGATTACTGCAGGTCCTGGAATCGGAAACGAAAGAGAAAATGCTGGAAAATCTCAGCAGGTCTGGCAGCATCTGTAGGGATGTAGCTCTTTTCTCTCCCTACAGATGCTAGACCTGCTGAGATTTTCCAACATTTTCTCTTTCGTTTCAGATTCCAGTATCTGCAGTAATTTGCTTTTATCGAAGGCATTTTGGCTTCCAGGTGCACATTTTACTAAAATGTAGTGAACAAAAAGCAATCGAAAACCATTAATGTCCTTTACCTCAAGTGTGCTAAAATACACATATTGGTGATATGATTCTGGTGCACCACATTCAGCCTTACCTTTGACTGGGCGAGAGTGTAGATTCACAGAATGACACTGGGTCTGAAAGATTTATGATTGAGGAAAGTTTGCATAAACTTAGCTTATATTTCCTTGAATTTCGACATTTATGGGGTGATTTAATCAAGGTATTAAAATTACAAATGGATTTGATAGGGTAGATGCAACACGGTAGCATGGTGGTTAGCATAAATGCTTCACAGCTCCAGGGTCCCAGGTTCAATTCCCGGCTGGGTCACTGTCTGTGCAGAGTCTGCACGTCCTCCCCGTGTGTGCGTGGGTTTCCTCCGGGTGCTCCGGTTTCCTCCCACAGTCCAAAGATGTGCGGGTTAGGTGGATTGGCCATGATAAAATTGCCCGTAGTGTCCTAAAAAAAAAGTAAGGTTTGGGGGGGGGGGGGTGTTGGGTTATGGGTATAGGGTGGATACGTGGGTTTGAGTAGGGTGATCATGGCTCGGCACAACATCGAGGGCCGAAGGGCCTGTGCTGTACTGTTCTATGCAGAAAAACTATTTCCTTTGGAAATCTAGAAGAGGACATAATCCTTAACATTAGTGTCAGTCCACATTGGAGTGAAATCGGGAAGCAATTTTTCATGCACGAGGTGGTGAAAATCTAGAGCTTGCCCCTTAGAACTACCTCTTGCCCACCCCCCTCCCCGCTAAGACAATTCTGCCCAGGTGATGTACTCTAATCTTTTATTTGCCTCGATGGCTCACTTATCTTATCCTTTGTGCATTACTCTTTGATCTATATCTGCAGAATGTGAATCTAAATGTAAATTAAAGCTGGTATATTTTCCTTGACAATTTTAGGTTCGTTCCTTCAGTACCACGGTGATCAAACCAGTGGGCAAACTGGTGATGGTATGTATTTGGCTGCAATTTAAAGCTTTCAATTTATCTTTTACTTTGATAAAATCCAATTGTGAAAGTAGTTTTGCAGGAGAGATTAACAGTTTTACTGGCTGCCTAAAGGTACCGTTCTCAGAATACAGTAATTAATAAAAGTAAAAAATACTGGAAATACTGACCAAGTCTGGCAGCATCTGTGGAGAGAGAAACAGTTAATGTTTCAGATTGCACCATGAACCCTTTTTCTTAATCGTTCCTGCTTTCCACCCTATCGCATGGGCCTTGCTTTTGTTGTTTTCTCATTCCCCCACCCACCCACGCTTCAAACCTATTACATCTCTAACATGTCCAGTTATGATGGAAGGTCAGCAATTTGAAATGTTAACTTTTTTTTATGTCTCCACAAATGTTGCCATACTTACCGAGTATTTCTCAAATTTTCTGTTTTGATTTCAGAGTTCCAGCATCCTGCAGTATTTCATTTTTGTATTACTGCTTCTCAGTACAGTCTTCCTTTGACAGAACATACGAAAAAAGATCAGAAATAGGCCATTCAACCACTCAACCCAGCTTCACCATTCAGTAAAATTATGGCTGATCTGTTTGTGTTTCAAATTCCACATTCCCATCTAGCTCAATAACCTTTGATTCCCTTGCCTGACAAGAATCGTATCCACCTCAACCTTAAAAATATTTAATGACCCCGCCTCCACTGCCTTCTGAGGCAGCAAGTTCCAAAATTGTATCACCCTCTGAGAAAATGTCTCCACATCTCTTTCCTAAAATGGCAATCCCTAATTTTAAAACAGTGTCCCATAGTTCTGGACTGACCCACAGGAGTAAACATTCTTCCCATGCCCACCTTGCGGCAACCATTCAGGATCTTGCATACTTCAATCAAGTCACCCCTCACTCTTCTAAACTCCAGTGGAAACAATCTCGCTCTGTCCAGCCTTTGCTCATAAGACACTCGCTCATTCCAGGAATCTATCTAGTAAACCTCCCCTGAACCGCCTCCAACGCATTTACATCTTTCCTTAAATAAGGAGACCAAAACTGCACACTGTATTCAAGATGCAGTTTCATCAATGCCCTGTATAACTGAAACATAACATCCTTCCTTTTATGTTTAATTCCTTTCGTAATAAAGGATCACATCCATTAGCCTTCTTAATTACTTGCTGTACCTGCATTCTAACTTTTTGACACCTGCATGAGAGCACCTGTTTCTCCTGCAGCCGTTTGCCATTTTTTAAATTCTTCAGACCAAAATGAGCAACTTCACATTTTCCCACATTATACTCCATCTGCCAGATTTGTGGCCGCTCACTCAACCTATTCTTATGTTCTTTTCACAACATATATTTCTGCCTATCTTTGTGTCATCTGCATATTTAGCTACAAGAGAATCATGGAATCTCTACAGAAGGAGGCCACTACCCAGACCCACTCCACCTAACATTTGGACACTAAGATGCAATTTTAGCATGGCCTGAGCATCTCATTTGCACATCTTTGGACTGTGGGAGGAAACCAGAGTACCCGGAGGAAACCCATGCAGACACAGGGAGAATGTGCAAACTCCACACAACAGTCACCCAAGATTGGAATTGAACCCAGATCCCTGGTGCTAAGACACTGCAGTGCTAACCATTGGAAAATTAACATCAATACATCTACTACCTCACTTCCCACCTCTTTTAAGATCCTAGAATGAAGTCCAACATTTCTAGCTGGCTTTTCTTGTACTACTATTAATTTCTTTCTCCTGATTTGCTGGTTAATCTTTTAGTCATTCTCTACCGTTCTTTATATTCTGACCAATTATCTGGCCTGCCACTCATCTTTGCACAGGTATATGCTGTTTCCTTAAGTTTGATGCTTCCCTTAATGTCTTTAGTTAATCATAGATGGTGGGCCCTCTCCTTGGAGTTATTCTTTATCATAGGAATATGCTTGTTCTGAAACATTCTTTTAAATGTCTGCCACTGCTTCTCTTTTTGAACTAACTTTTAGCCTGGTATCCCAGTTTACCAGCTAACTGAGCATTCATGTGGTCCTTATTTAAGTTCAAAATACCCGAGGCTTAGAGCCCTCTTCCTTTCAAACTGGATGTAAAATTCAACCTTATTGTGATCGCTGCTACCTAGAGCTCCATTTACTCTGAGGTCATTAATTAATCCTGTCACATTACACAATACCAAGTCTAATATAACCTGCTCTCTGGTTGGTTCCAGAATGCGCTGCTCTAAAAAACTATCTCAAAAGAATTCTGTGAATGCCCCTCCAGGCGACAATATCAATCTGATTTTGCCAATTTATATGTAGATTAAAACCACCCATGATTATTGCTGTTCCTTTATCACAAGCAACTAATATTTCCTCTTGTATACTTTGTCCTGTCTTGTGGTCTCTGTTACAGGCCCTGTAGACCACTCCCACTAGTGACCTCTCTCCCCTACTATTCCTCATCTCCACCCAAACTAACTGTACATCTGATCTCCTGAACCAAGGTCATCTCTAACTATTACACCAATATCATCCTTGATTAACAGTGCGCCTCCTCTCTCTCTCTCTCCCCTCTCCCCCCCCCCCCCCCCCCCCATTTTTTATTTTGAATTAAGGGGCAATTTAGCGTGGCCTATTCACCTACCTGGCACATCTTTTTGGGTTGTGAGGGTGAGACCCACACAGGTACAAGAAGAATGTACAAACTCCACACTGACATCGACCCAGGTCCTCGGCATCATGAGGCAGCAGTGGTAACCACTCTGCCACCGTGCAGCCCTTCAGACCAAATTTATTGACTTCAATGTGCGCTATTAATTATTTTACTTTGTTATAAATGCTGCGCACGTTCAGATATAGGGCCTTTAGTTTTATCATCTATGTAAAATCTAATCTTGACTGTTGGTGAATTCTTAGGATTTTTTTTCTCCTTGTCCCTTCCTGCCATTCTCTGATCCTTATGTCCCATATTATAAGACCATAAGACATAGGAGTGGAAGTAAGGCCAATCGGCCCATCGAGTCCACTCCGCCATTCAATCATGGCTGATGGGCATTTCAACTCCACCTACCAGCATTCTCCCCGTAGCCCTTAATTCCTCGCGACATCAAGAATTTATCTATCTCTGCCCTGAAGCCATTTAGCGTCCCGGCCTCCACTGCACTCCGCGGCAATGAATTCCACAGGCCCACCACTCTCTGGCTGAAGAAATGTCTCCGCATTTCTGTTCTGAATTTACCCCCTCTAATTCTAAGGCTGTGCCCACGGGTCCTCGTCTCCTCGCCTAACGGAAACAGTTTCTTTGCGTCCACCCTTTCTAAGCCATGTATTATCTTGTAAGTTTCTATTAGATCTCCCCTTAACCTTCTAAACTCCAATGAATACAATCCCAGGATCCTCAGCCGTTCCTCATATGTTAGACCCGCCATTCCAGGGATCATCCGTGTGAATCTCCGCTGGACACGCTCCAGTTTGTTCTCCTACCTTGACCCTACCCCTTCATTTGCTATATCTACTCTAGCTTGATTCCCTCACCTAGGCAAGATAATTAACGTTCTAATTTAGTCCCCCTTTTCGAGGAAATGGTGATAAAATTCTTTTAGTCTATCCATACAACTTATTCCCACAGTAATATGGAGTGAGAAATTATTTTTTAAAGATTATCAAAGTTACTGTGCAGCATTGATTCAATGTTTTGACTCATTGATGCTCTTGTCATGGTGATGGAGATGCCAAAATTCCCTCTTCCCTCCACCACTGCCTCCTCAAACAAGAAGTGTATTAAGAATGGAAGGGATAAGGGGCCAGTAGACCTCATTTAAATATTAAGGATGGGCTTTGTGTGTCGGGTCCAGTGAGCCCAAGATGACGGGAAGAATTGAAAATCAACATCCCTGTTGTGAGGGCCGGTGGTGGGAGATGATTTTCAACTATAAATAGCTTTAAAATATGTAAATGTCATTTAAATTAATTCGATAACCAAATTGTTCTGGTCTTGAACTTAGCCTCTCTCCTGCCACCCAAACATATTGCTACGAATCCAATTCCAGCATAGTCAATAGAGTTTAAGTAAAGTATGTTGCTGAGTGCTTGAAATGTTCTTACTATTTTTATATTAGCTGTGAGAAAAACATTGAACACTATTATTAAAGATTATTGCCTTTCCCAATCCTGACACACACCTGTATTGGAGCAGGGCAGTATTTTGGGATGTATGATAAGATGGTGGCGATTACGAATGACAATGCGAGGTGATAAATTATGACTATTGCACAAGGCAACATGCACCACAACAAGCTCATTAGCTTGCATAAGGTTTGCTGCTGAAAAATAGATACTGTAACAAAAATTATTTCACTGTATATCATTGGTATGTATTTGTGAAATTTAAAGAACTGTTAATTTCTATCCATTATCTGCTGCACTGAAATTTGCCATGTATTTAATAGTGGATTTTTTTGCTGGGGATGTGGTGTCAGAGCCAGGTAAGATAAATGAGGCATTTAGAGAGTATTGCCAGGGACTTTATGAGGCACACCCAGGAGGAGAGGAGGGGGATATGGGGTGGTTTCTGGATGAGCTGGAATTTCCCCAGGTGGAAGAAGCAAAGAGGCAGGCATTGGAGGAGCCCCTAGGGCTGAGGGAGCTGCTGGATAGTATCAGGGGTATGAAGTCAGGGAAGGCCCCTGGACCGGATGGGTACCCGGCAGAATTTTATAAGGAATTTGCGGCGGACCTGGCACCATGTCTGTTCGGGGCGTTTAATGAAGCACTGGAGAAGGGGGAGTTGCCAGAGACGATGAGCAGGCAGTAATCACACTAATCCCAAAAAAGAGAAGGATCCGGTGGAATGTGGGTCGTATAGACTCCTATCACTATTGAACACAGATGCGAAAGTATTGGCTAAGTTGTTGGCGGGGAGGATGGAGGATTGTGTCCCGGGGGTGGTTACAGAAGATCAAACAGGCTTTGTGAAGGGCAGGCAGCTCGCGAGTAATATAAGACGGCTGTTGAATATGGTGATGAATCCGTCGAGAGCTCTGGTACCGGAGGTGGTGGTGTCCATGGATGCGGCAAAAGCATTTGATCCGATGGAGTTGCGGTACTTGTTCGAAGATTTGGATTTGGGCCGAGATTTGTGGCATGGGTGTGGTTGCTGTATGTGACGCCAAGAGCAAGGGCGAGGATGAATGATATGAGCTCACGAAGCTTTGACTTACACAAGGGTATGAGGCAGGGGTGCCCACTGTCACCGCTGCTGTTTGGGCTGGCCATAGAGCCATTGGCGATGGCTCTCAGGGGGTCGGCAGAGTGGCAGGGGATAATGAGGGGACAGAGGGAGCATCGGGTGTCGCTCTATGCCGATGACCTCTTGCTGTATGTTTTGGATCCGTTGGAGAGTATGGGAAGGATTATGGGCCTGTTAGGGAGGTTTGGAGGGTTTTCGGGATACAAGCTGAATGTAGGGAAAAGAGAGGTATTCCCGGTCAATGAGCTGGCACAGCGGGCTAATTTAGGGGATGCCATTTACGGTAGTGAGGGATAGGTTTAGGTACTTGGGGATTCAGGTAGCGAGGGAATGGATGGGGCTCCATAAGTGGAACTTAACAAAGCTGGTGGAGAGGCCAGGGAGGATCTTAAGAGGTGGGATACACTGCACTTAACTTTGGCGGGGAGGGTCCAAGTGGTAAAAATGAATATTCTGCCGAGGTTCTTGTTTATCTTTCAGGCTCTCCCGATCTTTATACCAAAGGCCTTTATTCGGAAAGTGGGCACAATCATCTCTGACTTTGTATGGGCAGGGAAGGTGCCGAGGGTGGGGAGGACCCTGCTACAGAGGCAGCAGGGGGGTTGGCGTTGCCAAACTTGCTTCATTATTATTGGGTGGCGAACGTGGTCAAGGTGTGGCGGTGGTGGGAAGGAGAAGGAGTAGAGTGGTTTAGGATGGAGGAGGAATCTAGTAAGGGGTCTAGTTTGAGGGCTATGGTGACGGCAGCATTGCCAATGGCGCCAAGTAGGTATTCAGGGAGCCCAGTGGTGCAGTCCACGGTGAAGATATGGAATCAGCTGAGGAGGCATTTTAGGGTGGAAGGGATGTCAGTGCTAACGCCGCTGTGCGAGAATCATGGGTTTGAGCTGGGGGGGATGGATAGTGTATACAGGAGGTGGAGGGAAGTGAGGCTGGTCCAGGTGAGGGATTTGTATTTGGAGGAAGGGTTCGCCAGTCTGGAGGAGCTAAGGAAGAGGGTAGAGCTGCCGGGGGGTAATAAGTTCAGGTATCTACAGGTTAGGGACTTTGCACGAAAGGTTTGGAAGTGGTTCCCTAGATTGCCGGGATACACCATGCTGGAGCGACTGCTGCTTCCAGATGTGGAAGGGGAGGGAAGATTTGGGGATAGTGGCTGGGGGAGCAGGGAGGTGAGCGGGTGGTGAAGATCAAGGAGAAATGGGAAGCGGAGTTGGAAATGGAGGTCAATTGGGGAGTATGGAGTGAGGCACTGCTAAGGGTAAACGGCACCTCCTCTTGTGCAAGGATGAGCCTGATACAGTTTAAGGTGGTGCACAGGGTGCATATGACTCGGACAAGAATGAGTGGGTTCTTTCAGGGGGTAGCAGATGAATGTGAGAGGTGTGGGCAGGGGCCAGCGAATCATGCACACATGTTTTGGGGTTGGGAAGATTCTGGGCGGGAGCATTCGCGGTCTTAGCCAGGAAGTGGAGGAGGGAGTGGACCCGGACCCTTTGGTGGCGATATTTGGGGTTTCAGAGAAGCCAGAGCTCATGGAGAGGAGGAAGGCCGATGTCTTGGCCTCCGCCGCTCTGATTGCACAGTGACGAACTTTGCTGGAGTGGCAGTCGGCATTGCCACCGGGGCGGAGGGGTGGGGGGGAGAGGGAGATGGGGAGGGAGGGGAGAGGGAGATGGGGGGGGGGGGGGGGGGGGGGGGGGGGGAGGGGAGGGAGAGGGGGGGGGAGGGAGAGGGGGGGGGAGGGAGAGGGGGGGGAGGCAGAGGAGGGGGAGGGGGGGGGAGGGAGGGAGGGGGGGGAGGGAGGGAGGGGGGGAGGGGGGGAGA